>NW_012135081.1:3770208-3829283 GCF_000956105.1 Propithecus coquereli
AACTCCTGAGCTCAAACAATCCGCCCGCCTCAGCCTCCCAGAGTGCTAGGATTACAGGCGTGAGCCACCGCGCCCGGCCTAAAATGTTTTATCTTAAAGGTTTAGAAAAACAATGTTTTCCTCCAGTATAACTTAATACTATAGTCTTGGCTTTTCTTGATATGTCTAAATTATTTAATATGGTCAGAAAACTTCTCATGTTGTTGCTAAGAGTCATTTGTTCCCCTACTCAATGTACTAGATTTCTTATTCACATTCCTCTATAATATATCATACACTCAAGACACACTCTTGCTGTGTTACACCTTGCTGTGTCTGATTAATTCAAGTACCCTTTTTATCAGGTTTAACTTTCAAGTTATCTAAATGGGCTTCCCATAAAAAACAAACAAAAAATTTTTAAAAGATCATACTAAAGAAGGTTTTTCTTTGCCTTTTAGGTAACTGGCCTAAAAGAAACAAAGATTTTATGCTTTACCAAGATAATCTCTGTGTTGTCTTTATTAGGTTTTTAACTAACTAGAAAAACTAAACTTTAGAAGGGTTAAGATTTTTACCCCCATGTAACGTCCTGTATTGTCTTTAAAGTCTTTTGATGACTATCACTCTTGGTTAAATAAATGACCATATTTTATAGTGACTTGTGATTCTATTTTGAACAAATGTTTTAAACCTTTAATATTTGACAAACTTTCCAAAAACAAAATTCTAAATTCATTCCTTTTAACCTCAAACTAGCTTTTTAATAATAGAGCCACTAAAAGTCAAAGAGAGACATTTTAGGCTTGTTTGGTATGTTAAAACCATACAGGAAGCATTGTCAAATATGAAATGATATTTAACTTTCTTTGGGTTATATTTATATGAATGTGTTACGAATATATGTTCCAGCATTGTATGAGATTCCTCAAATTCTGATATGTCTTGGTATATGTTACAATAATAATTATGCTAAATTGTCATAGGCCACAGAAATAACCAAATCTCCTTTGCATCTTTAATCATGACTATTCTAAAACTTTTATCATCCACAGACAATTATTATTTTACTTTGATTCTTCTCAAACAATAGTTTATAATCAGCTATAATCAGCTATAATCTTAGACCCAAGATTTGCTTCCTTAAAAAAAAGTCATGGAGAGAACTAAAATATTTTGTATGACCTTTTATTTAAAGTATTATGGATTCTTTTTGCTTTGTTTTCCAGAGTCAAGACAAATATTAAGTAAATAGCAAACTTTACCTGATATCTCCAAGATTTAAAAACTATTCAATCCCACTGGCCCCAATCTGTTCTCCATTGCCAACACTCTGCTGTGAAAACCAGGAACATCCTCCCTCTAGGCCCAAGGACTATCACAGAAGAGGGGGTGTGTGAGGTTGTAAGGGCCAATTTTGAGGAATGAAATTAGTTCAGACCTTCCAGATCAATGACGGACACATAGATGCCTAAACAGCTGGCAAAATGACGGACTTTGCCTTTTCGGGCCACATGGTCCAGGCATCCATCCTAATCATAAAGCATTTCCTGTTTCCCATAGACTTAAAAGTAAATAACAGAGAGAATATCAAGATACCTGGTGACACAATTTCCTAGGTTGTTCCCAGTTATGGAGTTTATGCATAATAAGAAATTTATTGGCCACTAAAGTGACTGCAAAAAATGTTGCTGTACAAGAAGTCTCTAAATTCCTTAGCTTAAATGGTTAACAATGGGCCAGGCATGGTGGCTCACGCCTGTAATCCTAGCTCTCTGGGAGGCCGAGGCGGGCAGATTGTTTGAGCTCAGGAGTTCGAAACCAGCCTGAGCAAGAGCGAGACCCGTCTCTACTAAAAAGAGAAAGAAATTAATCGGACAACTAAAAATATATAGAAAAAATTAGCCAGGCATGGTGGCGCATGTCTGTAGTCCCAGCTACTCAGGAGGCTGAGGCAGTAGGATCGCTTGAGCTCAGGAGTGTGAGGTTGCTGTGAGCTAGGATGACGCCACGGCACTCTAGCCCGGGCAACACAGTGAGACTTTGTCTCAAAAAAAAAAAAAAAAAATGGTTAACAATGCTTATGTTTTATATAACAAATTGCTATAAGTCCCTAACTAAACCCAAGATTACAACAGTTTATAGATAAGTTAATGCTTATAGATAAGTTCATAACCTTGCTTTTGGATTTTGGATTTTGCTCTTATGTCATCAAAAAGTTTTAAAAGGTTGATAAGTGCCTGTCTACCTCCATTCCCATCTGGCCTAATATGTTTAATCGGCTTTAAGCCTTTTCACTCTAAGTCCTTTGACCACAGGATCCCACCGAGGGCATAGATGGACCCCAGGCAGGCAGCTACACCACTTCAGCAACGACGGACATTTGCCCATCGATGCTGCCTCTAGTAGATCATGGCCAAAGTAGGGGAATTGTGAAATAAAAATCTTAAGGCCCCAGCCAATTGAATGGACTACTGCTTAGCCAAGGTGATTTCCCCCCAAAAAAACCTCTTAAAGCTGAGTGGCCGGCCATGAAGAGAAGGGAGGTCAGACACCTAGTTATGCCCTGTCCCTTTTGGTGTTATTCTTTGTGACAATAAAATACAAAATCATTAACAGGCCTAAGGTTATGTAAGACAAAGCTTAAACCACACCTTCAGGTCATCAATTTACTTAACAGATCCCTTGAGTCTTGGTATATGTCTGGTGGCTTGTCTGTGTTTAACAGACTTCCTTATCGTAACATAAAACATTCCAAGTCTTTAGACAAACTTCACTTCTTTTTTTTTTTTTTTCCAAGCTTCATTTCTTTAATCAATTACAAACTAAAGAATCTTTAAACCTATCCATAATCTGTAATTCCCCACTTCGAGATGTCCCACCTTTTCTGGCCAAACCAATGTACGCCTTCCATGTATTGATTTATGACTTTTTATGCAATTCCTATCTCCCTAAAATGTATAAAACCAAACTGTAACACAACTATGTGAGATCACTTGCTCAAGGATTCTTGGATATGGTTGCACATATTCAACTCAGAATAAACCTCTTTAAATTATTTTACGGAGTTTGAGGCTTTTTTTTTCCCCAAAATACTAAGGAGTACAAACATTTTTGTTACACGAACCTGTATAATGCTTAAGTCAGGGCTTTTAGTGTGCCCATCACCAGAATAGTGTTCACTGTACCCAATAAGTAAGTTTTGACCCCTCGCGCCTCCTTGGATGCCAATGGCCTTTACATCTTTTTGTGCACGTGTGTGCCCATCCTTTAGCTCCCAGTTGAGAGTCATGTGTTGCTTGTTTTTCCATTCCTATAGATACTTCACCTAGGATAATAATCTCCAGTTCCATTCAAGTTGCTGCAAAAGACATTATTTTATTCCTTTTTATGACTGAGTTGACTCCATGTTTTATATATACACACACATATATATACATACATACATATATATATATATATATATATATACACACACACCACATTTTGTTAACCCACTCATGAATTGTTGGGCACATAGGTTAATTCCACATCTTTGCAATTGTGAATTGTGGTAAGATAAACATTCGAATGCAGGTGTCTTTTTGATAAAATGACTTCTTTTCCTTTGGGTAGATATCCAGTAATAGGATTGCTGGATCAAATGGTAAGTCTACTTTTATTTCTTTGAGGAATCTCTACACTGTTTTCCATAGAAGTTGTAATAATTTACAGTCCCACCAACAGGGCATAAGCGTTCCTTTCTCTCTACATCCATGCCAGCATCTATCGTTTTTGACTTTTTAATAATGGTCATTCTGACAGGGGTAAGGTGATATCTCATTGTGGTTTTAATTTGCATGTTCTTGAGGATTAGTGATGCTGAGCATTTTTCCATGTTTGTAGGCCATTTCTTTATCTTCCTTTTTTTTTTCTTTTTTTTGGTGGGGCGTGGACAGAGTCTCACTCTGTTGCCTGGGCTAGAGTTCACTGGTGTCATTATAGCTCACTGCAACCTCCAGCTCCTGGGCTCAAATGATCGTCCTGCCTCAGCCACCTGAATAGCTGGGACTTACAAGCATGCGCTACCATGCCTGGCTAATTTTTCTATTTTGTGTAGAGATGGGAATCTCACTCTTGCTCAGGCTGGTCTCAAACTCTTTTTTTTTTTTTTTGAGACAGAGTCTCACTCTGTTGTCTGGGTTAGAGTGCCGTGGCGTCAGCCTAGCTCACAGGAACCTCAAACTCCTGGGCTCAAGTGATCCTCCTGCCTTAGCCTCCTGAGTAGCTGGGACTACAGGCATGCGCCACCATGCCTGGCTAATTTTTTTTTTCTATATATAGATTTTTAGTTGTCCAAATAATTTCTTTCTATTTTTAGTAGAGACGGGGTCTCGCTCTTGCTCAGGCTGGTCTTGAACTCCTGACCTTGAGCGATCCACCCGCCTCAGCCTCCCAGAGTGCTAGGATTACAGGCGTGAGCCACTGCGCCCGGCCTGGTCTCAAACTCTTGACCTCAAGCAATCCTCCCACCTCAGCCTCCCAGAAGGCCAGGATTACAGGCATGAGCTACCACGCCAGGCCACCTATCTTCTCTTTAAAAACTTCTGTTCATGTCTTCTGCCCACTTTTTAATGGGTTTGTTCATTTTTTTTCTTGTTGATTTGTTTGAGTACTTTGTAGATTGTAGATATTGGCCCTTTATCAGATGCACAGTTTGCAAATACTTTCTCCCATTCTGTAGGTTGTCTATTTACTCTGTTGATTATTTCCTTTGCTATGCAGAAGCTTTTTAATTTAATCAAATCCCATTTATTTATTTTTGTTATTGCCATATTTGCCTTTGGGATCTTAGTCATAAATTCTTTGCCTAGACTAATGTCTAGAAGAGTTTTTCTTTTCTTCTTTTTTTTTTTTTTTCTTTTTTTGATACATAGTCTCGCTCTGTTGCCCGGGCTAAAGAGCCATGACATCAACCTAGTTCACACCGACCTCAAACTCCTAGGCTCTGACTGGGGCAGGGCAAAGGCAATATATATAATCTAAACATTTGTACCCCCGTAATATGCTGAAAAAAACAAAAAAACTCCTGGGTTTGAGCAATCCTCCTGCCTCAGCCTCCCAGAGTGCTAGGATTACAGGCATGAGCCACCGCGCCCAGCCTAAAAGAGTTTTTCGTATGTTTTCTTCTGGAATTGTTCTGGTTTCATCCCTTACATTTAAGTCTCTTATCCATCTTGAAACAAATTAGAGACATAGACCAAAAGAACAGAATAGAGAATCCGGAAATAAAATCATCTACCTACAACCAGGTAGGTAGATGCTTTGATCTTCGCCAAAGCTGACAACAACATACACTGGGGAAAGGAAGCCCTAATCAATAAATGGTCATGGGAAAACTGGACAGCCACACGCAGAAGAATGAAACAGGATCCCTATCTTTCGTCATATACAAAAATTAATTCAAGAGTTTGGGTTCTTTTCCGTTGACAGAACACAGGTTTTCAATCCTATGTTAGCTGGACTCACCACCCTTCCTGTTTGTCCCCCGCCTTTCCTAAAGCCTTCCTCCCTGCAGCATCTCCACCCCTCAGCAGCAAGGACCACCCCCAGGGAACTTGTGTTCACACAGCTGCTTTGTTACATTTGCCTTGTGAGAGTTGAAGCCCTTATGCTTCCATACGTGAAATAACCTCCTTGCAGGACAGGACTGTGTCTCCTTATCCTTGGGTCCTCCGCAGCAGCTGCCAGCCCACAGTAGAGGGGAGAGAACTCCGGTTCACAAGGGTTGAGGGTAACCAGAAGGAGGTGGCAATTAGGCCTACAAGGAGGAACCTACAGGATAGTAATAAGGAGATAACATGCAAAAACCTGCCACCATGCAAAACAGAAGCCTGCAAATCCAATTGCTAGGGAACTAGCCATGCAAACGGAGCCCTGCCTACTGACCCCGCTTCCTTGTCCCAACTCTCAATCCAGGTTCCTTTTCCTGCCAGTGATGGTGGTGGCGGTGGTGAGGGTGGGAATGATGGGAATGATAGTGGTGATGATGGCTTTCATTTACTGGGTTCCTACTAAGTGTCTAAGTGTCCAATTCTTACATATACTATTTATAATCCTAAAATAATCCATGCAGAAGATAACGTTATGCCCATTTTACAGATTAGGGAACTAAAGTTCAAGGTCCTTCAGTTAGCGTGACAGTCAGGAATTGAAACCGAGTCTAGGGTAATTCCAAAGCCTGAGCATTCTCTTTTCAATTATTCTGTTTTAAGAGTCAGTGTCGGCCCGGCGCGGTGGCTCACGCCTGTAATCCTAGCTCTCTGGGAGGCCAAGGTGGGCAGATTGTTTGAGCTCAGGAGTTCGAAACCAGCCTGAGCAAGAGCGAGAGCCCATCTCTACTAAAAATAGAAAGAAATTAATTGGACAACTAAAAATATATAGAAGAAATTAGCCGGGCATGGTGGCGCATGCCTGTAGTCCCAGCTACTCGGGAGGCTGAGGCAGGAGGATCGCTTGAGCCCAGGAGTTTGAAGTTGCTGTGAGCTAGGATGATGCCACGGCACTCACTCTAGCCCAGGCAACACAGTGAGACTCTGTCTCAAAAAAAAAAAAAAAAAAGAGTCAGTGTCCAATTATTTCTATTAAGAGAAGCAATAATATCAACAACTCAAAAGAAATTATCCAAAACATTTTTCTTATTTTATTTAGCAATCCAAAAGATATATATTACATTTATTCATTCAATTAATATCTGTTGAGCATCTAAATGACTTCTCCTACATTAGGGATTCTTACAGACTTGGGGGACTTCTCTCTACCAAAATGGAAAGTCCCCGAGGGCAGGGACCTTGGCTACCTTGCTGACTACCAGATCCATCCACAGCACTAGAAAAGCACTTCGCAGGCACTCCGCCAATATGTGCTGAACGAATTCACAAATGACTGACCCGGCCTGCCCCATCATGTTTGTGTGTATGTCTATAAGAGTGAAAATGAGACAGAGAGAGAGAGAAATAGAGACAGACAGACAGACAGACAGAACACCATTCAGTAAAAGGGAAGACCTGCTAGCTGTTACCCACAAATCGACACCCCTCCTCATTTCCTGGTCTCTAAGGGCCAAGATAACCTCAAACAGGGTCACAATGACCCATTCATAGGTCTTAGGGAAAATTCGCTGACCTGGGTGGTGGGAATGGGCTGGACCAGAGCCAATCAAGGGCACTTTAGCCTCAAAAATTTGTTAGCCCAGCTCCCATGGCAACAGGATTCATTGTGTGTTTATACGTTCCCAACAGAACTCCAGGCAGAGAGTATTCCCCAAGGCCACACCTCACCCTCTCTCTGCTTCCTTGCCTCCTCGTGTCTCCTGGGTGACCATCCAGGGAACACTAAGAGAAGCTTGAGCAGCAAAAACAGCTCCAGAACATAGGAGGCAGAGGACAGAAAGCCCCACCCAGGGAGAGGGCTGTTTCCCTCCTGGACCAGTGCTTCTTGCTCACAAGTGTGCAGCTGCAGAAGCCAAACTCCCTAGACCCCCTGGGCCCTTAGGTTCCCACATCCAGCTACATGAACCCTCCAACCCCAGGCCCCTGTGGCCTGACCCTGTCCCACTTAACTGCCAGCTCCTGCACCAACTCTCCCCACCTATGCGGTTCATGGGCCCAGGAAACTTCTTCCTCTCTTTCGGTCTCTCCAGCTTGGCTCTACCCCAAGCACCTCCTTCAGGAAGCCCTCCCAGACAGACTTTTCCTCTTGGGCTTCTCCCTCCAGCCCTGGAGCCTGGAGCCTGCGGTTGTGCTTCCCCAGCCCTGACCTTCTCTCCAGAGCTGGGCGTGGGTCCAGGCACCCCAAATGGCCTAGGAGTTCCCTTAAGATGGTAACTACAGCTTTTAATCCTTATGGAAACTATGAAATGAGCATTATCTGCATTTTAGAGCTGAGGAAACTGAGCCCTAGGGTTAAAAGTAGCTTGTGCTACAGTAGTTGCAAATGGGAGAGCCAGAATTGGACCCTGTCTGCCTCCAAAGCCAGGTCTCCCCTCCCAGTTTTATACCTCCTTCTCTCCCGATCACTTGAAGACAGCACCATATGCCAGCCACTCCCTGCACCATAGGTTTTTATAACCCCATTTAGTCCTTACAATGAAACCTATAACAAAAGTACAGATAGCCTCATTTTATAGATGAGGACACGAAAGCTCAGAAACTTTCTGTACATTTCCTAAGGCCACATAGCACATAAGTGCCAAGGTCAGAAATCAACCCAGCTTTTCTGGCTCCAAAATCTAGAGTTAAGTTTCCCACTCCCCTGGGTCTAGCTAGAGACAGGCTGAGAAATGCAGGAGACAGGAAGGCAGATTCTCTAGCCAGTATGCAAGCTTTGACTCCACCTACCAGCACCTCTGATAAAGGCCGATGCCTTCCAGGAGGCCTGTGGAAGCTTCTCCACGGATCTGGGGAGGCTCAGCAGGCCAGGACAGCTGAGTTCGGGCTCAGGAGCCAGGCTCCGGCTTGCCACCCTTCCTGCTCTCACCTGTGAGCTGACACATCCTCGGTCCTCCTGCTCCTACAAACGCCTTCCACCACTTCCAAAGTGCTCTAGGATTTGTGATTAAAATCAAAATATTCTAAGATTGAAGACTAAAATTAAATGAAATTAAGGTACATTTTCATTTTGAGAATTGTTTTAAACAATTCCTGGAACAATGTGGGGTAGCAGGAAAACCTAAATTTGGTAATCAAACAACCCATGTTCTAGTCTCAACTCAGTCTCTAAATTCCTGTGTGACCGTGGACAAATCAGTTCTCTCCGAGCTACAGTTGCCTCATCTGTGTAATGAAGAGTCAGAACCATTTACTCCTAAAATTATTTTTCATTATTAATTTTGGGGGAAAATTATTGAAATCATTTCTGTTAATCGCATTTAAATGCATTTTGTTTTTAGAACTTTGGATTGCCCAAAGTGATTGCAACATAGTGGGAAAAACTTTAAACTTGAACTCATACTCGATTTAGGCTCTCACGTTTTGTTCTGTTACATGTAAAACAGATTAAATGATGATAAAGTTTGTCAAAGACCTCTGTTTGTACAGGACTCCACTGTGATGGAAGACTATGCACTCTTCTCCAAGAATTCACCCTTCCTTCTGTCTTTAGTCTCCTCTCCTTGGCTAAAGGCCTTGGGGGTGAAGCATATGCCCAGCTCTCCTCTGTAGTCTGCAGTAACAGCCAGTGACCATGACCATAACAGCTTCTTCTCCTCTACTAAACACCGAAAGGGAGCCAAAGGATAGACTAAAGGAAGCACTTACAAATCCAAAGAGTAGTAGGAGCAGAAATGAGCAGCCAGGGGAAGGGAAGGTTGCTCCTCTGAAAAAGGAACTGTGCTGGGTCTCCTCTCATTGAGACTTAGACTGGGTCAGCCCTGCCCTGAAGCCAAGAAACAGATGAGGGGCAGGCCTCAATGGGGCAAGACAGGGATGACCTCCAAGGGGAGGAAGGGCTGAGCAGGTTCTGAAAATTCAGACAGTCTGCCATTCCTGGAGAAGCCTAAGACAGGCTGAGGCCGGGGAGGGGAGGTATGTATGCACAATCTCACGGAGTGAGCCTGTCCAGGGCCATAAACCTTATCTCCCACCTCCGCAGAGCCAGGATAGCTATCTCTGGGTTCCCATGAGCTCAGGCTGAGTCAGAGATGGGGGTTGGGGGTGATCGTGGGTCCTGGCAGCATACCTGAGTCACTCCAGGGCGTGTGGTCCATCCAGAAATGAGGGTGGGGGCAAAGGGGTCTCCTTGACAGATGCAGGGGGCGATGGATTAAGATAAGATGATTGATCTGCACAAAGGCTAAAGGCCTCAAATTCCTACCAGCCAGCCCGAGGCCAGAAATTTCCCCTCCCAGGAAAGTTAGGCCCCAGGGCTGAGCAATACTGTCACCACAATTACCCTCTATTATGAGCTCTCCGGTTTATGCTCAGTTCTTAATAGGGCCTAATAGTTTCTCTCTCTCTCTCTTCCACCAGTAAATACCTCTCTAGCTTTAACAACCGCAGTTGAATCAGCCTCTGTCTTGGAGGACAGGAGCTGGAGCCAGCAAACAAAGGGCCCCAGGTGCTAGTTCCAGTGCTGTCTTTGCTCCCCCCACCCCATTGCTCTGAGCTGTGCCCCGGGTGGGGAGGAAGGAGGAGAAAGAAGGCAGTGTTCTGTCCTTCTCTGTGTCCCTGAGAAATTCCCCACCTCCCTGTGAAGCTCCCCCTCCACCTTTTTGCAGGCAGATGAGACCTGCCCTGGAGACGTGCTGCAGCGTGGAGGGGGTGACATCACTGCTTGCCCTGAGCCTCCTAGACACGTACACACTCTCCCTCTGCGCCCCCCGCCGTCCTCCTAGCCCCAAGATCTCCTGTGCCCAGCCAGATTGATCTTCTACAAACACTGTTTTGATCCTGTCACTCCCCAGCTCAGAGCTTCCCCTTCATTGCTTTCAGAATAAAGGTCAAATTCCTCATCTGGTGGTGAAGGTTTAGCCTTCCCCACCTGGCACTAGCTGCCCTCCCCACCCCACCCCCAGGGATGTGCCCTCCCCTCCTGAAGCACCTCCTTGTCACCTGCACCTGCTGAAACCTTACCCTGCCTCCAGGCCTGGCTCCAGTACACCCCATTCATTCCACAAACATTTACTGAATGAAATCACGCACCAGGCACCTCCCCACAAAGCCTGCCCCAGTCACCTCTGCCGGAAGTGGCCGCTCCCACAGAGACCCCAAGAACAGGCCTTTGTTACACCCCAGGGCTGGGTTCCACTTGCCTGTGGGCACATCCTATCTCCCCTCCCTTATTGTAAACCCGATCCACAGTCATTTTACATGCATTGAACATCCACTATTGATGAGGCATTCTTCCATATTTGTCTCATTTAATCTTCACAATGACCTTGGGAGTTCAGCATTACTATCCTTATTTACAGATGAGGAAGTAACTTGTCCAGCAAGTGGTAGTCAGGCTCAAACCAGCGGCCTGGATTCTAAGTCTAGGGCCCTCACACCAGCACCAAGGCACGTCCCTCAAAAGCAGGCCCGTGTCTTACACGTTTCCCTCGGCACCCAGCACAGGAACCTGTGAGACTCACTAAATGAATGAAGGAATGATTCTATGATTCGATTCTATCCAGATACGTCCTCTGCTCTGCTCTGATCCCTATGTCCTCTCCCCCACATTCCTTTCTTCCGGTCTTCTCCAATCCCTGCCTGGACCCCAGGGATCCAGAAGACAAGGGAAGAAAGAAGCTGAGATTGTTCTCCTGGGCCTCAGCAGGGGGTCCACAGACGGAAATGGTCCATTCTAGGGCGGTAAATCAGGACAGACAGGACGCTCCTCTCCCCTCCCACCACTCAGTCTGATAGACCCAGGGGAGTCCCAGCCCTTCTCCCACCACTCCCCAACCCCAGCAGGACATAGCTGGGAAAGGAGGAAGCAGCAGGGCAGGTCAGAGAACTGTGAGAGGCAGAACGGAGCCTAAATTCAGTGATTCACCACCATTAGGCCTCCCTGGGGAGTGAAGTGGGGGCCTGGACGCTTCAAATTCCAGCCCATCCCTAGGGAGACGCTTGGGTGTCAGGAAGCTACACAGGAGGAGGAAGAGCTCTGTTTACCCCAAACTAAAGGGCGGCCATGGCAACGAGGCCAGAGCCATCAAGACTGGGGGTAAAGGTCCTGGCCAGGGGCGGAGTCATCAGTGCCCGACCCGAGGGCCCTGTTGCCAGCCTGCCAACTGGGCCAGCTGCCCACACCATGCCAGCCAGGCCTTCTCTGACTGAGCACCCTCTTGTGGGCACAGCCAGACGTGAAAGCTAGGGAGGGGTAGTCCTGAGGGAGCAGCCACCCATTTTACGGATACACATGTTCTCAGTCCCTCCCAACCCCTTCCATGTGGCTTCTTAGCTGAGACCAGAGACAGATAGACAATAAACATGGGAAGTGCCCTGTGCTGGGGGAAAGAAAGCATGGGGAACTGAGCCAGCTACCAGGAAGGGGGTAGATTGGGGGTGTCAGTCAGGGAAGGCTTCCTGGAGGAGGGTGTCCCAGGCTAGTGAAGGCTTCAAAGCAGAAGAGGGTGTCTCCTCTGCTGGTGTGAGAGACCCAAGCAATAGGGGTGGAGGAACAGATGACACCATCACTCCTTCTCTTCTGGTCACCAGAATCATAAACTCTTGGGGGGCAGAGCACAGTGGCTCACACCTGAAATCCTAGCACTCTGGGACGCTGGGCCAGGAGGATCGTTCGAGCTCAGAAGTTCGAGACCAGCCTGAGCAAGAGCGGGACCCCCGTCTCTACTATAAAAATAGAAAGAAATTAGCTGAACAACTAAAAATATATAGAAAAAATTAGCCGGGCATGGCGGCACATGCCTGTAGCCCCAGCTACTCGGAAGGCTGAGGAAGTAGGATCACTTGAGCCCAGGAGTTTGAGGTTGCTGTGAGCTAGGCTGATGCCACGGCACTCTAGGCCAGGCAACAGAGTGTGATTCTGTCTCAAAAAAAAAAAAAAAAAGAAAAGCTCTGAAGTAAAAATCCAAGCCTCCAAGATAAGATACTGGAAAAAGAAGAAATTAAAATGAAAGCAAGAAAAAGAAAGGAAATAATAACATACGAGCAGAAATCAATGGCCTTAAACACAGAAAGCAATAGAGAAAAGCAACAAAACCAAAAGCTGGTTCTCTGAAAAGGTCAATATTGATAAATCGCAAGCCAGATTTACAAGGAGGGAGGATACAAACTACCAATATCAGCAATGAAAGAGGGATTATCATTATAGATCTTAAAGATATTTAAGTGATAACATGATTATGAACAACTTGCTGCCTATAAATTTGACAACTTAGATGAAATAGACAAATTCCTTAAAAGACATAAACTAACAAAATGCATGCAAAAAAATTAGAAAATCTGAATAGTTCTATAGCTATTAAAGAAATTGAATTATTAGTTAAAAGCCTTCCCACAAAGAAAATTCCATACCAGATTGCTACATTGGTGAATTCTACCAAACATTTAAGGAAGAAATAATTCCAATCTTACAAAAATTCTTCCAGAAAATAATAGAAGAGGAGGAAATGGTTCCCAACTCCTTTTATAAGGCCAGCATTACCCTGACACCAATGCCAGACAAAAACAATACAAGTAATCTATAAAACAATATCCTCCATGAACATCGCCGTGAAAATTCTTACCAAAATATTTTTTTAGAGACAAGGTCTCACTCTGTCTCCCATGCTAGAATGCAGCAGCAGGATCACAGCTCACTATAACCTCTGGAACTTCCTGGGCTAGGACTATAGGCACATGCCATCACACTTAGCTAATTTTTAAATTTATTTTTAATTTTAATTTTTTTATTTTTTACATGGCCCAGGCTGGTCTTGAACTCCTGACCTCAATAATCCTCCTGCCTCGGCCTCCCAAAACACTGTGATTATAGACTTGAGCCACTGCACCCAGCTCTTACCAAAATATTAACAAATTAAATCTAGCCATAAGTAAGAAAGATAATGCATCATAATCAAACGAGGTTTCTCCCAGGATTGCCAGGTTGGTTCAACATTTTAAAAGAACTGATGTAATTCATTTTATTAATAAACTAAACAAGAAAAATCACATATCCATCTCAATAGATACAGAAAAACCATTTGACAAAATTCAACATCCATTTATGATTAAGAACTCTCAGAAAACTATAGATAGAAGAGAACTTCCCCAACCTGATGAAGAGCATCTTCAAAAAATCAGCTAACATCATTCTTAATAGTAAAAGATTGAATACTTTCTCCACAAGACCAGGAATAAAGCAAAGATAATTTGCTTTCATCACTTCTAATTCTCTTGGGGTTTTTTTGCTTGTTTGTTTGTTTGTTCGTTTTGGGACAGAGTCTCACTCTGTTGCCCCAGCTAGAGTGCCGTGGCGTCAGCCTAGCTCACAGCAACCTCACACTCCTGGGCTCAAGCGATCCTTCTGCCTCAGTCTCCCGAGTAGCTGGGACTACTGGCATGTGCCACCATGGCTGGCTAATTTTTTCTATATATTTTTAGTTGTACAGCTAATTTCTTTATATTTTTTTAGTAGAGATGAGGTCTCGCTCTTGCTCAGGCTGGTCTCGAACTCCTGAGCTCAAACAATCCACCGCCTCAGCCTCCCAGAGTACTAGGATTACAGGCATGAACCACCGTGCCGGGCCTGCTCTCACCACTTCTATTCAGCATTGCACTGGAGGTGCTAGCCAGTGCAGTAAGTCAAGAAAAAGAAATAAAAGGTACAAGTTGGAAAAGAAGAAATAAAACTATCTTTATTTACAGATGAAATGATCATCTATGTAGAAAGTCCCAAAGAACTACCTACATAAAAGCTACTAGAACTAATAAAAGAATTTGTAAGATCACAGGATAAATGATATACAAAAATAAATTATATTTCTATATACTAGCATGAGCAATTGGAAATTGAAACTGAAAAAGCAATTTTTTTTTTTTTTTTTTTTGAGACAGGGTCTTGCTCTATCGCACTCTCCCTGGAGTGCAGTGGCATCATCATAGCTCGCTGTAACTTCCATCTCCTGGGCTCAAGTGATCCTCCCACCTCAGCCTCTCAAAGTGTTAGGATTACAGGCGTGAGCCACCATGCGCAGCCTATACTTGCTTTTCTAGCTGTTCACAGGATGCTTCCCCCAGACACTGCTGGCAGATCTGCCAAGTCTGGGCCAGGGAGACACAGCCAAGCAAGTGACTGCATGGTCTGGAGGCAGGTTCTTGGCCACTCCACTCTTCCATTTCACCTTCTTTTCCATAGACTCAGTCCTAGCCACCCTTGCCCTGAGCCCAGGCTAAAACGAAAGAAATTGGCTGAGCATGGTGGGTGAGGCTTTGCCAGAGGAGACTGGAGAAGGGACCAGGGAGCTGAGGGGGCTCCTAGGAGAGTCAGGTTCCCCAGAATCCTCTGAGCTTCAGCACCTGGAGATTCCTAGGCAGCCATGTGCCCCTTGCACTGACTCTTCCTCTTCCTTTATTCCTGGATAATAACCTATTTGGTACAAACCCAACTGAAGCAGTGATACTAAAAGTGTCAGAACACTCTTTGACCCTCTCACCCCTGGGGGAGAAGGCCTGACCCAAGCTCTCAGAACCCCTCCCCAACTCCACACTGGACAGGCAGCCAGGGCCTCCACACGGGGCAGGGGTACCTCCTGAGAGATTCCAGAAGAAGACTGGGCCCTGCATCCAACACAGCTGCAACCTCCCTCATCCGCCTGCCTCCACAGCTGCCTCTGAAGCCTGAACCTTTGCCCTACCTCCCTTCTCTCCTCAGTCTACCCAACTGCACATTCTGGTGCCCCAAACCTCTCCTAGCACCCCCTTTAATGCATTACTTAAACCTAAATTATTTATGGAGCTCCCCTACATGCCAGATGTGAGGCATTCTGTCCCAGACTCCTTGTCCTTTGAGTTTCACCCCATCCCTCCCTGTGTCTCCACAGTTCTGCTCCAACTCAGTAGCTCTTGAGTTCCTCCTGCGGGAGGCCCCTGGCCTGCAGGCTGGGCACTCCACTGAGATTAGCCAAGGGGAGCCAAGGGGAGCCCCCCAGGAATCCCCTCACCCCCTATCTCCCTCCAGCCCTCCCCACCACACAGATCTCTCACTTCCTGCAACACACAGGAGTCACTCTCAAATTTGAGGAGTCAGCCTCTCCCCATTTTGCTGTGGACCCCCATCCTCATCCATCGTTTGCTCCCTCCTCCAGGCTGGACAAGAAATTTCCAGCCTAAATGTTAAAGCAGAGGCTGAAGAATTCCAGGTTCTCAAAATCCTCTCTAATCCTCTAATCTAGTTTCCCCAGAGCCATCAGCCCCAGCCCCCAATGGGAGAATGCAGAGGGGCGGGCAGAGCTGACCCACCCCTATCAGGGTCATCTCAGTTTACTCTTTAGTTAAACCTGCCTCGCAGGTTCCCACTCCCCTACAGCAGGATTCCGGAATGCAAGGCAGATTGGGGGTGGAGAACCATTTCCCCTCCTTCCGGACTCCCCTGGGAGGCTCATTACTTTACTTGTCTTTGTTCTGGGAGAGGCTCAGCAGGGCCCCTCCTGCTCCACTCTCCCCGGGGGCTGGCCTGGCAATCACCCAATGCCCCCTTCCACCTTACCTCCCACCCACCCCAGAGCCCCAGTGCTGGGAATCTGGAGGCTGAAACTCCTCCTTCGCACCCCTCTCCCCTACTCTCCAAGAAGCTGTCAGTCAGAGTGAACAGGCCCTGACCACAGAGGAATCTGGAAGTGGAGGGAAGGGGCAGGCTGGTGCTGGAAGCCTGGGGTTGGTATTTGCTCTAGTGCTGCAAGAGGTCAGGAATGCGGCCATCGACTTCGGGGCTATGAGAGATAAGGCCCAGCTGGTGGCTCTCCCTGCCAGCTCCTGCCTGACTGCACCTCCACAGGCCCCAGAAGGTTCTGAGCAGTTAGGGTGGGGCAGGAATCAGAGGAGGATCTAGGAAGGAACTTGGATAAGGATTCCAGGATCTGGGTCTGATTGCTTGTAGAATTCAAAGTCCCCTAGGGGTCTTTAGCATGACTCCCTACTCTGCCCTCCTGGGTGTGTTGGAGCCTTAATCTGCAGTAAGTAATTAGTATTTGTTCAATGAATGAGTAAGTGATAGTTCACATTGACAGCCACTGTCACCCAAGGAGACAGAATGGACAGGCATTTTTTTTTTTTTTGAGACAGAGTCTCACTGTGTTGCCCAGGCTAGAGTGCCGTGGCGTCAGCCTAGCTCACAGCAACCTCAAACTCCTGGGCTCAAGCAATCCTTCTGCCTCAGCCTCCCGAGTAGCTGGGACTACAGGAATGCGCCACCATGCCCGACTAATTTTTTCTATATATTTTTAGTTGTCCAATTAATTTCTTTCTATTTTTAGTAGAGGTGGGGTCTCACTCTTGCTCAGGCTGGTTTTGAACTCCTGAGCTCAAACGATCCTCCCGCCTCGGCCTTCCAGAGTGCTAGCATTACAGGTGTGAGCCACTGCGCCCAGCCTAGACAGGCTTTATTATCCTCCCCGTACAAGTGAAGAAACTGAAGTTCATAGTTAAGTGACTTCCACAAGGGCACACAGCTAGCAAAATGTCCAAGATGGCTGACTTGAACAGCAAAAGGCAGTATGCTGCATGTTTAATCCATACACTTTATTATATAATTCTGCACAACATGACAATTCTGGAACCCAGTGGGGCACTGTGAAGGTGAAAGCAGGAGAAACCCCTTTGGCTGTCTAGCACCCCCAGCCTCCCAGGATCCTTCCATGCAAAACCAGTGGGTGTTTGTGTGTATGTCATTTTGTCTCCAATTTGCCTCCCAGCTTTCAGCAGGCCCTGCCCTCCCCTGGCCAGCTCCCACTGAGTACATGGGGCTTTGCCCACCTTAAGGTGGCAGGCTCGGAACCATCCAGGGTCAAGCTTTGCATCTGAGCTGTGCCTCCAGCTGGCTGGTCCACTGGCCAGACTACTCCCAGGGTCCCTCCCCTCCCAGGCCCACCCTCCTGTTTGCCCTCTCCTCAGTCCAGCTGGCAGCTCGATATGAATCAATAGGTCCATTTCAGAGCAAAGAGCACAGCCTGGCGTGTCATACCAGGCCCTTCCAGAAAAATGAGCTGCAGGTGCTTGAAGGCCCCACACCTCAAGGCTTCCCCTAGTTCCTTCAGCAGTGGGTGGTCATTCAGCTTGGGGCAGAGGAGAGAGAAGGGGAGCTTCCCTACCTCCATCCTTCTCACCCCTATTCTGACGAGAGCTTCCAGGAGGGGTTGGTCCCCTAGGAACAGGCTTAGGATCCCAGGCCCCTTGAAGAGGGCTGGGAAAGGAGGAGCCTGGGGAGACATCTTAGTAGGGAGGGGGAGAGAGACTGGCAGGCAGAGCTGAGTGCCAGCTAGAATGCTTCAGAGCATGCTTGTGTCCTCTCAGGCTCCCTGCTATGTGGGGCACTGTACCATCTCCCAGAGGGATTTTGGCCCCTTTTGTTCACTGCAGTTCTCATAGTTTTTAGAACTGAGCCTGGTGCACAGTAGGCGCCCAATTACTATTTGTGGAATTGTAAGTGCTCTGGAAATACCAGTTTACCCAAGGATGTAGGCAAGGCTTATATACAGGTATGAAGACTGAGCATGTGTCTCTTGTCCAAATCACACAGTGTGATCCTGTGAGGCCAAGGCTCCTGGGAGTGATTTGGAGGGTGGGGAAGGAGGCAGGAGGGAGATCAGAGACTAGGTGTGTTTTCAGGAGTCCCAAATAGTGGTGCGTGAATGTGCTTGTGTGTATTGGAGAATCCCCATCTGTATGACTCCTGCGACTGCACACAGCAAGGCGGGAGTGTTTGGGAACCAAGTGCACTGGGGAGGGAGTGTGTAAACCAGGAGATCTGAGGCTCAGGATTGAGGTTCTCTTCTCCAGCTTCCAGCTTTTTTTCCCTCAGGACTCCTGGGGCTCCGGGACACCCCGTGCCCCAAAATCCTCTCTGCAGGTGGGTAACTTGGGCTGAGGTTGGGGACAGCTACAGAGACTCACACCCCAATACCCGCCCACCACCAGGACCCCCAAACTTCCAACCTGCCAGCACCTCCTCTACCTGAGGCAGGGGGTATAATAACGTCATTTCCTGCCCGAAACCACCGCCTCAAGGGCCAAAAACACCTGTTGCCCTTGAACGCCCAGGTTAGTCACCGGCCTCTGGCAGGTGGGGGTGGCCCTGGCAGGGCTGTGCGGAGCGCGCGGGCAGGCGGGGAGGGCGGGAAGCGAGGGCGCGCGCTCCCGCTGCGGTCCACCTGCGGCCCGGCTTCCGAGGCGGCTCCGGTGGCGGGGGCGGGGCCTCCCTTGGCCATATAACTTCAGTCGTGCACCGCCACCCTGCCCTACCGACCCTGAGTCCTGTCCTCTCGCTTTCCTCCACGGACAGCATGAGCTTCACCACTCGCTCCACCACCTTCTCCACCAACTACCGGTCCCTGGGCTCCGTCCAGGCGCCCAGCCGTAGCGTCCGTCCCACCAGCAGCGCGGCCAGCGTCTATGCAGGCGCCGGGGGCTCGGGCTCCCGGATCTCCGTGTCCCGCTCCACCAGCGTCCGGAGCGGCTGGGGGTCCGGGGGCCTGGCCGCGGGGATGGCCGGGGGTTTGGCAGGAATGGGGGGCATCCAGACCGAGAAGGAGACCATGCAAGAGCTGAACGACCGCCTGGCCTCCTACCTGGACAGAGTGAGGAGCCTGGAGATCGATAATCGGAGGCTGGAAAGCAAAATCCGGGAACACCTGGAGAAGAAGGGGCCCCAGGTCAGAGACTGGGCGCATTACTTCAAAATCATCGAGGACCTGAGGGCTCAGGTAAGGGGCATAGAGGGAGGAGCCCCAATTTCCAGCCATGTTTGACCCTCCAATTACACATTCCCTTACCTCTTCCCCCGCAAGGATAGGAACTTTATCAGGGCGGGGTGCATCGACTCCTCCCCCGCTTTCTACGTCCACCCCCAACCCCCGCTCCCGCGGAGGGGGGTAGGAATACCCTGGATTTCCATCCACACTCCTGGCCACAGGGGCCCAAGCATGGGAGAGCTCTTCTCCTAGAGATAGTGGGAAGGGGACAGGGACCAGAGCTTTGCAGAGGAAGTGGACAGCATGGAGGGAGATGAGAAAAAGACATAAGGAGGACCCAGACACTGGCTTCTGGTCGAGTGGGGACAGTTAGAGGGTTAAGCGGATGCGGCTAAGGCTGAGTCATCTAAGAGTAAACAGGAGGCCTACCTGTGGGAGGGGCCAATCCAGGGGGTGAGGGGCCCACAGCAGGGGGTGAGCAGGTGCACTAGGAAAAATTGCCAGGAGAGGGCCAGGGAGAGGACTTGCTAGTAGCCGCTCACTTCCCAGCAGGCCAGCCAGCCAGCCTGCCGAGGTCCCGAAGCAGTGGCAGAGTGCTGGGATTTGGGAATCCAGAAAAGGAGGGAACAGTTGCAGGGTGAGGGGGACACAGGTAGAAAGGGATAGGTGTACAAGGAGAGCCTCTGGCTATTCCTGGGACCAGGAAGTTCTCACTGAGACCCGTAACCCCTTCCACACACTCAGCCCACCTATCGTTGACTTTCCATTCATGGATTAACCTCTCTGACAATCCCCCCAGATCTTTGCAAATTCTGTGGACAATGCCCGCATCGTTCTGCAGATTGACAATGCCCGTCTTGCTGCTGATGACTTTAGAGTCAAGTAAGTCTGGGGGCTGGGGAGTGGGAGGCCCGGGAGGAGCCAAGAATGGTCTGCTCCCCCAGCTGGGTCAGGGAGGGGCTCACAGGTCACAGGACTGGGATCTTGTTCAGGCGTGGGTAGGGTTGGGTAGATGAGAGTTAGGGTCCACCATTTTATTCATTTAATTATTCATTCTTGTAACCCAGTTTAAGAATACTGCCACCCAAGTGCCAAGAATGGTGCTCAGGGGATTCCCATCTGATTATGGACTCAAGTCACTAATTTACAGTGGGCACAGGGCTGCACTTAGGAGGTGGCATGGGTTGAGAAGGTTCTGGACCTGGACTCCTCTGATCTCCTCCACTCCCACAGGTATGAGACAGAGCTAGCCATGCGCCAGTCTGTGGAGAGCGACATCCATGGGCTCCGCAAAGTCATTGATGACACCAATATCACTCGGCTGCAGCTGGAGACAGAGATCGAGGCTCTCAAGGAGGAGCTGATCTTCATGAAGAAGAACCAGGAGGAGGCAAGCAGGGGCAGGCCACTGGCCAGGCACAAAGGGCCCAAGACAAGTCTGGGTGGGGGAATAGATGGGGCAGGCCACTTGCAAATAGCCTTGCAAGGAAGTTTAGAGCTACCAGCCTGGGCTCTTCTTTATCAGACTATTCTGATGAAGAGCATATGCAATGGGCCACATACACTCTGGCTCACCTGAATTACAGTGCAAAGAGGTCAAGATGATAAGGGGCAAAGAAGGAGGTGAGGACAAAGGTAGAAGAAGCAGCTAGCACTAGGAGCTGGGGAGGATGGGGAATGGGAGCAGATGGAGCTGGCAGAGCTGCCTAGAACAAGGTATAACAGCCAGGTGCGGTGGCTCACGCCTGTAATCCTAGCAATCTGGGAGGCTGAGGCGGGCAGATTGTTTGAGCTTAGGAGTTCGAGACCAGCCTGAGCAAGAGCGAGACCCCTGTCTCTACTGAAAATAGAAAGAAATTGGCTGGACAACTAAAAATATATAGAAAAAAATTAGCTGGGCATGGTGGCGCATGCCTGTAGTCCCAGCTACTCAGGAGGCTGAGGCAGAAGGATTGTTTGAGCCCAGGAGTTTGAGGTTGCTGTGAGCTAGGCTGACGCCACGGCACTCTAGCCCGGGCAACAGAGCCAGACTCTGTCTCAAAAAAAAAGAAAAAAAGGTATAAGGAGCAGGTTTGTGGACGAGGCCGGATGGAGGGACAAAGTGAAGTGAGGAGAGAGAAACCACCTGTGAGTGACAGGCACCATCAGTGAGTGGGTGGCATTTCTATCCACCGGGAGCAGAAAGCCCGAAATTGCCATTGCCCAGAGTGCAAGCCAAGAATTTCCTTTGGTCTCTTCTCCAGCTGATCCTGTAGGCCTCCTAGAAGAGGCAATCACAGATGAAGGGCCTTGTTAGAGCTCTGACCCTGAGCCCTCCTCTCTTTTGCTCCTGTCTCTTTTAGGAAGTAAAAGGCCTACAAGCCCAGATTGCCAACTCTGGGTTGACCGTGGAGGTAGATGCCCCCCAATCCCAGGACCTCAGCAAGATCATGGCGGACATCCGGGCCCAGTATGATGAGCTGGCTCGGAAGAACCGAGAGGAGCTGGACAAGTATTGGTCCCAGCAGGTGCGAGAGGGGAAGGGATGGCTGCCAGGATGTGGGAGGGAGGCAGGTGGGGAAGGAGGGGCCTGATGGACCATACCCACCCTGCAGATTGAGGAGAGAACCACAGTGGTCACCTCGCAGTCTGCCGAGGTCGGAGCTGCCGAGATGACGCTCACGGAGCTGAGACGTACGGTCCAGTCCTTGGAGATCGACCTGGACTCCATGAGAAATGTGGTAAACACGCTCACGTCACCTGCCCCTGCTTCTCTGGACCCCTGACCTCTGTCCAGTGGCCTCAGGCCCAACCCTGTCTTAGCCCAAATCCTAGCCCTTCCATCATGAGTTCCTTTAGCTGAGAAAGAGTTGTTTCCCACTGCTCCTACCCTCACTTTAGTACTTGGCACATAGGAGCTGCTCAAAAAAGACACACAGTGTCAAGGGATGGGCATTCCTGGGACTCTGGACTCACGCCAACCTTCCTCCCTGTGCCCCTGCAGAAGGCCAACTTAGAGAACAGCCTGAGGGAGGTGGAGGCCCGCTACGCCATGCAGATGGAGCAGCTTAACGGAGTCCTGCTGCACCTGGAGTCAGAGCTGGCACAGACCCGGGCAGAGGGCCAGCGCCAGGCCCAGGAGTACGAGGCCCTGCTAAACATCAAGGTCAAGCTGGAGGCTGAGATTGCCACGTACCGCCGCCTGCTGGAAGACGGGGAAGACTTCAAGTGAGTGGGGCTCTCCTGCCCACCCATGCTGGGGTCCAAGATAACTTCTCCTTAAAACCTGAGCTTGCAGAAACCCCCATATGCTGCTGTTCATTTGCATCCCCTGAGCACTGGGCTGCTGCTCCGTGGGTGCCCCTCTGTCTTCAAGGGGGTAACAGTTCCAGAGGTTCCGTCCCGTGAGAAGAGAATGAACCAAGTATTGCCCCTAGCTGTACTTAGGGTACAAATGAAGTTTGGCCTTTTCGGGAGGAAGTGACTGAGAGGAATTTGGAGATAAAGGTAGAGGCCAGGAGGCTTTTTGCCTCCACCCATCCTTCTTGTCTCCCTTCCACTCTGTGGGGCTGTTTGTAACTGGGGCTTGGTCTTCTGTTACAGTCTTGGTGATGCTCTGGACAGCAGCAACTCGATGCAAACCATCCAAAAGACCACCACCCGCAGGATAGTGGATGGCAAAGTGGTGTCTGAGACCAATGACACCAAAGTTCTGAGGCATTGAGGCAGTAGGAGCAGGGTGCCCTTATACCAATAAAAAGTTCACAGGTCATTGAGCATCAGCTGTGTCTTCTTTGGCTGTTTTCATACTTGTGTGCACATGCCCTGACCCAACAGTCCCATCTCTGATCAGTCAAAAGTCACCTCTGACCCTGGGGTTCCATATGGGTGGGGGAGTGGAAGGAAGAGGCATCTGGGTTCTTGGAAACACCTTCTCAGAGAAAGGAGGGAGCGGTAGATGGGACAGGCCACAGGTAGTGGGGAAAACTACAGTGGAATTGTGGAATCCTCACCTTGAAGAGACCTGCCCAGCCAGGACCCATCAGCAGAAATCTGGGCCACAGGAGGAAGTGGGGCCCAGCAGAGAGGGCAGAGCACAGAGCTGGCCTCCCCTGCCCCACTGCTCTGCATCCTGGCCCTCTGCCCAGGGCTTCACCCACACTTCCCCAAAATCTATGGTCCCCTATGCTCTGCTCATTCATACAATGCGGATATGATTTTTAGAGTGCTGGAGGTATGGCTAGAATTGGGGTAAATATGATCATTGGTAAGGGAAGAGTCTACACTAGTGGTTCCAATCTAGGAAAGGGGTACCCCTGAGTGAGCATCCACCTGGGTAAGAATGGACACCTTGAAGCTAACCGAAAGGGCATCATTCTGTGCTTTGGATTAGAATTGTGTCATCTAGCAGTGCAAACAATGGATGCCTAAACTGATCATATACTTTGGGAGGATAATTTATCTTTTTTAATTTAAAAAAAAAAACATAAAAGTACCATGCACACAATCCAAAAAAAAAGGATATAAAATTTAAAGTCTTCCCTCTCCACTCCCCAGAGGTAACCACTGTTAAATACTTTTTAAAATTAAATGGGTAAAAACATATTTCATTTTGTTTTAAATATTTAAGATTATACTGTTCGGCACCTTGATTTCTAAAACTCTGCTGTCTTCATTTAACAATATATCTTGAAACCTTTCTGAATCAGTATGCATACACCTACCTCATTTGTTTGAACAGCTGCCTACTGTTTAGAGTACAAATTTACTTAACCCATGCCTTCTAGTGACGGAGTTTTAGTCACTAATTTCTAGTCTCCAGTAGTTTTGTTTTTGCAAAAATGCTGCTATTAATATCCACATGCATATTTCACTGTGAGAGCGTATTTATAGGATAAATTCCTAGAAATGGTATGCGGAGCTACCATATGGACATATTTATGAAGTACCTACTTTATGGTAGGCCCTGTGCTGTGTACTGAGTATATGCGGTGAATAAAACGGGCATTGCTCCTACCTCATGAAGCTCACAGCCTAATGGCCAAAGGTGTGTGCATTTTTATTCATTCTTTCAACAAATACTGAGCACCTACTATGTGCCAGCCACTCTACCAGACATCAGTGAGCAAAACAGACACAATCCCTGTCACCTGGGACTTACGCTGTGGTGACAGACAGATGACAAACAGGAAACATAATAGATAAGCAAATTATATAACATGGTAGAAGGTGACACGTGTTACAGGTCCTGATGTATCAGCAGGCAATGGGTTTTGACAGTGGGGAGAGTCAGGAAAGTGCAAAGGTGACGTATGATGATCCTGCAATAATCAGTAATGAATCTTTGACTAGAACGGAAAACAGTTTTTACCTAAGAAATGCAGTATGTTTATTCTGCAAACTCTAAAAATATGGCTGTCCTCGGTGGAAAAGAACTAAAGACAGCACAGCTTGAGGCCTTTTCTCCCAGAGAGGACCAGGGGACAACACCAGGAAAGGCAGCCCCGGGGGGGAGGGGGGGACAGGGTGGAAGTCTTCACCAATGTGGGGCACTGAGAGAAGAGGGGTCAGGAGAGATGGTGAAATGAACAGAGCAAGGTCTGAGCATGAGGTACACAAGAGGCTAACTGGGAGCTTCTGCAGGCAGGGTCCGCTGCTGTCTGGGTTCCTGGGTTCCTCTACCTGCAGGAGAGCATCCCACCTCAGAGCAAGGGGCTCTGGCGAGGTGTTTCTCACCCTTTTTAAACCCACTTTCCCTGAATAAACATAGCAATCACCTGCCCTGCTTCTTTTCCTTTCTCTCTTCAGCCCACACTCTGTGCTTTCCGATCTTTGCAGGGTTTTGCAGGAAATACGCCTTTGGGGAAGATGGTTGAGCTTTACTTTATGAGCTTTGTTTTCGGGAAGTAATCAGGGTAGTTTTCTTGCCCTATCCCACCCCTCCATTTTGCAAATCTGTAAGTGTATTACTGACTGTGCGTTCTCAAACTGCACAGGTGCCCCCAAGGTTCTGATGAGCCTCCTGAAGGGCTGTGCCGCCCTGGCTGGCAGTCACCGTAACTTAGGAGGAGCCCAGCTTTCTTGGGTCCCTGAAAAGGAGAGACAGATGGCTCAGCTGCCAGAGGCGGTACAGGGGGCAGACAGGCTCTAGAATAAACTGGCCCCAGCCCACATCATAGGATGTTACCTGTCCAAAGGTAAAACGGAAAGTCCCTGGCAGAGCCTGAGCAGTACTTGCAGCTAAGTCAAGCTGATCGGAGTAACCCAAGACAATGCATGCACCTGATACGATTATCCCTCCCATTAGACAATGTCTCACAGTTCCCAGGGCGCTTACGCATTTGATCCTCATTACAATCCTGTGAGGTATGCAAGGAAGTGGGTATTATTGGCTCTGGCTCAGAGAGGTGGACATTGAGGTCCACAGGGATCATGTGACTTGTCTGAGGTCACAGAGCTGGAAGCTCAAAGCAGGAAATGACCTCTCCAGGTTCCTAGTCCCAAGCTCTTTTCTCTGTGTGTTCTAACGTAACTGCACAGGCTGCACGTTAGAATCACCCGGGGAGCCTTAGAAACAGTGCTAAGGCCCGGGTCCCAGCCCAGAGATTCCAATTCAGTTGTTCTGGGTTGGGACCTGTTTGAAAAGCTCCCCAGGTGATTCCAGTAAGCAGCCACAGTCAAGGGCCAGACCCGAGCTGTACCGAGGGGCAGCACCATGGCATTCCTTTCCAGTACAGGTCACGGCTGTGCCTGTTTCAAACAGCGCACTGCTGGAAAAGCCCAAGGCCTCTGGAACAATCCTCCTCACTCCGCAGCATGGGGAGGTGACTATCTGAGGGGCAGCCCAATTTGTCCCCCAAGCACCAAAGGAAAAAATTAGCAATCCCCTTTATAATATGGAGTCATCTGTCCCATTACATCCATCCTCTGTCTTAGTGCAAACCGGCCCAGATGATAATTTTCTTTTTTTTTTTTGAGACAGAGTCTCGCTCTGTTGCCCAGGCTAGAGTGCTGTGGTGTCAGCCTCGCTCACAGCAACCTCAAACTCCTGGGCTCAAGCAATCCTCCTGCCTCAGCCTCCAGAGTAGATGGGACTACAGGTGAGTGCCACCACACCCAACTAATTTTTTCTATTTTTAGTAGAGACGGGGGTGGCGGGGGAGGGGTCGCACTCTTGCTCAGGCTGGTCTCGAACTCCTGAGCTCAAGTGATCTTCACACCTCGGCCTCCCAGAGTGCTAGGATTACAGGCATGAGCCACCACGTCCAGCCCAGATGATAAAATTAATAAGTGGTTCTGGGCCGGGCGCGGTGGCTCATGCCTGTAATCCTAGCTCTCTGGGAGGCTGCAGCGGGCGGATTGTTTGAGCTCAGGAGTTCGAGACCAGCCTGAGCAAGAGCGAGACCCCGTCTCTACTAAAAATAGAAAGAAATTAATTGGACAACTAAAAATATATAGAAAAAATTAGCCGGGCATGGTGGCACATGCCTGTAGTCCCAGCTACTCGGGAGGCTGAGGCAGGAGGATCGCTTGAGCCCAGGAGTTTGAGGTTGCTGTGAGCTAGGCTGACGCCACGGCACTCTAGCCGGGGCAACACAGTGAGACTCTGTCTCAAAAAAAAAAAAAAAAAAAGTGGTTCTGGGAGTTACAGAATGGCAGATAGTGCCATTTATGCAAGAACAAAACAAAACAAATTCATACATATATATCCTCATACATGCAAAAATCTCTGGAAGGATACTCAAGAAACTGGAATTAATGACTGCCTCTGGCATAAGGGAAAACGAGGGTGGAAGGAGGCTTACTTTCCATTGTATATCCTTTTGTACCTTTTGAATCATTTACTACTAATACAAATACAAAAAGTGTGGGGCTGGCCGGGTGTGGTGGCTCACTGTATCCTATCTTACAGTTTATGATATCAGAAGTCCTATCAAGGGGTCTACAAAGCTATGTTGCTTCTAGAGGTTCTAGAGGGGGATTGGTTTCCTTGCCTTTTCCAGCTTCTAGAGACCACCTGCATTCCTTGGCTCTCAGCTCCATCTGCCATCTTCAAAACCGGCATCATAACATCTTCAAATCAATCTCCACCTCCCTACGTCTGCGTCCACTGTTCTCACTCCTCCCTCTCTGCCTGTGACCCTCCTGCCTCCTTCTTACAAGGAAACTTTTGATCACATTGGATTCACCCAGAAAATCCAGGATAATATCTCCATCTCAAAATCATTAATTTACATGGCCAAGTCCCTTTTGCCAGGTGAGGTAACATATTCGCAGGTTCTGGGGATTGGGACATGGACACCTGGTGGGGACCATTATTCAGCTCCCACAGGAAGGGAGAGGCATGTTGCGATTTTAAGTAGGGCAGTCTGGGTAGGAGACGGCATATGAGTTAAGACTGAAGGAGGCAAAGGAGTTGGCCTGACATATCTGGGGGAGCGGCAGTGAGGAGGAACCTGCCAGAGGTGGATAAGTAGCATCTCTCAGCCTCTGACCTTCACACTTAGCTTTTTCCTTTTACATGCCTTTAGGTCCCCTTGGGGCCCACAGGACACTGGGAAAAGGTAGACCATTCACCGACCTCACCCCAAAGCTCTCTCCTTGTGCCTCCTACACTCTGCCAACGAAGCCCCTACGAGGCCACCAGTGCGAGTCCACAGCCTCCTCTGTCTCTTCATCTTTCGCAACCTCTGTGGCCCTTGACCCCGAAGCCTTCTGCTCTTGGAGTCTGCACCAACGCGCTCCCCAGTCCTCCACCTGCTACGCTTCCTGAAACATGGGCCCTGCAGGCCATCCTCAGCCTCTCCTCTTCCTGGACCATTTTATTTTCATTCCCTGACCCACGGTTACCTGTGAGCCAATATCTCAATGTTTACCTCCAGCCCTGGTCTCTCTTCAGCTTCAGAACCATATTTTCCAACTGCCTTTGTTTCATTTGGCCATGTAGCACTGTGGTCCCCAAGGTCCACAGCCTGTCAGGGACTGGGCCGCAGAGCTATACAGACCCCAGTCCCCCTGTTCCCACTGCTTACATCACCGCTTGAGCTCCCCACCACCACCCCACCCCTGCCCATGGAAAAATTGTCTTCCATGACACTTAGAAAGGGGCGCTGCACAGCAGGAAGTGAGTGGTGGGGGAGCCAGCCAAGCTTCATCTGTATTTACAGCTGCTCCCCTCCCCACTGCTTACATCACTGCTTGAGGTCCCCACCACCACCCCACTGCTACAGCAGAGATGACCAGGAATAGACCGACACACACACAGAAACATTGGCAAAACAGGTTTATATGCCGGCGGGCTCAGAGGGGGATTTTTCCTCCCAAATTCTGAGCACCAGACAAAGAGCACTGCAGTCTTTTATACACTCTGCTTAAGGGGGAAGGGCACGGTTACAACAGGGTTAACTTTAGTGAGGCAAAGTCCTAAGCTACTTTACAGCCTAGTACACTAATTGCTACAGGTGATTTATGAGAGCGGCAGCTGCCTGGGGTTGGGGGGGAGGTCACAGGGGAGGAGGGGGCCCAGGTAAGGATCACAAGGGAGAAAGCCCGGTAGTGGAATTTCTAAGAATTCCACCTTACTGGAATTTTCCAATCTTCCACTTCACCACCCCTGCCCATGGAAAAATTGTCTTCCATGAAACCCGTTCCTAGTGCCAAAAAGGTTGGGGACCTCTGAGTAGCACATTTAGCTATTTATGTCACCTCCCCCATGAGACTGTAAATGTCTGGAAGACAAGTACCCTGTTTTATTTATCTTTGTGCTATCCTGGATCGATTATACAACAATGGACATTACAATCATAATAACCAACATTTATTGAGCATTTTCTGTGTGTCAGGCACTGCACTAAGCATTTCACATACATTAATTCACTTAATCCCAGCAACAATCCTATGAGATGGTCAGTATTATAATCCCCACTTTACAGGTGAGGAAACAGGCTCAGAGAGGTAAACTACCTTTCTTGAGGTCTCACAGCTAAATAACTGGCAACACCAGAATTCAAACCTAGGTATTCTGGCTGCAAAATCCAAAGGCAGTAGATGGGATGGATTGGCACTCAGTTCTATCCCAAATTTGTGCCTTTCTGCTTCAGAGAACAAAGCCAAAAAGTACATTTCCCAGATGTCCTTATAGCTAGGGTATGAATTATGTTCCACTAATTAGATGCAGATGAATGCTATTTGGAAGGTGGAAGTGAGGTGAAGACCTTCCTCTGCTGCTTGCAAGCCTGGGTTGGTTGTTGTTCCTGCTGGCAAGCCTGGTCATGGGGCTGCTAGATTTTTCCGTAGCAGTGTCCAGTGTCCAGTCATTTGCTTTGTGAGTACTGAGACAGTTGCACCAGGAGAGGCAGTAGTGTCTTCCTGATCTACAGATCCCAGCTGCAATAGCGTATTCATGAGATCAATCTGCTTCCTGATTCCCCACCAGCTAGAGTGGTTTATGTCTCCTGAAACTAGAATCCAGAATTCAAGGAAGGGATCTGGAAGTGGCTATCTGATTTGACTGGGTTTGAAGGTAGCCAGGGTCCCAGTTATCACATGCAATGGCAAAACCAGTGACTTAATTTACCACCTGGGGTTACCTGGAATGACTGGCCTATTGAAGGTAAGGCTTTGGCGGACTACACAGCCACTGAGCTCAAACCCTGTGGTGGGAAAAAGGAAATCAAAGCCTCTGGTATGGTTTGGCTGCTTTCACTGCACTGGTGAGCTTCAAGGAAAAAAAATGGCAACCTCAACTTTTAAATTCTTGGCCCAAGAAAACCAGGATGCTTCTAAGACCTCCTAAATTAATGTCTCAACTCCTATAGCCAAAGGGCTGAGGTAGCTGAAGCCTGACACTGCAGGTTGTTGAATTACATGATAAGTTGAAATCACAACCTTGCCAGGTCGTATGTGAAATCCCAAGGCACGATTGAGGAGAAGTGTCGTAAGAATGGGGATAGGGGATTTTGGATATATTCGAAGACACTGAATGACCAGACCCCACTGGATCTCACTGGCTAGCAGAGGCAACCCCTTCTTCTCTCTCTAATGAGGCCGGTCCTGTCTTGCTTGGAGACTCTGTAATGGCCTCATCTGAGGTGATGAATGTGCAATGGGTGACTCAGATGTATAACTAGGACAAATACAAAATCTAACTCTAGGGGAGAAGACTCACAAACTCAAAGAATTGCAAAGATTTTGCTAGTTTATATAGACATACATGTGGGGAATATGTATGGGGTTGGATTCTAAGGGTGCTAAATTAGAGAGGAAGGAACACGGGTTTAGATTGAGCTGAATTTATTTACAGTTTATGGGTTCGGAGATTCCGAACTCAGTGTGCTGGCTCAGCCAGCTGGGAATGATTTGTATCTCTTACCTTAGTTGATTGGCTAAAACCTGGACTCAGTAACAGCTTACAATAAATGAAGCTGAGATACCACAAATTCTATTGTATAACGCAGAGGAAGGAATCCAAAGACTTAGGGAGGGAAGAATGTTGGAGCAGATTTGTCATGTACAATCCACTTACTCACCCCTAAATAATTCCCCCAAGAGGGCCTAGAGGATACTCCCTTCACTGAGGCATTGAGAAATACACTGATGAGAGAAGCACAGCATTCTTAAAAAGTGCTATACTGGTTTATCTCTGCATGCTCAGGAATGAAGATGGGAAGGCTACCACAGAAATGGGCTTCCTGGTTTCAACAGCAATGATAGGATCGATCCCAGCATGATAGAGGCCAGGTGGGTACAGTTACCTTAAAAGGCAACAGGGTCAGCGTAGTAATCACAATGGTCTGACCTGCAGAAATCTTTGGCAGGAATTACATGATCATACAGTTCTAGTTCTGAAATAAGTAGACAGTCTATTAAAGTCACCTTTTTTCCTCTCTTAAAAATGTGACTCCTCGCCTTGGCAGTGGCTCATGCCCGTAATCTTAGCATTTTGGGAAGCCGAGGTGGGGGTAGGCAGGGTGGTGGGGAGTGCTTGAGGCCAGGAGTTCAAGACCAGCCTGAGCAAGGGCAAGACCCTGTCTCCACGAAAAATAGAAAACTTAGCCGGGGGTGGTGATACTAGCCTGTAGTCCCAGCTACTCAGGAAGCTGAGGCAGGAGGATGGCTGGAAACCAGGAGTTTGAGGTTGCAGTGAGCTATGATGACGCCACTGCACTCTAGCCAGGGCAACAGAGTGAGAACCTGTCTCACAAAAAAAAAAAAAATTCTCCCTAGTGACAATATGGAGGATGGATGGTGGGGTCAGGGGAGTCAAGAAGAGAGACAGAGAGACAAGTTAGGAGGCTGTTGTCAAACATCCATGGTGGAGACCCTGAGGATCTTACCCAGGCATTACAGCTGGAGAGTGAGTGGATTGAGCAGATACCAAGAGAGTAGAAACACCATAATTAGTATGTGGTCACGAACAGGGAAAGAGGGGGCTGAGGCCTTTGGTTGCCTAGGCATCCTAGAGGAGGTGAACCCATTCCCCTAGGTAAGAAGCTGGGAGAGGAGCAACAACCCTGGGAGAGAGTTTTCAACACACTGAGTCTAAAGTTCCACAGAACTACACAGAGAGGCCATGTAGTAAACAGTTAACTCTATAAGTAAGGAGCTTCAGAGACAGGTCAGGGCTAGAAATGTAGATTTGGAGCTAAAATATGCTATTTATTAATTATAGTGGTTTTGAATAGTTTTGTGTCTCCTGTTTCTCTCTCTCTCTCTCTTTTTTTTAAATGAGACAGGGTCTGGCTATGTTGCCCAGGCTGATCTCAAACTCGTGGGCTCAAGCAATCCTCCCACCTCAGCCTTCCAAGTAGCTGGGATTACAGGCAAGCACCACCATGCCCAGCTTTCCATTCTTGATTTTTAAAATAAGTATGTAGTTAATCTTTCACTTCCAGGAAAATGGTGTAGACATCCTTTTCCCTATTCCTCCTACTAAGTACAGCTGAAACCCAGACATTATATATAAAGCAAATAAAAGAAGACTCTGCAAGGTAGAGAGGAAAAGACCAGCTAGGGACCTTGGAACCCAAGGAACAACATGGTAGTGAGATCCCTAGGTTTTCTTTTTGCCTCATAGATCCTAGATGTGGAGCAGAAGAAGCCAGTAACTTGGAAATACCAATGGGCTCAAACCAATGAAAAGCCCTAATTCTCTCTAGTCAACAGACCAGGAAAGAGTCAGCCTAGCAAGACAGAAAACCTGTAGACAATAACCACTCTACTTCAGCCAACACCACAGACAAACTGCGGCCCCACCCCTCCCCACACCAGCAAAGGCTGAGTGGAGAACCAAGGCTTCCGCATGGAGGTACCCCAACTGCCCCCACCAGGGTGGTATGAGAGAAGGCTAAGTCAGAAACCAGTACTTTCATCCTAGTTGGGTGATAACACCCTCCCTCCCACACACACATAGTGTCATGGAAACTACATGGAGAGCCTAGACTTATACCCCCACCTGGTAGTAACAAGATGCCATACACTTTCCTGCTGAGGTGGTGTCAGAGGAGGCCTAGTGGAGTGTTAGGACATTCACTATAGCAGTAACCAGGCCAGGAGGAGTTAGCAGAGCCCTAATGCGGAGCCAGAACTCCCATCCCCTCCCAGCAAGACCAAGGAGCCCCACTACTACCACTCAGGGGTCAACAGAGGCCAGGTGAGAAACTTGGGCTTCCACCTCTTTCTGGTAGTAACAATGGAGTACCCCTCCTTCCCCTGCCAGAGCAGTGTCAAGAAAAAAAAAAAAAAGCCAGCTGAAAAATTAGGTTTAAATAGGAACCAGAATTTCATAACATAATACTCAAAATGTCCAGGTTTCAATAGAAAACACTTGTCATTCCAAGAACCATGAATATATCAAAATAAATGAAAAAATACAGTCAATAGATGCCAACATGAAGATGACAGAAATGTTAGAATTACCTGGCAAAGATTTTTAAAGCAGTCATCATAAAAATACTTCGATGGGCAATTATGAACACATTTTAAACAAATAAAAAGTAGAAAGTCTCAGCAAAGAAATAGTATATACAAAGAAAAACCAAATGGAACTGAAAAAATACAATAACCAATTTTTTTTAATTTAATGGGGGGGGTTGAACAGCATAATGGAAAAGAATCAACAAAGGAGGCCAGGTGCAGTGGCTCATGCCTGTAATCCTAATAGTCTGGGAGGCACAAGGCAGGAGGATTGCTTGAGCTCAGAAGTTCGAGACCAGCCTGAGCAAGGCACGTGCCGTCACATCTGGCTAATTTTTTTCGATTTTTGGTAGGGACAGGATCTCGCTCTTGCTCAGGCAAGAGAAAGTCTTTGCAATCTAGACCTAGACAGAGTTCGTAGACTTGACAGTGACAGCATGACCCGTAAAAGCAAAAATTGATAAGCTGGACTTCAAAATTGAAATGTTTGCTCTGTGGAAGAAGCTATTAAGAGGATGAAAAGACAATCAAAAGATTAGGAGAAAACATTTGCAAACCACACATGCAACAAGCATAGTATCTATAATACATAAAGACCTCTCAAAACTCAACAAACAATCCAATTAGAAAATGGACAAAGGGGCCGGGCGCGGTGGCTCACGCCTGTAATCCTAGCACTCTGGGAGGCCGAGGCGGGAGGATTGTTTGAGCTCAGGAGTTCGAGACCAGCCTGAGCAAGAGCGAGACCCCGTCTCTACTAAAAATAGAAAGAAATTAATCAGACAACTAAAAATATATAGAAAAAATTAGCCGGGCATGGTGGCGCATGCTTGTAGTCCCAGCTACTCGCTGGGAAAAAGGAAACCTCTACAGAACAGCAGCTTTATCCTTACTAGCTAAAAACTGGAAACAATCCAGATGTCCTTCACAGGCCAGGAGTTCGAAACCAGCCTGAGCAAGAGCGAGACCCAGTCTCTACTAAAAATAGAAAGAAATTAATCAGACAACTAAAAATATATAGAAAAAATTAGCCGGGCATGGTGGCGCATGCTTGTAGTCCCAGCTACTCGCTGGGAAAAAGGAAACCTCTACAGAACAGCAGCTTTATCCTTACTAGCTAAAAACTGGAAACAATCCAGATGTCCTTCACCAGGGTGTTAAACAAACGGGGGTGCATCCATACTGTGGAATACTATAGCAATAAAAAGGAACCAGGATGAATCTCTAGAAAATTGTGCTGAGTGGAAAAAGGCAATCCCAAAAGGTTACAGACTGTACGATTCCATTTATGTAACAGTCTTGAAATGACAAAAGTATAGAAATGGAGACAGCTTAGTGACTGCCTGGGTTGAGGAGAAAATGGAGCCAGAGAGAAGTGGATGTGGCTATACAAGGACAACACCAGGGGTCCTGTGGCCACGAAAATGTTGTGTATCTTTATCAATGTTAATATCCTGGCTGTGACATCTTACTTCAGTTTTACAAGATGTTACACGTGGGGTCTCTATTATTTCTTACAACTGCATATGAGTCTACAATTATCTCAAAATAAAAGTTTGATTTTTAAAAATGTGTATGTAACATGTTTTCCATTTATTTTCTTCAAAAAAAATTTAAGGTTGTTTTTAAATATTCAACCTTTACCCTAACATGAACACACACCTCTCCTTGCTGTTTCTGCTTGAGGATTCTGATAGAAAAGAACTCCGCCGCCCCGTATCTTAGGAGACTGGAAGGAGGCTGCGGTGCCCCGGGACTCGCCCTGGGTTCTCCTGGGAGTTCCAGGACAAACTGGAAACTCGGAGATTCTTTCAGCTCCGGGTGGGGGCAGTGAAGACTTCTGAGGAGGCGGCTGCGCCCAGGCGGTGCCTCTGCAGGGCCACGGGAGGAGCGGGACGACCCCGAGCCCTTGAACCATCCAGGCGCCACCCACTGACTCCCGGGGTCGCGCGGGGTCCCCCGTCCGCCGCGTTGCGAGGGTGGGAGAGAAAGGAGAGCGCGGGCGGGACCCCTGCTTCCCCACGCGCTCCGCTCCGGCAACATGCCGAGGCTGCGGTCTGCACAGCCGGGAGCGCCTCCCCCGGCTCCATGGCGAGTCCTTCAAGGAGGAAGGTCCTGCCCGTCCTCGCTCCGGTGGAGTCAAACCCGTCCCGGGCTTTGGGGCCTTCTCCCCCGCCCGGTTCCCACCTTGGCAGTGGCTCTAAGGGGAATCCAGTCCCAACCGAAGCCGCTTTCTCCTCCAGTTACTCCGCGCCCCTCAGCCCCGCCCGGCGAGGAGTGAGGCCTGGCGGGACCCGGTGCGGTTGGAGGAGTGCTGGGCAGGGCCAGGGCAGCAGGGGCCAGGCCGCGGGCTGGCCAGATGCCCGCTGAGGGAGATCGGGAGGGAAGACGTGGCTCTGAACCCAGGTGTGGCCGAGACTAGTGGGTCTGAGAGGCAAACATCCAGCCGGACTGCCAGGGCTCAAATCCCTGGGAGCCACTCACTAGCTGGGTGACCTTGGGCAGGTTCCTTAACCTCTCAGTTCCTTAGTTTCCCGGGTCCTAAAATAGGGCTAAAAAGAGTGCATTCTTCTTGGGGTTGTAGGGAGGATTATATAAATTAATATAGTAATATAAATTAATAAAGCTATCAGGACCATAGTAAGTGCTCTATAAGGTTTCATATCATTACATTATAAATCAGTTGAACACCAGAATTCCAGTATCTTCTTCCCAAGTTCCGTAATTGCTCCTGCCCTTTCCCTCTCTGAAAGGCCTGTCACAACGGGGTTATGATCACTAGTCATCAGAAATGAGAAAGGTGTCGCACAGACACCCACCCCATCCCCACCCAGCCAGTCCCTCACCCTGGCTCTGTGCCTCTCTCCACTGCCAACCCCAGGAAGGCCTTAGCTACCCATGGCGAGGGAAGGTAAAGACAAGGATGTTCTGGCCCCACCTGGCCTGGGTCACCCACCAGAGGGAGAAAAGCTGGGAAGCTCCAAAGTCTGAATCCTTGTCCTGGCCCTGTCACTACCTCTGTGACCTTGAGTCAGTCACCCTCTGGGCCTCAGGGTTTTTTTTCATAAGTGAAATAAAGATACTCCTTTTTTAAAAAAAATGTTATGGCCAGGCGTGGTGGCTCATGCCTGTAATCCTAGCACTCTGGGAGGCAGGAGGATCACTTGAGCTCAGGAGTTCGAGACCAGCCTGAGCAAGAGCGAGACCCTGTCTCTAATTAAGAAAAAAATAAAGAATAAAAAAATTAAAAAACGTTATGGGCACATAATAGTTGTACATAAAAGATACTCCCTTCTTGAGCATACATTTGCTAGGTGTAAGACACTGGGCTGCCCTGCTCATAACCATATAAAGGGTTGTTGTGAAGACCACCTGAAATTATGCAGCTGGCAATGAGTCATGAAGTTCTGTAAAGTTCCATACATTCTGCTATTCTGTAATCTAGGATGCCTGTCTTCCTGCCTCCCCTCCCCCGCAGCACCGCCCCACCCTTGTCAGTCCAGGAGGTTAGGGATTTTGTGTGCTTTGTTCTCAGAAGTGACCCCAGCATCTAGCACAGTACTTGGCACATGATAGGTGGTTAGTAAATATGTTTTGAATTAGTGAATGAACGGTTCAAGTTTGACCTCTCCACATAGGAATCTTCTTTGTGGCCTTCCCAACATCTGGCCTCTGTGCGAAGACTTTACAACAGTCCAGCCGTCACAGACACTCCAGCTACTGGAACTTTTTAAAAACATTTTTGATCGATACATAATAATTGTGTAGTTACTGTTCCTTCTTCTGGGCTGAAACTTGCTTCCTTTTAACCTTCTAGACCCAGCTCTGCCCACTAGAGTTACACAGAACTCCGTCTTCCATATACAGGAGGTTATTCTTCTAACCTGTGTAGAAGAATCCCAGGCACTGTGTAAGGATTTAGCTCTACTGAGGCCTCAAGCCCATCTGCCTAGGGAGGGGCCCCACAGCCCTGAATGGGCTGGAGAACACTTCTCTACACAGAAACAGCTCAAGGAATTAGAATTACAATGGTCCTCAGGTCTCAGGAGGCGCTGTCCCCCTGCAGGCCTGGTCAGAACATGAGGAAGTGGCCCACGCTGCAGCAGGAGGGATTTAGGGAGAACTAGGAGACCCTGAGGGCATTCCAATGCCCTGGGCCTAACACACACAGTTCTCCCTCCTCTACCCTCAACACACCCTGGAGCAGCAGGCCAAGTGGGCCCCTGCCAGATTCGCTGATCTCTCCCCACCAGCCACCCCCTCAGAAGATCTGAAGAAGGTCATTTACCTTGTTGATCTTGCCCCAGGCCCTTCCCACACATGCCTGAGTTTGAGTCCTGCTTTGTGTCCACTGCTAGAGCTAATGACTTCCACTCAAGGTCAGACTAAGGGTTGGGGAGCCAAGGTGGGTGGGAAGGCTAAGCCACCCAGATGTGGGGAGTGAACGTCCATCCCATTGTAACACCGGCCCTCCACCTGAAATGAGCTCCCTTTGGCAGACTTACACTGTGCCTTCCCTTCTGTGCCTTCCCATAGCCCCTGTGACCGACCTTTTCCAGGGAACCTTCCCAGCCTTATCACTCTTCCATGCTCTACCTGCCCACCCCCCACTAATATCTACAGCAAAATGTTTCAAACTGAGGAAGATGACCAGAAAATTAGCTAACCAGTATATAAATACATTTTCTAATAAAATTAATAGGATAGCGTAGGATACACTAGATCAGAGTGTATCCCATGTAGTAAAGGTGAATACTGTTATTCTGTTTCATGAAACACTTGATACTGTGGATCATAATCAAAAAAAGCTTAAAAGCTACCAGTCTAGATTATTTGGTTCTGCTGTTTTGAAGGTCTAGTCTGGTTCTGGATATATGACCCATCTGCCATACCTGTTCCTCTTCCTCCTTCTCCTGCCCCTAGACAGCGCCATCTAATAGAACTTTCTGCAGTAATGGAAATGTACTTCATCTGCTCTGTCCAATATGGTAGCCAATAACCACATGTGGCTTCAAATATGGCTAATGTGACTGCGGAAATGATTTTTAAATTTTGTTTAATTTCAATTAATTTAAATTTGAATAACCACAGTAATAGCTACTAGCTAATGGCTACCATATTGGACAGGACAGTGCCAGACTGTAAATGCCCTGTGGGCAGAGATTGGGCTGTCTTGCTTGTTGTTGGATCTCTGGCACCTAACACAATTCCAACACATGTTAAGTTACCAATAAATAGTGGGCTGTTGTTTTTTTTTTAAAGACCAAAAAAAAAAAAAAAAAAAAATTAAAAATAGCCCTGACCTGTAACATTTGCTGGTTTCTAAGGTGTAAATACTCTCACCCTGATCAATTTCAAGTGGGTGAATTCTGGCCAGCAAAATTTCCAAATTTAACAATTCTCTCTCACTCGCTTTTGAATGAATTAGTGAATGAATGAATAAATAAATGAGCAAATCACCTACCAAGATGGGGCTCTGCATGCAGAACACCCAAGGGAAAGAGGACTAAGGAGAGGAGAGAGATCTTTTTTTTTTTTTTTTCATTTTCAAAATGCATCACTTTATTTTCTTACAAGGCAGCCACACATTAAACAGGTGACAGTCACATGATTTCTTCAGTAAGCCCCAAGGCATCCATGAGTGTTCCTGGAGCTCATAGCCAGAGGAGTCCTGAGGTTTCAGATATTAAAGCTTTCCCCACAGCCACAAGTTCCTTTGATGTTTGGGTTGTTGAACACAAACTCACTGGATAATTTGTCTTCAACATAGTCCATTTCTGTTCCTAAAAGTGTTAGCTGTGCTTTCTTTTCGATGAACATTCTGACTCCATCTTGAACAACTTCTTCATCAGAATCTCCTTTTGTTTTCGTATATTCTAGAGTGTAAGAAAGGCCATTACAGCCTCTGGTTCGGACACCAACTTTCACACCTATGTGCTCAGGCTTATCTTTAAGGAGCTGCTTTATCTTGTTTACTGCTGAAGGTGTTAGGGTGAGGGCGGCTGGGGTGGGCTGCAGCTTCCTCTTGCTCACAGCCCAGATGGTGGCCCGAACTAAGGAAGCCGACATGTTCGCCACCGGGCGCCCCAGTGCCTCGGGCCAGAGCTCAGCAGCCTCAACCTCTCTCCATGGACAGGGTGGGTGCATTGACTGAGAGAGATCTTTTAAGATATCGACAGTCCTCTCTCTCCCTTTGTAGCTCCTCTTTGTCCCAGGAAACAGAACCTAGTGGGAGAATTGGTTGAACTTCCTCAACCGTGGCCCCACTTCATACACACACCCCCCAACTTTTAGAAAGCCCAGGGGCCTTCTGCAGGCCTCAACCTAAGTTGTTCTAGCCAGAGGAAAATCCCATATGTTACCAAAGCTATAGAATGAACATTAAACCATATGTAATGAATATTCAGCTCAAGTAAGGTAGCTGCTACCACTTTTTAAAATTTCCCAGACAGAGGGAGGAGGAGGGGATGAGTAAATTGACACCTAACAGGTACAGTGCACACTATCTGGGTGATGGGCACACTTATAACTTTGACTCAAACTGTAAAAAAGCAATTTATGTAACTAAAACATTTGTACCCCCGTAATACTCTGAAATAAAATAAATAGGTAAACAAATAAATTTCCCAGGCATAGAAATTGCATGACCTTCCTCAGTCACTTAAATAACCCTTATAATGGGAAAGCACTAAAACTATAAATCTTGCTGTCATTTAGGAATGCTCAGTGCAAATGTTTATAGGCCCCAGGCACCACTTTCTACCGCTCCTTTGAAGAAGGGCTTTACAGGCCTCCCCTGGGTCACTCCTGCATTCCACACACGATCAAAGAAGGAGGGACAGGTGCCTACTAGTGGGACAGCTTGGACCCACGTCCAGACCCTCAGTCTCAGCCCTAACTGATTTGAAACACATTCAAATAAAAATTCAAGAACAAAACATAAGGATACAAGAAAGGTCATGAGGTTAACTCAGAGCCAAGGAATGGCATGGCAGTAAATGCTGCAGGTGTTCAGGGGGAGGACGATGGTCATGATTTGTGGGAGAAGTGGAACTTGAGTGATGCTAAGACTTGTGCAGTGGGAGAGATGAGATGATAATAAGAACAAACTCTCCAAGGCCCAACTGCAGGCCTAGCACATAGTAGGTACTCAATACATACAAGTACAAGTATTTGTGGCTTTATACAAGTGGCTTTACTTGAGTTAAGTGGCTAGGGTCCCAGAGACTCTGAATCTTTGCTCTTGGCTGTAACAGGGGCAAGAGAGCATGGGTGAGCAAAGGCCAAGCCTCAGGCAGCACATCTCCAGGGAGATAGCCTTGAGCTGGCAGGAGCAGCCAGGTGTGCAGTGGAGCTGAGCTGAGCCAAAAGCACCAACAAAAAGCTTTTGTCCCTGCAGCTGTTATTGGGAATGTCAACCCTCCAGCTGCTCCAAGACCCCAGGCCTAGATAAGTAGGCGACATCCAGCCTGAAGAGCATGGCTCTGCCCAGCCAGAGTATCAAAGGCCTACTACCCACCTTGGCACTGCCTGGAGCCCCATTTAGCATCAGGCACAGCCCCACACCATGCCCCTCAAGTATATGGGATCCCTCTGTTGACTGGATGGTCACAGCCCTGGTCAAATCAAAGTCTTCCTAGGCTTCCCTGGAGCTGTCTCTCATTTGCTACCACTTCCAGGCCTCTGTCACCCCAACCCAGCCCTTCCAAGCAAGTTCTCTGGCTTGTTCAAGCTCCTACCAAGTAATATAAAATCATCCTTTAAAGGCAGTATAGTATTGTTCAATTCCTTACCCAAGAATTCTGAATTCCAGGAAGCTCCGAAAACCAAAAGTTCTTTGTAACTCACTTACATGCAAAATCTGACATGGGGCTATTTATAGTTTTTATAAATCCCACTTCATACGTTTCACTGCAGAAATATTAATGGGACTGATTCCATGAGTCCAGGTACCACCTGAGACCCTACTGTGGTCTTTCTTATTATAGATTATATGCACCACATTTCCTTTGTAAAATCTAAAATATTCTGAATTCCAAGAGCCATCTGAACCCACAGTTTTAGGTCAAGGGATTGTGGGCCTGCAGGGGAAGCCCCATTTAAGTTCAGAGCAAAAAGAGCTAGAGCTCTCTCCAGAGATGCACAGGCCCCACCAGATAGGACAGACAGGGCCTTAGAGCTGATGATGGGAGGGATCCCAGGAAGATAAGCCAGAGTTAGGGAACTTGGACAGCTCAGGGCAGTGAGTATTGACCAGCTGGTACACAAGTGCAATGTTTCCAGAGACTTCAACTACCTCACAGCAGCCCAGGGGCACGCCTGCTGCTCAGCAGGGTGACTGCACCTCTTCCAGAAGCAGCTAGACCTTGAGCAACACACTTATCTCCCCACCTAGGGTTCTTCATCATCTAAAGAAACCCTCCTGGGAGCCGGGGGTGAGGGGGTGAGGAAAGGAACTGAAGCACGTAGCACACTTAAGGCACTCAGTGGGGTACTTTGTTCCTTCATCCGGTATTTCCTCACCACCTTGTACCATGCTAGGTCCCTGTGGGCAAGACATATATAAATGAGTCTGAACTCAAGGAGGGACAGAATGTGCACATACAATTAAAAACAAAATTGAATTGAGCAGATTAGAGAGAGATTTCAGAGGTGCGTTTGGCCTGGAGAAAAAGAAGCCTGGGTGGTGAGAACGGTGCCTGGGGCATCAGGAGCCCTGGGTCGGTCAGGATGACTCACTGTGCAACTTTGACAAGGTTCTTCCTCTCTGGGCCCAGTTCTGCTCATCAACAAAATGTAGATTTAGGCTTAGATGTCCTCTAAGGTCCCTTCCACTTTCCAGGATGCCGAATATCTGAAAGACTGTCATTTAGGAGAAGATAAACTATACCTAGTCTTTGTGATCCCCAGGGGTACAACTAGACCAAAGTGTGGCAGACAAAGGAGGTAGGTTTCTGCTCAGGTGAAGGATGCCCTAAGGTGCTCTCCTGCACTCACCCCACAAGGCAGCCTGGGGCTTGTGCACTGGGAGGGGAGTCAGAACAGGTGGCCACACTGGTCACCTCCTTCTAAGACTCCATACGCTCAAGCCCAAGAAAGGCTTGGGGTTTGCAGGGCATTTGCCAACTTGCGGAGTGGGTCCATCTATTATAATTTCATCCTTTCAGCAGGTCTAGAAGGCAGTGGGGCAGGAACTCAAGGCCCAGTCTTCAAGGAGGCCTGGGGGCCGAGGACCCTGGGGGCAGGGAGGGAAGAGCCTCTGGATGTAATGTGAGTTACACATTAAGGGAGGGGAACTCACCCCTATGCACATAATACACAAAATGCAACTTTACACCAAATAGCAGAATATAATCAGTGTGGGGTTAGTGGCAACATGGGCCGATAGGGGTTGGGGAAAGAGTTCCTGTCTAGCCAGGCATTTCTGCCCCACTGCTCTGTCTCTGTCTGTTTCTCTCCCCCCATCTCTGCTCTCTTTCTTCCTTCTGAGGAGGAGGCCCTGCCCTTGAACAGTGTAAAGTGTGCTGGGCAAACACCAAGGGACAAAGGTCCAGCACAGTATGCTGTTTTGTCACCAGAGACAAAGGATTGTGCCAGGATTACAGAGGAGCCGGCTAGACAGGAGGAGCAGGGGAGAGACTTCCTGGAGGTGGGGGGAGGGGGCATGCTGATAGATAAGAATGAGTGGAATGTTCCAGAGCCACAGAGGGGTCAGATTATGCCCCTCAAGACTGAAGGTCCTATAGATAGCACCTCTGCACCAGAGCTCAGAGCTAAATCTGGCATCCCTCACTTTTCCAGCCCTGTCCTGAAAGACAAATGGGGGGGGGCGAGGGATCCAGGACATGAAGAAAGGCAAGTGGCCTGCCCTGGGACAAAGAGAGGGGTGAATGAAAGCTCCAGCGTCTGTGATCCTGCTAAATTTCATCTACTTTCCCATAATAGCAGCTCCAAATGGCCCCGTCCTGGCTTCCCAGAGAAGTATCCCTGGACAGAAGTCAAACAGCCATAGGAACAATCCTAAAGAGGTCACTGTCTCCATCCCCCTGTCTCAGACAGCATTTACCCACCTTGGCGTTCTCCCTGTGCAGGGCTGCACTCTGGTGCTCTTCTCTTCCCAGGACCTGACTTTTTTCAGGGGAAGTGGGTGGGAGGGAGTGAGGCCTGGGTCTGGGGGTCACAACGACAGAAAGGAGACACTCTAGGGAAACTCTGTGAGTGGACCAAGTCTCTGGGGTGTCCCCATGGGCCCAGTGCACTCTTCAAACCATCCCCTTTGCCCTTGAATTTCTGCCCACCCACTTTTTCACTCCTCACTCCCACTGTCCCGGACTGGGCTGCTGTGAGGGCCTGGAGAAGCCGTGCAGCTTGCAGTGAGCAGAATCCTTCACTGGACAATGCCAGGCCCTCTGGCCTGTGCTACCGGGTGGCAGGGAAGGCTTGAGGCCGGAGCCCCAGTGTGGACAGAACCCCTGGCCAAGCATGGACACGTGGTCCGAGAATCCTGAGACCAGAAGATGCGGGGGATATCTCATGGCTCCCTCAGTCCCACCCATCCTGGATCTTCACTCAAGGGACTTCTGGGCCCTGGACAGTGGCAACAGCTGAGGGTGAGGAGTCAGGAGGTTAAGAGAGTGTGAGACCTTCACCTCTACCCTGCACGACAGTCCACAGCTTGCTTCTGGAATTATCTTTAAATCTACATCATCCTCCTGCCACTACTCCCCCCCAACACCTTTGAAGGCTTTCCCACTGTCCAAAGTTAAAATCTGCGCTTGGCCTTGCATTCCATCGCCCTCTCCACCCCCATGTCTGTCTCCCTACTCACCTCCCCAGTGCCCCTTCTCTAAACCCTCTGCTCCACCTGGACAGAACCCAAACCTCCTGCCAGGACTTCTCCCCAGTTCTCTATTTCCTGCACCCCTCACTTTCCTCAAGGCTCAGTGCAGATCACACCTCCTCCCTGTGGCCTTCCGCATATTGACCACCCACCAGCTGCCTGCCAGTGCTCTCTCCTCCTCTGACACCTCTTTTTAGCACCACTCATCAAGATGTCCCTTTAATGCTTGGGGTGGTGGCCCCACGTGTTGGTGGGGATTGCTTATTTGAATGAACATTGTATTAGTACAACGATGGAGCCCACTCTACCTTCCTAGGAGAGACAAGGGAGAGAAGCCCATAGCAGGAGGCAAAAACTCCCAGCCTGAACCCAAGAGATGTCCACATCCTGGAGGTCTCCCTCCAGTTCTGATGCACAGGCCTGGGTCAGACAAGGAAGTCATAGGGGATGCAGGATGGAGACTAAGGCTGAGGAAGTGGGGGTGGAAAGAACTGGGGGGTCAAAGTCTCCAGGGGCTAAAGGGGGCTGAAAGGAATTCCTGTGAAAGAATGTGGTGTCCATCCTAGAAGAGAGAAAATAATGGAAGCTCCCTGGGAGGAGGGAGCTGGATCTTATCTGATGTTTACATTCCAGAGGGTTGCTGTGCTGCTTCCCACCTTAATTAGAGAATACCTGAGAATCCCTGCACCATGCAGGGGCAGAGGAATTCAGGCCCACTCCCCTCACCTCTGACCCCCAGCTTGCTGTGATAAGAGCAGGGCTTCTGAATCCATTCTCTGTTTTCTGTTGCTTTGTCTAAAGTGGGCTGATCTATTAAGCTGGATTCCTTGAGAGATTATGTGAGAGGGTCTGGGAGCTATCACAGCTCTGCTCCTGCAGGAGAAAAAAAACAAAAAAACAAAAAAAATGTATCAGAAATACCCACTGGAATAGCCGATTCTCTCAGTCAGTCTGCCACCCCCCCTCACCCTCACCCCACCACCGTAATGTCCAGGGTGCTAACAGGTCACATTTATCCATGCAGCTGTCCTACCATGTGTGTGTCAGACTCAGTCCTGTGGTACAGACCCCTCTGTGATAGTCTTTGTCCTCAGTAGTATACGGTAGGAGCTATGATCCAGCTATAAACATGTCATGAGGGAGTAGAGACAAAGTTTTGTCTTGTAGGGCCAGGCAAGGCCTCAGAGAAGCAGCGACATTGAGCTGGTTCTGAAGGACCTATAGGTGAGCGGGCAGTGAGGTGGGGAAGGGCATCGCAGGCAGAGGGAGAAGCATGGGCAAAGGTCTGCACCCTTCCACACCATCAGTTGGCCCTTTCTGCTCTCTCTCACTCTGCTAGATCCCTCTATTAGCATTCAAGCATATCCCAGTGTTGCCACCTGAAAACAAGCTCCCTGGGCCACCTTGCCCCTGCAGCTCCTTCCCTAGCTCTCTGTTCCTTCTCAGAGCTAAACATCTCACGTTATTCCCTACACGTGAGCTCTCCCCCTCCGCACCCCCATTCACTCTTCAGCGCACTCCACGCTGCCTCAGCTCCTATCACTCCATGGAAGCTGCACTAGCCAAGATTTCCAGAGACCTCCATGTTGTTAAAACCAATGGACACTTCACGTTCCTTATGTTCCTCGATCGCTTAGCTTCCAGCAACTGGACACTCCCCTCTTCTTGAAACACTCTCCTTCCTCAGTCTCCCTGACACCTCCTGCCAGGCTTTTCTCCAATTGTAGCTTCTCAGTCTCTTGGTCTCTTCTCCCAACCCATCCTCTTTTACCTGATGTCTAAATTGACCCGATCTGTAAGTTGACATTCCTCAGGGCTGGGTCCTGGCCCCTCTTCTCTTAGGACTATGTACTGTTTCCTTGAGTCTTCTCGTACATTGCCACAGCTCTAATTGCATCTTCTATATACCAAAGCCTTTCAAATTTATTAATAGATGTCTAACCCAGATCTTTCTCCTGAGTTCTGGAACAGCCTATGGAACTTTCTGCTTAATGCTTCCTTTTGGATATCTCTTAGGCATCTCAAATTTAACCTGTTCAAAACTGGATTATTGATCTTAGCTCCTGCCAACTGCTTTTTAATTCTTGTCCTTCCAGTTGCTCATGTCAAACACCTGGGAACCATATTTGACATCTGCTTCTCTCTTACCCCCCTCCCCACATCCACTGAATTACTAAGTCTACTTCCCAAATATGCCCACATCTATTCCCTGCTCCCATCTGCATCTATACCCAGGCTGCAACCATGTGTCTCTGTACTACTGCAACACCTTCCTAACAAAGGTCTTCTTACGGCCTCACTCCACACACCAGCCAGCATGGTCTTCTTTAAAAATAAATCCCTGGCTGGGTGCAGTGGCTCACGCCTGTCATCCCAGTACTTTGGGAGGCCAAGGTGGGAGGATCCCTTGAGGCCAGGAGTTCAACACCAGCTGGGGCAACATAGCGAGACTGTATCTCTACAAAAAATAGAAAAATAGCTGGGCGTGGTGGTGCACACCTGTAGTCCCAGCTACTTGGGAGACTGAGGCAGGAGGAATTCTTGAGCCCAAGAATTCATGGCTGCAACAAGCTAAGACCATGCCACTGCACTCCAGCCTGGGCAACAGAGTGAGGCCATGTCTCTAAAAAAATTTAACAATAAAAATAAATAAATAAACCCCACAGGCTGGGCATGGTGGTGCATACCTATAGTCCCAGCTATTCAGGAGGCTGAGGCGGGAGGATTTGAGCCCAGGAGTTCCAAGACCAGCCTGGCCAACATGGTGAAACCTGTCTTTAAAAAATAAATAAATAATAAATAAATTAAATTAAATTTCATCATGCCCATCACCTACTTAAAATCCTTCAACGATCTGGGAAATATCTAAACTCCACGGTCAGTCCCCTGACTCTCTTCAGCACCACCTTGTGCCATCTCCTCCTGCCAACCAGCCTTCAGCCACACTGGGCTTCACATGGTTCTTCTACATTTTTCCAGCCCGAGGACCTTAGACTAGGTCCTCTCTGCCTGTCACACAAGACACATCCACTACACACACACACACACACACACACACACACACACACACACACACACACACCCCTCACATAGCTCCTTCCCACCTCATCCTCAGGGATCTGTCCCTTAACTTCTCAGACTCCGGCTAAATGCTCTGGTATCCAGAAGGTGTTCAGTGAGTGTGAGGAAAGAAGTGGGGGGCAGAGGGAGGGAAGGAAAAGTCACGGGAAGAGGGTGAGGCTTAGAGCAAGGAAGTATGTGGAGGGGCCGGGGACAGGTTGAGGGATGAGGCCAGAGAGCTGCCTAGAGCTATCCCTTTGAGCATTTCGTTGCAAGATCTGTATAGAGTTGTTCGGGTTTATTTCTGGCACTTCATCATTATAATCACCTTTTTTATTGAACTACAGCAGATGGCATTATTAACTGGCGACTCCAGCGAGCCCTGAGAAGCGGTCCTTACCTTCCTCTGCCCCCTGGTGGCCTTCTAGGTACAGAGCCAGTGGTTCCTGTCTAATCCTGGGCCGCTGGAATGTGCTTCGATTTTCTGGCTTATAGCACCACCGTTTGGCCAAATCTGCTAATAGCCGGCTGCTCCATCCACGTTGACTTCCAATCTTTCAACATTCCCACTGGCAGAGTTCATGGAATCAGAGCCTTTCGGAGTGCAAATGTCAATGGACATAAGCCTCATCCATGCTTGAAGTTCCTTCTGGAGGGCCATGCTAGCCGTGCGGACAGAATGGCAAATGACCATGGTCCACGAGTCAGGCAACTGGCCCTATGAATGTCAGGCGTGTGGCCCCAATCCCTGACATCTCACTTGTGCCCAAGCTATCCCAGGTTTCCTGGTCCTGCCCCTCATCTGCCCTCGCCCCTACACCTTCATGCTGTGGGGAACATCTGCCACTTGTTGCTTTTCCAGATTAGCTCAGTTCTAGTAACACAATCTTTGATCTCTTCCCACTGACTCTTACCACTCTTAAAAAATGTTTTAGTATTTTCTTTATTACAAAAACAGGGCATGTTCATTGTAGAAAATTAGAAAACACAGATGAGCAGAAATAAGAAAAATTGAAAACCCTCAGAACACCACCACCTAAAGAAAACCATTGTTAATGTCTTGGTGTGTATCCTTCAAGATCTTTTAACATACATTTTTGTTACCGTTTCACAAAAGCGAGATGGACTTGTACCCATTGTTTTGTAATTTCTTCTTTGCACATAACATTTATTATGGGAACATCTTTTCCCGTCAATAAATACTCATCTACAAAGGTGCTAAATAACATTATTTTTAAGGATTGAATAGTATTCCATCAATGCATGGCTATATCATAGTTTATTTAACCAGTCCCCTAGTTTCGGATATTTACATTGCTTTTAGTTTTCTGCTATCATAAGCTGAACTGCAACAAACATCCCTCTGGCCATTATAAAAATAATTTTGCATTATAAATAAATGTTCTCACGGGTGGCACGTTTAGCCCATTAAACTGTAAGGACCTGGTGGGAACTGCCCAGTGCCTCTTTCCCCTCATGCAGGGCCACGCCTGCAGACTCAGGCTGTCCCCCTGAAAGCACAGTAGACTGAGATACACTTCTCATCTAAATCCCACCCACCAGGCTCTCAACTTCTCCAGGGCTCCCAAGAGTCTTACTCTCTTCTTATCTAGAATGTAAATCAGTATAATATTAGTTTAAAAGTAAGGTGCTAGGCTGGGAGCGGTGGCTCACGCCTGTAATCCTAGCACTCTGGGAGGCCGAGGCGGGCGGATTGTTTGAGCTCAGGAGTTTGAAACCAGCCTGAGCAAGAGCAAGACCCCGTCTCTACTAAAAATAGAAAGAAATTAATCAGACAACTAAATATACATAGAAAAAATTAGCCGGACATGGTGGCACATGCCTGTAGTCCCAGCTACTAGTGAGGCTGAGGCAGAAGGATTGCTTGAGCCCAGGAATGTGAGGTTGCTGTGAGCTAGGCTGATGCCATGGCACTCACTCTAGCCCGGGCAAAAGAGTGAGACTCTGTCTCAAAAAAAAAAAAAAAAAGTTAGGTGCTATTTTTACTCTGGTGTTTATGCCCCTTATAATAATACCTAATATTTGTGTAATGCTTTGCAGTTTATCAACCGTTTTATACGGAGCTACTACTCTTTGAGTGCTTACTGTATACCAGGTACTGTGCTAAGAATTTGAAATAAATTATCCCTAAGCTTCCCAAGATAGGTAAGTATTAGTGGTTCCGTGTTATGAAAAAGGAAACCGGAGTTTAGGACAAGACAAAATGACGCAGTAGCCCAAGCTTTGAAGTCAGACCAGACCTAAGTTTGAATTATTAGTCGTGAGTGTCACAAACTGTCAGCTCCTCCCTCCCCACCAACGTCTCCAATAGGAAAATTGATTGGGTGTGAATGCCTTTGGGCAGGACATGCTCGTCTCGGTTTCCACAGTCTACACCACTGTCTGTCTTACGCCACTTCATGCGCTTGCCTATCTGAACCCTGAGAGTATTTGAAGTTGAGATTCCTGAAAATAGTATTCCATTTGATCTTTAACAAGGACTTTGTAATGAAGGCAGCGGCATACCAAGGGCAGGACGCTGGGAGGAGTCCACCCTGGGTTAGGCAATAAGGGGTGTTCTGTCTGTAGCGAATTTTAAAACTAAATAAAACTGACTAAAAAGTTAAACTGTTTTTTATTATCACCAAGTGTGGGTAATTCTAAACAAGGTCAGTGGTAAAACACCCCCTAAGAAAATCTTTTGTTGGTCTAAGTTCTAAATAATGGCTGTTTAGAAAACTGTTCAGTTTTAATAATAAATGCATAAACTTCAAATTAACAGCCTTTGATTACTTATCTTTTAATAAACATTGTATTCTATATGGAAGTTAATTCAGAGAACACCCAATGTTTTCCACTACACCCATTCGAGAGTAAGATTGTAACAGTTCAGAGCTGTTCCAGCACTCTTTCCCTCTTTTTTTTTTTTTGGAGACTGAGTCTCACTCCGTTGCCCTGAGTAGAGTGCCCTAGCATCAGCCTAGCTCACAGCAACCTCAAACTCCTGGGCTCAAGCGATCCTCCTGCCTCAGCCTCCCGAGTAGCTGGGACTAGAAGTGCACACCATGACACCTGGCTAATTTTTCTATTTTTAGTAGCAACAGGGTCTCGTTCTTGCTCACGCTGATCTCAAACTCCTGGCCTCTCAGAGTGCTAGGATTACAGGCGTGAGCCACCACGCCCAGCCAATGTTCCAGCACTCTTGCAGCCAGTTTTATTCCTGGGTTTAAGCAGTTAGATGAGAAACAAATGAATTGTGCACACAGTGACTGTAAGGAAACAACACTCCAGTTATTCCAAATCTGCCAGTTATTCCAAATTTGCACTGATAAGAACAGTGCAAATTTCAAGGTATAATATTTTTGTTAGGTAAGTGCACATACACGAAATGTTTATCTAGATTTGAATATCTTTTTAAGTTAAACAGTATTTTTAAATTGTTAATTATTCTAAAGCTAAAAAGTGAATGAAGAAAATGATTCTTTCTAAAAATAACCATATCCTTTAGAGAAGGGGTACATTTGAGTGCGTCAAATATTCTAGGAATAACCACTGAATTCAGACATAATTTAATTTTTTTAGATATGATATTTATTGGCTAATTAGAACGGTTTCAAATTAATTATTTATTGGTTAATTAGTATTAGTGAATAGTGTCTACCCTATCATTATAAAATTGAATAGTACAAAGATACACAATGAAAAGTAAGTCTTCCTCCTACCCCCAATGTCCAGCCCCCCATCCCCCTCCTCAGGCAACCATTACTTACAGTTTTTTAATGTATAGGTAGATATCATTTTAACCCCACTTTACAAATGAGGAAACTGAGGCTTAGAGAGGTTGAGTGACTGGCCTGAGATCATACAGCTAATGGAGCTAACAGAAGTGATACTAGATCTTGTCCTTGACACCACATTGCCACCCTGACAACCTCCTGAGTTTACTTGTACATCCTGGGTTTGCATCCTGGATTGAGGGTCTTTGGAGAGAAACAGCTGCACATGGAACCTGTTTGGGGCAGTAGCCAGCACTGGGCCACTGGACACTGGAGCAGGAGGCCTGGGATCTGGCCCACGATTAAGCTGCTGTGTGATGCGGGCACAGCTCTTGATTTCCTCCTCTCTCATCCCTCTTAACTCACTGGGTTATGCTGGGACTCAAGCCAAGTAGAAAGAGGTTTGGGGAAAGTAAAAGCGTCGCACAGATTCAAGGAAGGGAAGGGGCAGATACTGATCATAGAGTTAACTCTGTACTTTCATTTGGGCATACATGTCCTTGATCAGATGTAAAGTTCCTTGAAGAGTGTTGCTTGTTCACTGCCTCTCTTCTTTTGAAGAGGGTTCACTTCCATTTCCCTACAAACCCCAAGTCCAGTACAGAGAATGAGCTTGTCAAATGGGCTGCACAGACACCTAGAAGGTTTGGGGCCAAACTACATGTCCAGGTAGTGATACTTCTTTCAGGAGTCCCAAACCAGCAAGGGTGCAGGGCAGCTGAGACAAAATTCAATGATGGGGGTACAGCCTATCTCCCCAAAGAAGAAACACATGTCCCACAAACACAGCTGACATCCTATGACTGCACAGACAGCACTGTGTCAGTTTAGCTATTGCTACATAACAAACCACCCCAAGACTTAGAGGCTTAAAACAATAACAATTTATTAGCTCACAATTCTGCAATTTCAGCTGGGCTCAGTTGGGCAGTTCTGCTGGTCTCACCTGGAGCTGCTCATGTGGCTGCAGTCATATGGACCATGACAGTTCAAGATGGCCTCATTCACATATCTGGCAGTTAGCTGGGGTTGTCAGCCAAGGCACCTTAGTTCTCTTCCATGTGGCTCTCTAGCAGAATAGCCTGGGTTCCTTAGCTGGTACCAGCAGATTCCAAGAAAGTGAAAGTGGAAGCTGCAAGGTCTTCAGAAGTCTAGGCTCCAGAAATCATACATTGTCACTTCCAACATATTTGTTAGCTAGAGCAAGTCACAAGGCAATTCTAAATTTAAGGAGTAGGAAAAAGATTCCACCTTTTGATGAAGGAGCTGCAAAATATTTTGGTCATGTTTTTCAACCTACCAAAAACTTTCTAATCCATCATTCGATAATTCTCACAGAGAAAAGGTACAGTAAAAACCAGGTATTATAATCTTATGAGACCACCTTTGCGTATATAGTCTGTTGTTGACCAAAATGTCATTATGCAGCACATGACTGTACCACATTTTCCTTATCCATTTATCTGTCAGTTGACATTTAGGTTCCCGTATCTTGAAACCATTGTTTTTAAGGGGTACATTTTCCAGTTCAATTAACACTAAATGAATTCAAACATAAGTTAACATGCACTATGACAACACCCTGAAAACCTCTTCAATCAATGCGTATTTCTTGAAAGGCTGACTTTTAGCACCAACAAATCTGTACTGAGCACCAGCAATGTTCCAGATGCTAATGAGTGGAAAGCACAAGGAAAACTAACATGGATCCTGCCCCTAAGGAGCTGATAGACCAGGAAGGAAGACAATTCAAGGAGGAAGGTGACACGTGCCAAACAGAAGGTGCAGGCAACAGTCCTGGAGAGGTTCAAAGAAAGGAAAAGCCTCCTGGAAAAGGGGACATTTGAAGAGCCCTTGAAGGATTTTATTGTTGACTCATTTGATAGTGAAGAAGGAAAGAATATTCCAGGTCGAAGGAAGAGCAAAGGGGGAAAAAAAAAGACTCGAAGTTAGGAAAGTGCAAAGTGAATATAAGCAGACAAGGGAGGTCAGTAGTAAATAAGTTTGGACCAGTAATTTGGGGTTGAAGTGTCGCTCCATGAATTAGTATTAAACGTGTTTTGGGACAGGATTTGTCTTAAGAGTTTTACAGAGCTTTGCCCTGAAAGAACATGTGAACGTATTGGTTTGCATTTCAAATGCTGCTACACTAGGAAGGGCATCTCTGAAAGGCAGTAGCGGCTGTATCCCATGAGGCGCTGCGTTTCTCAGACCTAAAGAATTGGATTTGCTTTGTAAAGCACAAGTGAATCTGTTAAAAACTATAGGCTGAGAGCTGACAATGGAGTGCCCTCCTGAACAAACAGCTTCCCACAAACGACAGCTTCCCGAATGGCTAAAAGCAAAGCTTTTGTTTAAACCACTCTACACTACCTGTCTCCATTCACAATAATCTAATAAATATGGAGCTTACATATCTCCGTTTAACCCCTCTGTTTAAATGATAAACTTACCTTAGAATTTGGAAATTAACCTTTGAAAGACTTTGTAACCATTTGCCCACGTAAATAGAATTAGTTAAAGAATCTGTAGAAGCCTTCTGTAAAAGCATTTTGAAAATCTGTTAACCTGAGAGGAACTACCTGTTGTTATGTAAATCTGTTACCCCTGACAATTGTTCACTATTTCCTATAAGTTACCATGTAAGACCTCATTCGGGGCTTTTGAGACCAACGGAGAGGTCTGAGCCCCCTGAGCTCCCGCTTTGCCTATAATCTTTATTTATTTATTTTTTTTTTGAGACAGAGTCTCACTCTGTTGCCCTGGGTAGAGTGCCGTGGCGTCAGCCTAGCTCACAGCAACCTCAAACTCCTGGGCTCAAGCAATCCTCCTGCCTCAGCCTCCCGAGTAAATGGGACTACAGGCATGTGCCACCATGCCCGGCTAATTTTTTCTATATATATTTTTAGCTGTCAAATTAATTTCTTTCTATTTTTGGTAGACACGGGGTCTCGCCCTTGCTCAGGCTGGTCTCGAACTCCTGAGCTCACACAATCCACCCGCCTCGGCCTCCCAGAGTGCTAGGATTACAGGCGTGAGCCACCGAGCCGAGCCCGGCCGATTTTCTTTATTTTTAAAGAAATCTCTGGGAAATTGGAAAGAAGATGGGATCGACAGATAACTCTGTGTCTATAGCTCTGCTACTTGCTTACTACGTGCCCTTGGGTAAGGTATTTCTTGTTTCTGAGCCTTGGGGTCATTATCTAAAAACGAGAATGATCACATCAACCTTGTAGGGTCACTGTGAGGATGAATAAGCTAGTTTGTTATGTGTTTGTCATAACATGGGGATATCTTAGATGCTCAGTAACTGAAAAATCTCTCCCTCTCCCATACATCCCTATCTTATTTGGCTTTTCTCTGAACTTTCTGAAATCTATTGCCTCCAATAGTCAATTTAATTCAATGGTCTTCTTAATTTTCAGGTATCAGTCCATTTTAATGATCCAAACCAGAAGAAATACAGAATCTCAGGTCTCACTCCAGTCCTACTGAATTTGAATTTGATTTTTAACAAATTGTCCAGGTGATTTGTAAGCACGTTAAAATCTGAGAAGCACTGGACTAGTAGATAGCTCAAACCTAATAGGGCCATAACAGAGCCCACACACCCTCTCCAAACCTGCTCCTCCCAGGCTTTGCCATCTAAGTAAATTGCATCTCCCAGCTCTTCATGCCAAAAACTTGGGAGTTATCTTTGATAACTAGTTATTTAGGCAAAAGTGCCTAGAGCCCATGAAAAGTTATGTGGCACTGGCAACAATAAACTTTTTTTGTTGTTAATTTTTTTTTTTTTTGGTACAGGGTCTTGCTCTCTCTCAGATGGAGTATAGTGGCACAATCATAGCTCACTGCAGCCTTGAAAATTCCTAGGCTCAAGCAATCCTCCTGCCCTGCCCCCAGAGTAGCTGGGACTACAGGTGTGTGCCACCATGCCCAGATGGGGTCTTACTATATTGGCCAGGTTGGTCTCAAACTCTTGACCTCAAGCAGCTCTCCACATCGGCCTCCCAAAGTGCTGGGGTTACAGGCATGAGGCATTGTACCTGGAGCCAGAAACAACTTTCACACTGGAACTTCTCTTCCATTATTGTATCTGTATAATCCACTCTCCATTTAGTAGCTTGAATAATATTTTTTTCTAATTAAAGTGTGACTTACAAAGAGTACATAAATCTTTTTTTTTTTTTTTTTTGAGACAGAGTCTCACTCTGTTGCCCGGGCTAGAGTGCCATGGCATCAGCCTAGCTCACAACCTCAAACTCCTGGGCTCAAGCAATCCTCCTGCCTCAGCCTCCCAAGTAGCTGGGACTACAGGCACGCGCCACCATACCCGGCTAATTTTTTCTATTTTTAGTTGTTTGGCCAATTTCTTTCTATTTTTAGGAGAGACGGGGGTCTCGCTCTTGCTCAGGCTGGTCTCAGAACTCCTGAGCTCAAGTAATCCTCCCGCCTCGGCCTCCCAGAGTGCTAGGATTACAGGCGTGAGCCACAACGCCTGGCCTCAAACTTCATTTTGTACCACTCTTCCCCCTCCCGCACGATACTCCCAGCAACCCACCTTTAAATTCCTCAACTTGCAAAGATGTTCCAGCCCTGGAGCCTTTGCTCCAGCTGTGCATCCAGTCTTCTCCTAAACCTCTTTGGAAAACATTTCCAGGGCTGCTGGCTGCTTGTAATTTAGATCGCAGTCTAAATGTCACTTTCCCAGAGACCTTCTTTGATCAGACAATCTAAAGTTGCACCCAATCACATTTTATTGTATCGTCTTTAGTTATCTGCTGCTTATTATTTCCAATATTTTATTTATTCGTTGCTGTCCTTCCCTCACTAAAATATAATCTCCTTTGGGGCAATTTTGCTTTGTGTTGTACCCACAAGTGTCTATTAACAGTGCCTGGCACAGCATTGGTGCTCAACAAAAGTCTTCATTTAAATGAATGAAATGGAGCATTAGCTAGATAGCCCTCGGCTCTTAAATCATAAGGGCCTGAGTTTGACCAAACCTAGTCAGTAAATTAGAGCCTTGAACTAGGTAAAAGCCCATGGCAATTAAGTGTTCAATATATGTTACCCTCTCGTTCTTTCTGAACACGCCTAATTAAAACCATTCTTACATGCCGGGTTTATTCTGCCTTTACAAAAAAGTTGTTTTTTTTTTTTTTTTCCTCTTCTGCAACACAGGTGATTAAAAAAGAAACTAAAGCCGGGCGCGGTGACTCACGCCTATAATCCTAGTACTTTGGGAGGCCAAGGCAGGAGCACGGTTTGAGGCCAGGAGTTGGCGACCAGACTGAGCAAGAGCGAGACCCCCGTCTCTACAAAAAACACAAAAATAAGCCTGGCGTGGTGGCGCTCGCCAGTAGTCCCAGGTACTCGGGAAGCTGAGGCAGGAGGATGGTTGATGTGAACTATGATGATGCCACCGCACTCAAGCCCAGGCAACAGAGCATGACCCAGTCTCCAAAATAAAACAAAACACAAAAACACCGAAACTCAGAATACCCCCTTTCCCAGCCCACCTCGAGTCCAAGCGAGAAAAGTGAGACCAGCAAACGCACCCACTTCCCGCTTCCCCCACTAGCAGGAAGTCTGCGCATCACGAGACCCCGCCCCAGGCACGGCCCAAGTCCGCGCGCAGCCCTACGTAAAGCGCGAGGAGTTTCGCGACAGCCCAGGCCCCACCCCTTTGGCCACATGTCGCACAGGTCTTCCCGTCGGACGCCGCGCCACCTCCCCGCGCTGCTTTACGAACCTAGAGCAGCGCCGCCCCGCCTCCTGTCTCCTTCCTCACCTCCCCGCCCCCTCCCAGTTTCGCGTCTCCTAGTCCGACGCGCCCGCTATAATCACGTGATTGCTCCATCCGGGTCCTTTGCGTTCTCTCTCCCTCTCCCAACATGGCGGCCTCAGGTGAGCGAGCGGCTGAGCGCGGCCAAGGACCGGGCTCCGAAACCACCCTCCGAGCCTGATCCACTGATTCCCTGGAGTCGGGCAGTGGGCAGCATCGGTCCCCTTCCGACTTGGGGACTGCGGCAGGCTGGCGGTGGGGCCATGTTAGGTTATCGCCTCGGGATGTTTGGGGGGGAGGGGAAGGTGTCCTTCCCCTCCCCCCCCACACCCTTTTCACCCCGTATGCGCGAGGTTGGAGTAGGCAATAATGGTGGACTCTGGCTTGAATTGGAGTGAGGAGGAGGCGCAGAAAGACCTGCGGGAGGCGCGAGGCCTTTTCATAGACGTGAAGCAGTGTGCCCGCGTGGAGAAAGGAAGGAGGCAGTTGGCGCGCGGACGAGTGCACATTAAGGTCTCCGAGGCGCGAGGCCGTTGCGGACAGGAGTGGGGGCAGGGGAATAAGGGGGGGGCAGTTAGAACGCGAGCGCGAGTCGGTGTAGGGGCGGGGGAAGGCAGCGGTGCGCGTGCGCTGTAGGAGAGACCAGGGTAGTGGAGACGGGTGTGCCTTAAAAGCATGCGCTGGAACCCAGATGGAAAGCTTTTTTGCGCCTTGTGTTGGGTGCTCTTTTATGTCCTTTTACTTTTTATGCTCTTCGCTTTTTAGAATGTGACCTGGGCCATATACTCTTCTAAGGTACAAGTGTTAAGTTTGAAGTTTGGAATTATTAGACTTAGATGGGGGTGGGGAGCTCACGCGCCCACGTGTTGGAGAAGAAGCCGGGGTGGGCACCCAGACATCCTTCTTGACCTTTTTTTTTCCTATTCAGTGAACATTTTTTACTTAGAGCAAAGTATATGCTAAGTTCCCTGCTCTTACGGAATTTCTATTTTGGTTGAATTTTGATAACTTCTATGGTAGGGTTCATCTATGGTAGGGTTCAGCTCTCCCCCACCCCCCAAGATAACTACAACTACTAGGAGTTGCTATTAAAATAATGCTCACTAGTGGCTGAAGTTTGTTTCTTTTTTAGACTTGTTTGGAGGGGAATATCAGGGTCATGCAAGTCTACTTGTATTTGTAATGGACATATAAGAGCAGCGGTGACCTGTGTAACATCTTGTAGCATTGATTTTACATTTTAGGATAAGTTTCTTTTTTCTGACATGACCTTACATTCTGCAAAACATTTTTTGAACTTCTACCTCTGGACGTCCATGTCACACCCCAGGAATTCATCTCTATCATTACAAGGAATCTAAGGGTTATGGTTGTCTTTGGAACATGTTGAAGGAATTGAGGTGCATTTGAACACCTTTCAGTGGTGTAGTATTTGACAATTGATCGAGCACTTTTATGTATGTTGTCTCATTTGATTCTCTGAGGTAATGTAGGGAGATGGTGGTATTTCTCAGCTGAGGAAAATTATTTAAGGTCACAGTGCTTACAGGTGGCAGAGCAAGGTGGAAATCTTTGAAATCCTGACTCTTCTCCTTTACCAACTTGGAAGTACCAAGGTGTCATTCTCAGTTTAATGATTAGCTTAAAATATATATAGGAATGTGCTAGCCTACAGGAGAAAAAAACATTTCATATTTTAAGCTAATCATTGCATAAAGTACTTATTTTGCCTGGATTTGCCACCTTGACAATTTAGTGAAAAGCCTTTTCTCTTTAGCTTTTGTGAAATTTTTAGATGTGGAAGACATGATAGCACTCCATGTCCTTCCCTTTACCGAGTTGAGTGAAATCCAGACTGGTTAAACCAATTTGCTCAGTGATGTCCCCTTTTCTTGTTCTTCCATATTTTCTCTACCCTCTTGAAAACCTGTATCTCCTTTAATTCAGTTCAATAAGTCTTTTTAGTTGATGCTCGTATCTGAGCACAAGGTTAAATCTTACAGTGTGCCCTGGAGGAATTTGGAATTTATCAGATTTCTTCCCCCTCTTTGAATCTTTTCTAATCGTATTGACTCTGTTCAGTAACCAGTATTCCCAGATGTTGGAAATGGACCTTATGTTTTCTTGGTGAAAATACATGATACTGACTGAGCGCAGTGGCTCACGCCTGTAATCCTAGCACTCTGGGAGGCTGAGGCAGGTGGATTGTTTGAGCTCAGGAGTTCAAAACCGGCCTGAGCAAGAGGGAGACCCCGTCTCTACTAAAAATAGAAAAAAATTAATCGGACAACTAAAAATATATAGAAAAATTAGCCGGGCATGGTGGCGCATGCCTGTAGTCCCAGCTACTCGGGAGGCTGAGGCAGAAGG
>NW_012135081.1:3830179-3856162 GCF_000956105.1 Propithecus coquereli
GGGAGGCTGAGGCAGGAGGATCGCTTGAGCCCAGGAGTTTGAGGTTGCTGTGAGCTAGGATGACGCCACAGCACTCTAGCCCGGGCAACACAGTGAGACTCTGTCTCAAAAAAAAAAAAAAAATGCTTTCAAGGGTTGCCATCATATGTTGTCACAAATTACCTATATTCAAATCCCATCTTATACCATGTATTTGTTACTCTGGGAGAAGGATACCCAGATTCAGAATGCCGGGACTAAAACTCCTTATAAAAGTTCAAATACAAAGAATAGTGTCAATTAAAGTAAAACAGTGTTTCTAAGTAATGTCATTGAAGAAAACAGGTATGTTCATTTAGACAAATATATATACTTTTAATAACAACTTTGAGCTCTAATTCACAAGCCATGTATATGTATATAGTTTGAGATAGAATACCCTACTACTTTTTATTAGTCTCAAAATATCACAGAATTTATTCTTCTTTCATGATGGTGGGAGAAAGAATGGGCTTGAGTATGGCATTTTGTTTTAAATGCTTATTTGTAAGTATGCACATGTACATTTATGAATATGCACACACAAGTCAGTTTCTTAGATTTGTAATAGCTATTGTTAAGGTTCTAATGGTGGGCAAGTGCCCAAAGCAAGAAGTTTAGCTGAGTTTTTATAGCTCTCTTACTGAGATGCTCTAACCAGTTTGTGTAATGGTTAACATGGTGTGCACTGGGCACTTACTTTGTTTTATTATGTAAATGGTCAAATTGAGTGTGCCTGGAGGGATAAGGAAAAGGCATTATGGCATTGTTTCTCATATTGTGTCAAGATGAAGTAACTGAACACAGGGGTTAAGATGATGGAGCTTATTAATTAGTCCTGACTTAATCTTTAGTGTGCTAAACTTACATAGATAATCCCCGACTTACAATGATTTATTTGATTTAGGATTTTTGACTTTACAGTGGGTTTATTGGGCTATTAAATGCATTTTCGACCTAAGATTTTTCCACTTACGATGGCTTTATCGTGATGTAGCCCCGTAAGTCAAGGTGCATCTATTTAGTGTGGTAAAGGTGAAGCCTTCCAACATTATGATAATGTATGAAACGTCTTTTCATGGGTAGGCTTTAAACAGTGATATAATTAATCTAATTCTAGACACTCTGTTATTTGGGTGGGTTGATTATGTTTATACAATGTTGTCAATTGTGGGAAACACTTGTTAATCATTAAAGTAGTTTTTCCAGAGAATTTGACAGGACTCACTTTTAATAAGGATTTATTCAGATATAATTCATATGCTACAAAATTTTCCCTTTTAAAGTGTACAGCTTGGTGACTTGTATATTGACAGAGATGTTCAACCATCGGCACTAATATCAGAACATTTTCATCACCCCCCAAAAAACAGCTTACCCGTTAATAACCACTTCCCCTTCCCCCCAACCACTATAATCTGTTTCTGTGGAGTTGCCTATTTCAAACATACTGTATAAATGGTATCATATAACACCATGGTCTTTTATGACAAGCTTCTTTCACTCAACATAATGTTTTCAGGGTTCATCCATATTGTAGGATATATCAGTACTTGTTCCTTTTTTATTGTCAAATGATACTCCATTATAAGAATAAACTACATTTCATTTATCCATTTCAGTTCATGGGCATTGGATTGTTTCCCCCTTTTTGGCTGTTGTGAATAATGCTGCTATGAACATTGCTGTACAAGTTGTTGTACTTCTCTGACTTTTTTAGTTCACTTACTAAAACATTCAGAAGAGTTGATAACCCCATAAAATAAGTGGAACTTACGCTGACAATATCTAAAATTAAGAAACTTAATTTTTGCCAAAGCCTCATCTGAACATGAAATGCTATGGGAATTTCCCTTCCCAGATAAGAAATATTCATTTAAGGAAGATGCAGAAATAGGGCTGCATTTTACAAGTAAGCTTCATTGCTTATAGTACCATAAGGCATCCTCTGTTTGGAAATAAAGAACTAGCTGCTAGTCTATAGATGTTTTCATTTCCAATAGCTGTCATCTGGTGCTTTTATTACTAATAGAGTAATAACAGGAAAACATTCTGAGGAGGAAAATAGAGGAAGCATATTTTATATCTGCCACACTTAATAACTGAAGATTCAGTTTATTGCAGTTACTTTTCTGCTAGTATACTTTATATAGGACTAACATTTCTTCTTTATTTGTCCTTTTATTTATTGAATGAAAACATTACTTAAGACAGTGGTTTTCAACTGAGGAGCATTTTATGATCCCAAAACTCTCCACCCCAGGGACATCTGGCAATGTCTGGAGGCATTTTTGGTTGTCACAGTGAGAAGGGGACTGGGGGGATTGCTACTGGCATCTAATAAGTAGAAGTCAGAGATACTGCCAGACATCCTGCAATGCGTGGGACAGTCGCCCATGACAAGAAATTACCCAAGTTAAAATGTCAATATTGCTGAAATAGAGAAACCCTGACTTAAGAATTAAGCTAATTAGCTATATTTATTTTTATATCTATTATAACAAATCCTGTTTATCTATTAAGAAGACCACAAACGTATTGTCTCTTGTTTAAGGACTTGTAGACTTAAAGAAAATTTGAAAAGATGCTTACTTTTTAAGATCTTTTATTTAACCTATATGGATATGTAAAGAGCTTGCAGTACGTGGTTCCCCCCTTCGTCGCCCCCTTCTGTATAAATAATCGGGATACATTTTGTTTTGTTAGGTGATTGATTTGTTAACTTTTTAACCAATTCACATATGATTTAGAGAAAATTAAAGAATTGAACCAGAGAATTAAAGAATTGGCAAGAGATTGATAAACCTGGAGCATTAAACAATGCTTTACTTGTAAAGCAGAGGGAATGTTGAAACCCTAAACTTGTAATGGGCCTAGGTATTGGAGGAGCAAAGGGCATGGCAGATTCAGATAACATCTCTCAGTTACTGGAATGAGACAGTGTTGAACACACACTGGCACCCACTTTAGATTTATTGATTTTGCTTTTCAAGGGCTAGTTCCTTTAAACCTGCTTATGCTGTGTTGTGACTGATCCAGTGCTGCTGCTAGATTTAAATGTTAGCAATCTTGTGAAGGAACTTTAGCCTGCCTTTGGAAACTCATCCAACAGTGATTTCTCAACTAGATGGTTGTTGAGAAGGTGACAATCAGAGAGGAAGGGGAGATGTATGGTTTGAAAAGACGTTCTAAAATTAACAGTGCTTTAATATTTTTTAGACATCTTTAATTTGTTTTGAAATTTCAAATAACATTAAAGAAGAGTGAGACTTTTGTTTGTCAAAAGAGTCAAGGGGTGAGAGTTGAAAAACCCTGATCTACAAAGTTGATTTAAGCCAAATCAGACCAAAGGGCAGGTTAATTCCAGATTGTACTGTTTTGTTATGAGATATGTACGTAGAATAAGGAGGAAAGGGATACCTTATTCACATTCTTATGTTGAACTTGACCTCATTATTTGTACCTACCACCAGTCAGTTCTATTTTTATTCCCCCAATGGCAAGATAGGTTAATAATTGGATATAAGCTGATGATACTAGATTGAGCCTCATGAGGGTAAGGATCTCTAGCTAGCATCATACTAATCCCAGACACTATTTTTGAATTAAAGGATAGGAAAAATACTAAAATAAGCCTATACACAATAAGTGTTCTACTTTGTTCTTATTCAAATTAGCTTATTAAAATTTCCCCCAGGCCGGGCGTGGTGGCTCAGGCCTGTAATCCTAGCACTCTGGGAGGCCGAGGCGGGTGGATTGTTTGAGCTCAGGAGTACAAAACCAGCCTGAGCAAGAGCGAGACCCCGTCTCCACTAAAAATAGAAAGAAATTAATCAGACAACTAAAAATATATAGAAAAAATTAGCCGAGCATGGTGGCGCATGCCTGTAATCCCAGCTACTCGGGAGGCTGAGGCAGAAGGATCACTTGAGCCCAGGAGTGTGAGGTTGCTGTGAGCTAGGCTGACACCATGACACTCTAGCCCGGGCAAACGAGTGAGACTCTGTCTCAAAAAAAAAAAAAGAAGAAGAAATTTCCCCTAGAACTTTGTGTATGGGCTTGGGCAATTTCAGTGCTATAGGACCCAATCTCAGCATAACTGTTTTCTTTCAGAGCTGTAGAATAGATTCAAAATGTGATCTGGTTGATCATAAATGTTGTTTTTGGAGCCAGATTAGTGTTAAGTTACTTGAGAGAAATATGCAAACGTCACATTCATGGCCACCTTTTATTTGTGTTATTGCAGCCAGGTTCATCTGGTTTGCACATTGAAACCATAATACTTCAGGTTCTTATTGTGTCCAGAAGACTATGTGTAACATTCATAGCAAATTCATCACCTTTATTTCCTGAAAGTTGAGTTTTAAAAGAAAGATACCAAATGAGAGAGCAACCTTAAGTTTAAGCAAGTGGTGTGCATCAAGTTATAGATATTTAGTCCTCTAGGATTAAGAATTAGGTGAGAATTGGAACATGGAGAAATAATCCGTGATTAATAAAAGCCATGAAGCTGATCTTTTTTACAACAAAGCTATTTGCTTTTTTAATCATGTAGTGGCTGCTATTGGGCCAGTTCCAGAACTTTACTTAGTCCATTCTGTTCTGAATTAGCTTTTGATTGGTGGCATCTCAGAAGTTCTGAGGACTGGATAGAGAGAGCCAGTGTCAGTCCACTAAATGGAGCCGTTTGGAGATTACTAAATATTTCATAACCACAGAAAACATTTGAATATGTTGGTTGTTAAGGCCTTGTATTTTCCTTTTAGTATCATATCTTCATATGCAGTATTAAGGTAGGGAAGGAGATAAAATTTTTTCTAAAGGGAAGAGAAATCTAGAGTATATGAGTCTTAACATCCAAAGGCTTTCAAATGACATTGAATACAGTTCACCTGGTATGGTAACCTGCCATAGAACTAATAATAAGCTGCTTAGAGGCAGGGATCCGTATGGTATACAGAAAGACCCCTAGGCTTGGCATAAAAAATCCTGGGTTTTAATTCTAGCTCAACCAACTAATGTCTCTGTAACTTTAGAGACATCTGATGTCTCATTTAACCTTTCTGAGACTTGTTTCCTTCTCTGTAAATTGATAGTTACGATTCCTTCCTCACATGGTTATTTTGCAAGTATCAAATAATCCTCAAAAGTGCCATACAGAATATGTTATAGGATAGGAATTTCATCTTATTTATTTTTGTATCCAAGGAGCAATAAATGTACTTACTGAACAAAAGTAGTTTCTGCTTGAGACCAATAGTTTGAGGTTGTAGTGAGGCATAATGATGCCTCTGCACTCTAGCCTGGGCAACAGAGTAAGACCCTGTCTCAAAAAAAACCAAAGTAGTGGCTAAATTAGAAGTCTCAAGTGATAAATAAGTGAACGTGGTAAGAAATAATACTCCAGTTACACTCCCCAGAGACTGTTGAACATCCCTCTAGACCGTTTTTCATACATTACTCATAATATATATTCTGAAACTTTTTACATTTTTTCACTTACTATTGAATTCTTCTTTCTGTGTCATTGCCTTGTACTTTCTCCTTGTTTGTGTGCACAGTATCCCTTCAATATAAAAGTGCCATAATCCAATCCTTTGATGGATCTTTTTGTTGCTTTCTTTATCAGTATATTTAACAATATTACATCATAAAGCACTGTAAATACCTGAGTATTAATAAATATTTCCCTTGCCTTCTTAAAACAGCAAAAAAGAAGAATAAGAAGGGGAAGACTATCTCCCTGACAGACTTTCTGGCTGAGGATGGGGGGACTGGTGGAGGAAGCACCTATGTCCCCAAACCAGTCAGCTGGGCTGATGAAACAGATGACCTGGAAGGAGATGGTATTTTTTTCTTTTGTTGTCATATTTGGAATTTTAATTATCTTCTAGACAAAGCTAGTCTGTAATAATTCACATCTTGTGTAATTTGAAAATTCTTAGTCATTTTGTAACACCTGAAATCCTATGTATTTTATATAATCTTAGGGCTAATCTCAGGTTTGGGCTATCAGACTTTGCAATAGGGAGCTTTGCTAGTTCACGCTCTTGCATTAACAGGCTTTTCTCAAGTTACCATCCTTTTTTTAGGCATCATTTTCTCCATTTTAAAAATAAAGAGTAGATTATTTTTTAAATTCCTTTAAGTCTAAGATTCTGTGGTATTCTCATAAAGTGATAACTGCAGTATAATCTGTAAACTGCATTTACTCGGAGCCTAGGAATAATTAGTTCTAATAGTTATTGGTATGAAGTCAGGGTTTTCCTGGGTAAATTGAAAATGGTGTGAGGGGCCAGGTGTGGTGGCTCACGCCTATAATCCCAGTACTTTCAGAGGCCAAGCGGGGAAGGATTGCTTGAGGCCAGGAGTTTGAGACCAGTCTGGGCAACAAGTGAGACCCTGGAGACCCTGTCTCTACAAAAAGTAAAAATTAGCTGGGCTTGGTGGCTCCTGCCTGTACTCCTAGTTACTCTGGAGGCTGAGGCAGGAAGATCTCTTGAGCCCAGCAGTTCCAGGTTGCAGTGAGCTATGATTGTGCCACTGCACTTTAGTCTGGAAAACAGAGTGAGACCCCATCAAAAAAAAAAAAAAGGATATGAGGAAAAGGAATGATAACAATAATTATAGTGGAAAATACAGAAGAGTCATTGGGTGTCATTTGGACAAGCTATGCCTTCAGGGATAATGCCAGGAAGTTCTGTGCCAGGAATAATCAGGAGCTATTTTTTACAATTATCAAGTATGATATAAAACTGGTCACCATCATTTTTTCCTACAAAATTTTATTGCAGGCTGAAAGAATACTTTTTCTTTTGTGACCTATTTTCATAATTCCTGAAAACAGGAAATTTTATAAGTTGTACTTTCTGTAAGTGTTGGTATCTGAAGTACAAATTCATGGACAGAGCTGTAGGGAAAGATTTTTGTTTGGCTTTTTCCTTTTTTTTTTTTTTTTTTTGAGACAGAGTCTCACTGTGTTGTCCGGGCTAGAGTGCCGTGGCATCATCCTAGCTCACAGCAACCTCAAACTCCTGGGCTCAAGCGATCCTCCTGCCTCAGCCTCCCAAGTAGCTGGGACTACAGGCATGCGCCACCATGCCCGGCTAATTTTTTCTATATATTTTTAGTTGTCCAATTAATTTCTTTCTATTTTTAGTAGAGATGGGGTCTCGCTCTTGCTCAGGCTGGTTTCGAACTCCTGAGCTCAAACAATCTGCCTGCCTCGGCCTCCCAGAGAGCTAGGATTACAGGCCTGAGCCACTGCACCCGGCCTGTTTGGCTTTTTTTTAAGGAACAATAAACTCTGAAGAAAATAACTCTCCAGACCAACAGTAGGAATATAAGAGTTGTCAGTAATGGTTAAACACATATGGAGTGAGAGGGACTGAGGTTTGAATCCTAGCTCTGTTGCTCTGTGACCTTGGGCAAATTACTGTCTGAAATCTGAGTTTCCTTTTCTGTAGAATGGGGAACAAACTCACAGGATTGTTGCAAAGATGAGATATAATGAATATAAAGTACCTAACATTTCAGAAGCATTTTCTCTTTATAATGCACCACAACTTCTTTTGTGGTGGAATGTAAAGCACCCTTACCACCAAACTCCTCCCACCTTCTTTTGTTCTGTTGCTTTCCTGATACAGTGTGTTTAATACTTCGCAGTTAACATGGGCCCTCTTGTTCTAGGACAGTAGAAGGAGAGGTATCCTCTGATTTCTTCTCTCCTCTCCTCTATCCTAGTTTCAACCACTTGGCACAGTAATGATGATGATGTGTATAGGGCACCTCCAATTGACCGTTCCATCCTTCCCACTGCTCCACGGGCTGCTCGGGAACCCAATATCGACCGGAGCCGTCTTCCCAAATCGCCACCCTACACTGCTTTTCTAGGGAACCTGCCCTATGATGTGACAGAAGAATCGATTAAGGAATTCTTTAGAGGATTAAATGTAAGTAAAAGTTTTTTAGGCAATTATTGAGGGTAGTGACTAACATAAACTAATTGTGGAATGGGCAGCTGTTCTTAATTGAAAAAACAACTAGAAATGTAATATAGAATGAAGCAAAGTCAGGTATTCAGAGGAATACACTAAATTCATGTTTTTATTTTAGGGTTAAATTCATATGGTTCAAAATTCAAAAGGTGTATAATAGGGCATATAGCAAAGTCTCTCTTCTCTCCCTTTGCATCAGTTTTCTTCCTGGAGACAACCAGGTTCTTGTGTATTCTTCACAGAAATTCATTGCATACACTCGGATGTTTTTGTGGTTTAAAAAAATAAGGCAAATGAAAAGAACATTGGGAAACTTCTTTTGTTTCTTCTTCAGATCAGTGCAGTGCGGTTACCCCGTGAACCCAGCAATCCAGAGAGGTTGAAAGGTTTTGGTTATGCTGAGTTTGAGGACCTGGATTCCCTGCTCAGTGCCCTGAGTCTCAATGAAGAGGTAAAGAAAATAAGGGGGAAGGGTTGAGGGGGTGGGACTTTACAAATCTCATGTTTATCAATCAAACTGGTATCTTTTAGTTTGGGCGAGTAGCTATTTCAAAGACTCCCATAGTGTTTACAAAGGAAGGCCTGGGTTGTTTAACAATGTATCGCTTGACATCCAACATCTAGCAAGTCACACTTAGCAAATTCAGTAGGCCCCAATAATTCAGGGAGGCGCTTCGGTGGAAAATTGTGGAAGAAACCCACCACACACCATGTCTAAAATAAAATCTTAGTTCACTCACAGATAGTGTTAAAAGGCATTATCTCATTTTCAGGGAACTTTTTCTTTTTTTTTCAGTCCCACTCTGTTGCCCAGGCTAGAGTGCCATGGTGTCAGCCTAGCTCACAGGAACCTCAAACTCCTGGGCTCAAACAATCCTCTTGCCTCAGCCTCCCAGGTAGCTGGGACCAACAGGCTTGTGCCACCATGACCAGCTAATTTTTTCTGTTTTTAGTACAGACTGGGTCTCGCTCTTGCTCACGCTGGTCTCGGACTCCTGACCTTGAGCGATCCGTCCGCCTCGGCCTCCCAGAGTGCTAGGATTACAGGCGTGAGCCACCGCGCCCAGCCTGTAGTGGTATTTTTGATCATTCAAGAGGATTTGGAAGCATTTCCTACTAGGAATGTTTTATAGGAAAATGACAGTAAACATTCAGTCCTTCTGCTTTTTGACATTGCCCATAAATGTTTTCCTGTCCAGAGACACAAGAGGCTTATATCTGGGAAGAAAAAAAGCTTTTTTTCTTCCTTTAACTCCAGAAATCTCCTCATTGTTTCTTGATAAGGTGATTTCTAGTGCTATTTTTGCCATAATTCTGCCATTTGACATGATTGAAATCAACACCTCTTATAAATATTTTTGCTATCTCATTGTTGAGTAACATGATGATAATCTGAAAGCAATATCAAATACGGATAAAAATTCATACATAGTTAAATGCATATGAAAAGCTAAGGTTTTTCCAGAGTTGTTTGGTTTTATTGACATTAACTAGTCTTTAACTTCACTTAGTCTGCATAAGAAAAAGAATATCATGCAATTGTTATTTGTTGTTTGCTAGATTAACTATTAACATACTCTCATGGTCTGTATTTAGGAGTTACTTTATTATTTAGAGATTTCATTATAGTGGTACTTAATATAATTTTGAGTGGTTTTTTTTTTTTTTTTTTTTTTTTTTTTTGACAGAGTCTCACTCTCTTGCCCGGGCTAGAGTGCCGTGGCGTCAGCCTAGCTCACAGCAACCTCAAACTCCTGGGCTCAAGTGATCCTCCTGCCTCAGCCTCCCAGATAGCTGGGACTACAGGCATGTGCCACCATGCCCGGCTAATTTTTTCTATTTTTAGTTGTTTGGCCAATTTCTTTCTATTTTTAGCAGAGACAGGGTCTCGTTCTTGCTCAGACTGGTCTCGAACTCCTGAGCTCAAACGATCCTCCTGCCTTAGCCTCCCAGAGTGCTAGGATTACAGGCTTGAGCCACCGTGCCCAGCCAATTTTGGGTGTTTTTAACTAACATTCATTGTTACCCTTCTTCAACTTTAGATTCTACTATGAAATGAGGAAAAATCAGCAGTAGAATTAATTGGGTTCAAAGTATATAAATAATAGTGTGGGAAAGGAAAATCGGAAGGTTTCCCTAGAGGAACTGATTTATCCAGATGGTGAGTGAAAGAACCTGAGGCTACACGCAGAGCACACTTTATACAGTTTTGCTGGTGCATAATAGGGGCTCTATAAAAAAATTTTTTTGAGAATTGAAGTCTCATTATGTTGCCCAGGCAGGACTCATACTCCTGGGCTAAAAGCACTCCCCCTTCCTCAGCCTCCCAAGTAGCTGGGATTACAGGAATGTACCAGTGCACCTGGCTTCTATAATTGTTTGAATAAATACTGTGGCACCAGACACACCTTTTATTTAGCTAATTGTCAGGGAATTAATTAATTTTAGTTCATTACACTAATTAATTTTAGTTCATTACACTTAACAAGTTCGATAGTTAAAAAGTTAATTCTGTTCTGCAAAATTTGGTTTTATAAAAATAATGAGGTAACTGACCTGATACTCATGTAAGGCTAACTTAGATTTGTTAATTCCATTGGGCTATTTCCATTTTCAAGTCTTTTTTTTTTTTTTTTTAGGCAAGCACGAAAATGAGGTTTATTGAGGAGAGAAAGATGGGATTATAAGGCAAGAGCAAGATAATAGGTTTAGAGCATGGTACACACGCCACAGATGATGACTGGACGCATTGTTGCAGCAGGGCAAGCAAAAGGAAGGGCAAAGAGGGAAAGGGTTTTCAAATCTTTATAAAGGATTCTTTAGCCAATAAATTGGAGTGTTGGCTAAATTACAGTCTTTTTTAAAAAATTATTTGTTTTTAATTAATTTTTTGCTGGTTTTGTTTATTTTAACCGATAAACAACGTGGGAAGTCTTTATCTTCCTTCCCCCAGTGCTTCTGCTGTGCCCACTCATTCAAGGGGTGTGTGCATAACAAGGTAAAAGGTTGGTTAATATGGTCCTGTACTTTCAGTCTCTAGGTAACAGGAGAATTCGAGTGGATGTTGCTGATCAAGCTCAGGATAAAGGTAAGAAAACTGGTAGAAATTTGTTTGGTAATAATCCTAGGATGACAAAGCAGAGGTGTCCTTTCCCAGAAAATTTTAATAGAGGTAGTGGTGGGCCCACCTTAATCTAGAGTGACAGTTCTCAACCAGTTTTGCCCCACAGGGCTTTTGGCAGTTTTTGCAGACATTTTGGATTGTCACAACTAGAGGGAGTACTGCTGACATCTAATCAGTAGAATGCAGGAGTTAATCCTAAATGGGTAGGACAGCCCTGCCCACTACACACAACAAACAGTTATCCAGCCCAAAATGTTGTAAGTGTTGAGATTGAAAAGCCCTGATCAATCTAGATAAATACATTAACTACCTTGCAGCAGCTTAGGCACAAGAGAGACCTAATTCATGTATGTTTCAGGGACTCCTGGCCTATACAGAATATGAGATAAGCATTAAACCAATAGAAATAAATGTGAGGAAAAGAATCACCTAGTTGGGTTGTAGAGGGTTCTTTACAGGGCCCTGGGGCAACTTCGTGACGACAGTGTGCTGTAAGAGAGAATATGGTTAAAATGAGGGGGGGGTTTCTATATGTTTGAGAAATACTGGGCAAAGTTTTTATGAGCTAACTTATATTTGTTTGTTTGTTTGTTTTAATACAACTCTAGACAGGGATGATCGTTCTTTTGGCCGGGATAGAAACCGGGAGTCTGACAAAACAGATACAGACTGGAGAGCCCGTCCTGCCACAGACACCTTTGATGACTACCCACCTAGAAGAGGTGATGATAGCTTTGGAGACAGTAAGTTCGTTTTTATGAAGGTAGTTTCTTTTGTGTTCTCAGGGTTATTTAGTAATAGGACAGATGTATTATATAGATAGTCACATTAACAGACAGGAGAGAAAGTAGTATATGTAGAAAATATTCAAAAGAATTAATGGAGAAAAAGAATTTGGTAAATTCTTAATTTTAAAAAAACTGACCAAAGAATTAAAAGGACAGCAATTTTCTCCCCCTTTTTTGGAGACAATTGGTTTTTTTTGTTTGTTTTTGAGAAAGTCTTACTCCGCTGCCCTGAGTAGAGTGCCGTGGTGTCAGCCTAGCTCACAGCAACCTCGAATTCCTGGGCTCAAGTGATTCTCCCACCTCAGCCTCCCAAGTAGCTAGGATTACAGGCATGAGCCACCACACCCAGCCTGGAGACAGTTGTTTATAAAAAATACAATAGGCCGGGCACGGTGGCTCAGGCCTGTGATCCAACGACTTTGGGAGGCCAACTCAGGAGGATCACTTGAGGCCAGGAGTTTGAGACCAGCCTGGGCAACAGCAAGACCTTGTCTCTACAACAATGGGGGGAAAAATTACCAGGGCATGGTGGCAGGCACCTGTAGTCCCAGCTACTCAGGAAGCTGAGCCAGGAGGATCACTTGAGCCTTGGAGTTTTGAGGTTGCAGTGAGCTATAATGACACAACTGCACTCTAACTGGGGCAACAGGGAGAGACCCTGCCTCAAAAAAAATAAATACTAAGTGTCTACAATGTGCAAGACACTGGGCTCATGATGTAGTGAACAAAAATAGACAGAAAATCCTGTCCTCATTGAGCATACATTACAATGGGGAAAGAAACTGAATAAATAAAATATACTACAGGTGGGGATAGATGGAAAATGGGAATGTTGTGGGATAGGAGTAGGAATGAATTAATTACAACTTTTACAAACATCACCTAAATGTAACAAAAGGGTTGTAAAACCTTTATGAGGAAAATTATGCAACTTTATTAAAATATATGAAAAAAGACTCAACACTGTAATGTTTTTTTTTTTTTGAGACAAAGTCTCACTGTGTTGCCCGGGCTAGAGTGCCGTGGCGTCAGCCTAGCTCACAGCAACCTCAAACTCCTGGGCTCAAGCGATCCTCCTGCCTCAGCCTCCTGAGTAACTGGGACTACAGGCATGCGCCACCATGCCCGGCTAATTTTTTCTATATATTTTTAGTTGTCCAATTAATTTCTTTCTAGTTTTAATAGAGACGGGGTCTCGCTCTTGCTCAGGGTGGTTTCGAACTCCTGAGCTCAAACAATCCGCCCGCCTCAGCCTCCCAGAGAGAGCTAGGATTACAGACAGGAGCCACCGCGCCCGGCCAACACTGTAATGTTTTTTAAAATGGAAGGAACCTACTGTTGAGTAAATGAGTTAAGTAGTGGGTTTGTCTATATAATGAAATCCTTTATAGCATAACATACATGTAACAACATGGATAAAATTCAAAACCTGTTATATTAAGGGTGAAAGACAAATTTGTGTAAAAATTAGAAAAGAATAGTGTTAATGCATAAATTGTAAAAATTTAAGGGTACATGCATGGTAATATAACCACCCTCATGATTATACGTGGAGGTTGGGAGAATCCTGTTATATCTGTAACATCCTTTAAATAAAAAAACTGAAATAAACATGGCAAAATACTGACATCCACTAAACCTAAGTAATGGGTTCATAAGTTTGCTATAATTATTTTTCTGTATGTTTGAAATATTCAAGTAAAAAGAAGTGGAAAGAACAACTTAAGTTTGTAAACATTTTAATTCTGTGAGATACCTAGTGAGTTCCATACCAAATATAAGTGAGGAAGCAGTAAGACATATAATTCCGATTAGAGGAGAGTCCTCCTTAACCTAATGAGATGTAGAAGAAGGAAGAAAGAATGGGGCACAAGTCAGAAAGAAGAAATCAGCAAGTTTATATCTGACTTTTCATGTCTTTGTGACCCAACAAAGCCTTGGGAAGAACTACCCGAGATACTTCAGCATTTACGCAAGAGATTCTATTAACAGGAAGAAATGGCTCTTTAAAGAAAAAGCAGACAATCAGACCAAGCAAGGGTCCTGTTTTGAGTCAAGGGACATGACTATTTTCTCACCTGAAACCTTGAATTTAGGGCAAGCAGGATGGATAACAAGAAAGAGTGAGTGTGCTCTTGTTATCCAAAGCTGCCCCCAAATCACTTAGTTAACCTGAGTTAAAGATCCTAGATTATGCCAAGAGGTCAGAAACTCCTGTCCCAGGCATTAGGCCAAAAAAAGAGATCTTGGGGGCGGGGGGATATTATACTAAATATTACTATAAAATTTCAGTAATAGCATACCATTGTGCTTCTTTTCTCAGTATAAATCTGTGTTTTTTCAGGGAGTACTTACTATGAGTTTAGTAAGGACAGAGTACATCTGCCTTTCCAGAAATTATGAAAATACATTTCAAAATAATAAACACATGGATGATTTGGGGGTTTCGTGTTCTGTTTTAGATTATTTCCTGTATATAATGATTTTATTGACATTAGCATGTCCTTTAATTTATATAAAGTTTAAAGTGCCGAGTTATGTTTAAAATGCCGAATGTTATGTCTGGTCGCAAAAAATGATATGGTTTCCAAAATGAAATCATTGTTTATAAAAGGCAGCAGTCACAAACAGAAAATCTGTTTGGCCTACACACATAATTAGCCCTCAAAACATCCGTAAGTTTTTTAAATTGGTTCATATTTAGAAATTGAATAAAAATTTGGGTTTCCAACTTCTCTTAGAAAATTGGAAGATCCTTGCAACAGTCATCTGGAGATAAATAGCAGCTACACCTTTTATAAATGACTTCACTAGGCCGGGCGCGGTGGCTCACGCCTGTAATCCTAGCTCTCTGGGAGGCTGAGGCAGGTGGATTGTTTGAGCTTAGGAGTTCAAGACCAGCTTGAGCAAGAGTGAGACCCCGTCTCTACTAAAAACAGAAAGAAATTATCTGGACAACTAAAAATATATATAGAAAAATTAGCCAGGCATGGTGGCGCATGCCTGTAGTCCCAGCTACTCGGGAGGCTGAGGCAGTAGGATCGCTTGAGCCTAGGAGTTTGAGGTTGCTGTGAGCTAGGCTGACACCACGGCACTCACTCTAGTTGGGGCAACAGAGTGAGACTCTGTCTCAAAAATAAATGAATAAATAAATAAATAAATGATTTCACTATTCTCAGTTTGCCACCCAAGCCTCTCCTTTTCTTTATACAAATTTCTAGTACTTAGGGGGCCTCTGATATGCACATGTGTGTGTAAAATATAGTTTGTAACATAAACACTGCAGCGAATGTCCTTGTGCATTTGTCTTTATCATAGGTCCAGTTATTGCCTTAGGACAAATTCCTAGAAATTGAGTTGTTGGCCCAGAGGGTATACATGATTTTAAACTTTTTTTTTTTTTTGAGAGAGAGTCTCACTTTGTTGCCCCAGCTCTAGAGTGCAGTGGCATCATCATAGCTCACTACAACCTCAAACTCCTGGGTTCAAGCGATTTTCCTGCCTCAACCTCCCAGAATGCCAGGATTACAGGAGTGAACCACCATGCCTGGCCAACTTTAAACCTTTTAATGTATAGTTCTAATATAACTTTTCAGAGTGTTTGTACTATTTTAAACTCTGATCAGCAGCACAGGGATTGACTTATGCCCCTAAACTTTGCCAACACTAGATGTTATCATTTATTTTAATCTTTGCCCTTTTGGTGATAGAAAATGATGTCCTATTAGTTTTAGTTTCTTTTACTTAAGTAACAGACAGTTAATTAACCCCTAGTCATACATTGCATATATTATTCCCATTTTGTCTGCCTTTCAGATTGGTAGTACATGTATTTTCCCATGCTAAACTTTTTTAAGTGGTCTTTAGTTCTTTGGTATCAAGCATAGAAGATTCCAACTATATTCTTACAGTGTTTTGTGCTCACATTTTTTGGTATTTAAATTGTTATCCTTCTGGAAATTCATTGTGGAATATATAGAGATTATATATTCCTCCCAAAATTGCTAGCCCAGCAGCATTTATTTCACCAGGGAAATTTTTTAAAGAAATCAGATCAATAGTGAAAAATAAGTAACTTAAATAATTCCACTTGGGACAAAAATGATTCATTTATTTAAAAACTGAGACAGTAGTGAATAGGAACTCTTGATACCAAATTGATCTAATGGGTTACCATGTTTCTTTCTATTAATGGTGTCAAAGAAAAGAGAGTAATGTTACCTGTCTCTTTTTTCTCTAGAGTATCGAGATCGTTATGATTCAGATCGGTATCGTGATGGGTATCGGGACGGGTATCGTGATGGCCCACGCCGGGACATGGATCGATATGGGGGCCGGGATCGCTATGATGACCGAGGTAGCAGAGACTATGATAGAGGTAATTATAAAATACAATTAAGTTGCTTTCTTTAAAGAACTCCTTTTTTTCCATTCATTGTGGTGATCACAATTGGGGGTATGTTTACAGGCTATGATTCCAGGATAGGCAGTGGCAGAAGAGCATTTGGTAGTGGGTACCGCAGAGATGATGACTACAGAGGAGGTGGGGACCGCTATGAAGACCGATACGACAGACGGGATGACAGATCGTGGAGCTCCAGAGATGATTACTCTCGGGATGATTATAGGCGTGATGATAGAGGTAATCCTTTTCTTTTGCTTGCTTAATGGAGCAGACACTGGGAAAACCATGGAAAATTTGCAGTTGTGTTTCAAACCCCTGAAGCGGGCACAACCAGTTTTCACATTGTAAAGCAGCAGCAGAGCATAGTCCAGAGAGCATTGGCTAAGAATGACTTTAATAGAAGTAAATCAGAGTCTAGTTCTTTTCATCTTATATGCTAGCACATAAATTTTTCAGTGAAATTTATTGAATAAACAGTAGAAATGGAAAAAAAAAAATTGCCAGACAGTCTTATGGCATGATCTCATTGAATAAATTACATTTAAAATAAGTGATGGTTAGCCCCGTTTTTCAAGTTAAGGAAATGAACTCAGATTAAAGACAGTTCCATGGCCAGTAATTGGTATTATGGGGTTAAAGACCAAGTGTTGCTGATTTCAGTGCCCTTATACCACAATAATTGGTTCATTAATTGTGAGATTTCAGTGTACCTGTTCCAAAACTCTGCCTCTAATACTAGAACATATGAAACATGTACTGTTTCAGATCTGACCTGTAAGAAATTACTAATAAATGACCACCATTTGTGTTCTAAATTTTGTGATGTCATTAAAAAAGGTTAAGATATCTTGGCCCAGAATTTTTTTCTTTTATCTAACATCCCAAGATGTTTATCTAACATCTTGAATTTTGTACCAAGGGTTTTATATCCATCATTTCCCATAATTCCTCAGAAGGGAAGATAGACCTGGACAGTTAGTAAAACACAATGAGGTGACAGAATTCATCAACATTGTATGGAAATTGTACTGCGGTAAAGTCTTTCCTCCTTCCTCAAACAAAAATAAAACAAAAAAGTTTTAATGTTTTGGTTTTTATTATAAATTTTAACTCATTCTTAAATTATTATCTATTTTCTCAAGAATCCTAAAACTAATAGCTAACATTGTTGAGCATTTACTCTGTACCAGTAGTAAGCTGAGTGCTTGTATTGTTTAATCCTTAGAATTCTATGTGGTGTAGGTAAAGTTATGTCCACTTTACAAGTGAGAAAAGTGGAGCTTTGATGGTGGGTCTCAAGTCCTCCTTGACTTCTGACCTTTTCCTCTCTCACACCATTCCTTACCTTCCCTAATAGCTGTACACCTTATTTTTTCTCCTGTTCATCCTACCACCAACTCCCTCTAAGACCTGCCCACTTTGTCCTGAGTCACTGCTGCTGCCTTTGTTCAGGCCTCATTGCTGTCCCCGTATTACTGGCAATTGCCTCCTAACAGGTTTCCCTGCCTCACTCCATTCTTCACACTAGTCCCAGTTGTCTTTCTGGAACAAAATCTTATTGGATTATTCGGCTCCTTCAGAGCTTTCTAGTCTCCCCATGGCCTGAAAGATAACCCTGGGTCTATACTTCTGACATGCAGGGGCCTTTGCTGTTCCCCTGCAGTTTACTTCTTAAGCATTATCTCCCATCCCTTCTGCATCTACCTGTGGGATGCATGCTCAGCATTGAAGATTGCTCAATTGTTACCACTTTGCAGGCTTCCCCAAACACAGTCCTAGTCTTGTATCTTTCATATGGATAAATCTATTTTGTTGAACTTAGCATACTGTATTCTTTTTTTTACTCTAGCTCTCCCACTAAATTGCGCTCCTTGTAGACAGGGAGAAACCATCTTATTTCTGGCTTAACACAGTATCTAACATACAGCTGCTTGATAAAATTATTGGCTGGGTATTTAAGTGGACATTCTTAAAGAAGATGGAGACATTGTGTACTATAGTGCTCCCAGTAGAGTTGCTTCAGTAATACGGATTTCATTTTCTGGTCCAGCCAGTGTTAGCTATGTGTCTTAAGAGAACTACTCTTTCTGAGCCCGTTTTATCTTATAAAAGTAAGGATAGTGGCCCCTTAACAAAGTTACACAGATTAAAAATGTTAGCCAAGTGCAGTGTGTGTGCCTGTACTCCTATCTACTCAGGAGGCTGAGGTGGGAGTATTCTCAGAAACTATAAAATATCAGCTTAAAGCCATTATAGAAAATGTAAATCTTGCTAAACAATACCCTCTTTGCAGATATACACAGTTGTAGTGAAAGTTGTCGTGTATGGTGGGCATGATAAACAGTCCACGTCTAGTTTTTGTGAGAGGACAGAGCACAGCTGGGCATGTCATCAGGAGGAGGCATTAGCTCTTTTGTGGGGTAACATTACTTAAGCCAGGTGGTTGTACCCATGGGCTTTCTTTGTATTTGCTATATTTTCTATATGTCTAAAGTATTTAGTATAAGCAACTATTTTCAGAATTATAATTTCCTTAAAACACTTAGGTTTATATTGAAAATGTTCTGACAACTTGGATCAAGGAAGAGATCAGACTCCCTTAGAATTTATATTCATATGTTCAATGTTGCATGATTGCCCTATGAATCACATGTCAAATTTATATTATATGCAGAGACAAGAATATAAGAACTAGAATCTTCCCTATCATATTGTTACAACCTCCTTAACCTACTGAAGACACCTATCTACCAGACCAGATTTTTGAACAAGATACTTTCGTCCAATAGTTTAATCATGGTCGAAAATTTCTTCCCAGGTAAAAATAATCATAATAAATGATTAATTTACCATTTAAATTTTTACTATATTTAGTCTTTATGGTCTGGTACTGCATTGTGGATGTGGTAGAGGAAAGAGTAATTGGACTTGTTTGTTTAAGCTACCCATTCTTTAATGATCTCCCATCTACCTTCTCTGCTGGATTGGCTAGGCCACTAACCTAAATCCCATACAGCATTTCCTATGTCTGGGAATCTGGCTCTCAGCCATCAGCTTCTGACAATTTGGAAAACTATTACTTAGAGTTTCATTTAACTTAGGTCCCCCCCAAAGACCCAAACTGAATCTAAAGCCTCGGAGTACTCCTAAGGAAGATGATTCCTCTGCTAGCACCTCCCAGTCCAGTCGAGCGGCTTCTATCTTTGGAGGGGCAAAGCCCGTTGACACAGCTGCTAGAGAAAGGGAAGTAGAAGAACGACTACAAAAGGAACAGGAGAAATTGCAACGTCAGCTGGATGAGCCAAAACTAGAACGACGGCCGCGGGAGAGGTACAGTTGTCTTCAGTGATGGATTTCCCATCTATGAATCCAGTGGTTCTTTTTTTTCCCCCAAGACAATGCCCAGGTAGCCAGTGGTTCTTAATGGAGGCATTATATCCCCGCGGACATTTGGGAATTTCGTGTGGTTGTTACTGGTTGTCACTGATTAGCATTTAGTGGGCTGGGAGTATTGGGCAATCTACAGTGTATGGGACAGTTTCACACAATGTCCATTACAAAGTGCTTACCATGAAAAGGTGGCATTGTATATAATGGGGTAGAGACCTCCTATAATAAATAATCGTTTTGAAAAACTGGGCCTAGTTATGAATGGCTTGTAGAATTGTGTTAATAGTAAGAGGGGGTGATATTGTAGACCATGTAGGAGAATGTTCTTAACCTTATTAGCTGGTTCTTTGTGAAGTATGCCGAGCCAAAGTGTGTCTTAATTGCAGCTTTCAAATAGTTTAAGGAAAAGATATATACACACACACCCATAGATAAAGTAAGTGTGCTAAAATGTTAATAAGTGATGGTTCCTGAGAGGTTAGCATGGGTCCAGGGTGGCCCTTTACTGAGCCAGACATAACGTATGTTGTTTAATCTCTTTTGTACAGACACCCAAGCTGGCGAAGTGAAGAAACTCAGGAACGGGAACGGTCGAGGACAGGAAGTGAGTCATCGCAGACTGGGACCTCAGCCACATCTGGCAGAAGTAAGTCAGGCCTGGGTGGGTATCGTGTTATTGCCGTTTTCCATGAATTGTCCATAACCAAATTGTGCACAGACTTTGCAGTATTACATTCAGTCATGACCTCTCTATTTGGTTTAGCATGGACTGATTGGTGTTGCACATCTTCTCCAAAAGATCTAAGGAATGGGCACCAGAATAGGCTTAGATGATGTTTTTAATAATCTGCCACTAAAGAGTATACTTGACTGTTAGATTTGTCACTTCATTTTATGTCTTGACATCTTAGAGCTTTGTTTATTCGGCATAGTCTTAGGCCTGATGTTCTGTGTGAGGCAGGGCCAGCCAGTTTTGATGTTGTATATTATTATAACCAGAGCAGTGTTCTCAAGCCATGTTATTTTGGTCCTAATTCTTCCTGATTACTGGTTGATCATAAGCACTTGTAGTGGTTTTGGAACCTAAGTAATTCAATTATAACACCTCCCTTCCCTTACTGTGGTTTTTTTAAGGTCTTTCCTCCCACCTCTGAATTGATTTGTGCTTGAGCATTTCAAAACACGGCTCAAGGCTGAAGTGATTTGGAAATTCATCCAAGTATTGTAGGAGTTTTCTGGAAATTAATTCATACTACAGTAGTCTGTTAGTAACAGAATGTAATGCCCCCTTTTGTGCCATTACGGTAGAAGTATAATATTGTTCATTTAATTTGTGTACATATTTCTGTTGAGCTTGCACTTAAAATGTAGAAAGAATACGACAAAACAGGCTTCTGGTTTTAAGGAGACATTTAATTGCTTTTTTAAAAAAGTTATGTGTTCTATTTTTCATAAATGTGATTGTATCACAGCCTGCGTGTATATGTTGAGCTTCTATTCTAAGTTAGAGTTTAGCAGTGGTTACTGGAGTTTGGGGTTTTCCTCATAAGGGCCCTTCACACATACATACACATACCTTTCTCCAGGTCAGAACATTTTAACATAGAAAATGTAGAAAGGCTATATAATCTTGCATTAAAAGACACTCATGCCTAAAAAGGCCAGATGGCTGGCTATCTTTTAAGATGTATACACAATTATTGTTATCCCTATTTCTGTGTGTATCAGTAAAACATTGTTTTTTTTTTTTTTAGGTTTAAATCTATATCAACTGAGTTGGTTTTTTTTTTTTTTCTTTTTCTTTTATTTCAGCATATTATGGGAGTACAGATGTTTAGGTTACGTATGTTGCCCTTGGCCCACCCCCCCCAAGTCCGTGTTTCAAATATGTCCATCCTTCGGGTGGTGCGCATTGCAGTCCTTAGTAAAACATTGTTTTCAGGATGACATTTAGAAACCACTAGGTTAGGGATAATTATTTCACCTATTGGGAGGCAAATTAGGGTCTTCATTTAAGAGTAAGCGATGGAGGCTGGGCGCGGTGGCTCACGCCTGTAATGCTAGCACTCTGGGAGGACAAGGCGGGAGGATCGCTCAAGGTCAGCTTGAGCAAGAGTGAGACCCCATCTCTACTAAAAATAGAAAGAAATTAGCTGGACAACTAAAAATATATAGAAAAAATTAGCCAGGCATGGTGGCACGTGCCTGTAGTCCCAGCTACAGGGGAGGCTGAGGCAGAAGGATTGCTCGAGCCCAGGAGTTTGAGGTTGCTGTGAGCTAGCCTGATGCCATGGCACTCTAGCCCAGGCAACAGAGCAAGACTGTGTCTCAAAAAAAAAAAGAATAAACAATGGAAAGCAGTAAATTTGGATGGTGGACCATTTTTCACTCTGTTGAAATCTTGGTGGATGATGTATGATAAGCTTTCCCAACGCCCCCTCACTGCCCCCCAATAATTTGATCTTTTCACTCTGGATTCACAGGTGTGCGAAGGAGAGAGAGTGAGAAGTCTCTAGAAAATGAAACACTTAATAAGGAGGAAGACTGTCACTCTCCAACTTCTAAGCCTCCCAAACCTGATCAGCCCCTAAAGGTAATGCCAGCCCCTCCACCAAAGGAGAATGCTTGGGTGAAGCGAAGTTCTAACCCTCCTGCTCGATCTCAGAGCTCAGACACAGAGCAGCAATCCCCTACAAGGTGAGTCAGCCTGGAAACAGCAGTTGATTAGCCACAGAACCTTAAATATTGTGATATAATGGTGGAAAATGCCCAGTGGGATGTTGGCCTTCTAAGTTACGCTGTCCTCAGTGTGCTGGAGCTGGCTTGTCAGAGTCAGTTGTTCAGTTTTCTGGAGTCCATGAATGTTTACGTTATTGCTTTCATTGTTGTCGTTCCTATATTTTAATGTTCTATAATGTTATGTGGTGGGAGGTTTTTTTGTTTGTTTTCTGTAAAGCTTACTACAGGTGAAGGATGATTAAAGATTAAAGGTTTCTTTACCTGTTCTCTCCCTGAAACAACTGATGAGTGTGATTGCTTGTTTTCCTTCTAGTGGCGGGGGGAAACCAGCTCCAGCTCAGCTGTCTGAGGAAGGACCAGCAAGGAAAGGTGAGGACATACTAAGGGAAATGGGCCTAAATAAAAAGGCCTCCAGAATCAAATTTTGGACTGCAGTGTATCTTGCACCTGATTTTGTGTTAAAGGTTCTTGGATTATCTACCTTTTCTTGCCAGTAGGGGGCAGGAGTGACCTCTTTGGAGAAAGCTTGCAGCCCTCCCTTTCCCGGCAGAACATTTCTTTGAAAGGGGCAGAAAAAAAATCGGAAGGAAATTAACATGTTCAATCCAGATTAAAAATGTCATCATCAGCAAGGCCAAGGTCACTGCAGAGTGTCATAGTTCTTATTTTCAGCTAGCTTTTCATGATGGCGTAACCTTACAGTGGAACTTTTTAGTGGATCTTGTTTGGTTTTTTTGTGTATGTGTGATATAGAGGACGTGGGAATAAAGGCTTTCAATTTCCTTCAGTACATACAGGCACAGTTATCTTCAGCTTAAAGGAAATCTAGGAGAGCGAGTGATTATTTTACTTGCCTTTGATTTGTTTTTACATTACTGCTCGAGCAGATGAAAATAAAGTAGACGGGATGAGTGTCCCAAAAGGCCAAACTGGGAACTCCAGCCGTGGTCCAGGAGATGGAGGGAACAAAGACCACTGGAAGGAGTCAGATAGGTATGCACATTCTCTTTCTCATCATTTCTAAATCTTTCCTCTGGTGTTAGATGCACATGGCTTTGTAATTAAGTTCTTGGTTTTCCAAGCTCTGCCCAATCCCTCATTGTGAACAAACTAAAGTCAACCAGTATAGACAGTTACAGTTCTGAGAATCTAGAAATAATACATCGTCCAGATAGCAAGAACTATTGACTGGAGGTGCCTGTTCAGTGCTTTAAAACTATGTGCATGCACATGTGTGTTGGGGAGTCCTCACCTAAAGATGTGGTTTTACGCTTACATCTCTGCAGGAAAGACAGCAAAAAGGATCAAGACTCCAGATCTGCACCTGAGCCAAAGAAACCTGAGGAAAACCCAGCCTCCGTAAGTGTTTTTAAAGGCTTGCTTGCAACTTCTCTTAGCTCATTTTTGCCATCTAACTTCTTCACGTTTGAGGCTACAGAGCGATTGGAAATAAGGCATTGGTGTTTATGCAGAATAGTGGAAGAAATTTAAATTAGTTTTTCCCCCATTTCCATCTTTCTCCACACTCATCCCTTCTGCAAGGTAAAGGTGTTATATGAATACAGTAAGGTCACACATGCCTCTGACCCTCTTTCCCCGCGCTGCTCTCCAGCAAGCTGGTGTAGCCTGGACTATCATGGCCTATTTGCCAAAGTATGAGTATCCTGTTTCTTGGGTTTTGACGTCACAATTCAAGGCCTTCGATATCTTTTCACTCTAATCTGTTACAGAAGTTCAGTTCTGCAAGCAAGTATGCTGCTCTCTCTGTTGATGGTGAAGATGAAAACGAGGGAGAAGATTACACCGAATAGACCTCGACATCCTGTGCTTTCACCTAGTCTCTCTCCACCCTGGAACATTCGAGAGCAAATCAAACCTCTTTCCAGACAAGACAAAATAAAACTCACCATCTCCTGGAAACCTTTCTTAACTTTTTTTTTAAAAAATGAAATGAAATTCTTTTGCATGCTGCTGCAGCCTTTAAAGTATTGAAGTAACTGGAGAATCGCCAATGTAGCCAGAGAGAGAGACTACAGCTTTTTTAATGGAAAAGTTGTGCGTTTTTTTATGACACCATGCAGTTGCCTGTGTGATTAGTGCCTGGGGGACTCCATTTAGCAGAAATGTAATGACTGTGATATGATGTCTGGAATCTGGGCAGTAGGGGAGGTATAAGGAAGAGTGTGAGATTTCCACCTTTTAATTCTTATCATATTGTGGCATATATGAATTCTCAAACATTATCTGAATAAATTTTCCATCCTTGGAAAGGTAGATTTAGCCTCTCAAATTGTGTTAGTCTCCAGGAGGCTGCTAGCCCCTCCTCTTATTTAATTCTGAGTTATTGGGGCCAGCCTAGGGGGAATTCCTTCATTTTTTACCCCCCACGGGGGTAGTTGGGAGTGAGTTATAGGCCGCTAAAGAATAGGACTGCTTGGGACCAAAATAAATGGGAAAATCGTGGTTTGAAAAGAAGCTTTTGGGAGGTGATGAATCATTTTGCACCAGCTTATAGGGGAAAATAGTGTGAACTCCAATAAACACATGAATGGTTATTTCCTGGAGCAGGAAGCGCTTTGGGGTCTTGGGAATTCCCAGTCGTCTGTGTCCTGGTTTTGCCCTTTCTAAACACTCTCCTTTTTGAAAGTTCAAATATATCCACATTCTGTTGAAACCTTGAAGCTTTGAAAATTTAGATTCTTGTCATTGTCTTAAGTTCATGGTACTCTTAGCTCCCAAAAAGCAGTCTCTAAGTCACATACCTATTATCTAGGGCATTTTATATCTCAGCCACTGGGAGCTGTGAAAGGAAGAATCAATGCTTTTCTCAAGCAAATTGGTTCCTTGTTGTATTTGACTCTCCTTCCCTCCATCCATGCCTGCTCCTGCTGCTTTGACCCCTTTTACAGATCAGAATACTCTAGAATTGATGGACTTGGGTGGTAAATAAAAGTGGATAAATAGGGACAGTTAAATTGGGAGCCTTTCTTACAACCACAATTGGGTTTTGTTTTCCACCCCCACCCCCAAATTTCTTTCTCTCCACCGAAATCCCACACCAGTGCTTGGATTTATAATGTGGCCTAGAGTGTGTATGTGTGGTTTTTTTGTTTTGTTTTTTTAAGTTTCCCTTAAGAGAGTAAATGGTAATGGAGAGCGCTGTTTAACAAGGTCCTGGTTTCTCTTGCAACACAGTAGCTAAACTTGCCTGCTTCTATGTGCAACTTTGTAGGGGTCAGCTGGGTAGATGGTATCCTTTCCCATCATGGGCAATATAATATTAGTACCTGCAGAAATGACACCTTGGTCTCTTGTTTGCAAGCCCTTTTCCCATCAGTCCTAGGTTCGACTGTGTCCAGCCATGCAGAGGTGTGGGTTTATGTGTGCTGCAGCAGTGGGCATGAGGAATAATTTGCCAAGTGGACAAAAGGTACACCAAGTGAATTAGCTTTACATAATTGACATGAATTGGCTAGTAGCTAGAAAGTGGGCTTTTAAAGAGAGATACCCAAGGTTGAAAGG
>NW_012135081.1:3856212-3931660 GCF_000956105.1 Propithecus coquereli
CTGCAGCAGAAAGCATAATGCATAATTTACCAAGTGGACAAAAGGTAGCTTAAGTGAATTAACTTTAAATAATTGGCACAGATTGGCTAGTAGCTAGGAAGTGGGCTTTTAAAGAGAAATACCCAAGGTTGAAAGCGTTTAAAACAAAAATCGATTGCAGATAATGAAAAGCGGGGGTTTGCCCTCTTCGTGTCTACTCTCCTTCGAAAGAATTGTATCCAAAAAGCTGGTTTCCCGTTCCCCTACCTTGCCCCCGCTGTTAAAATAGAAACAAGGATTGTATGTTCTGATCCTGAATACATGTAAAATTTGTACAAAAATATCTTCTATGAAAATGATTTGTAATCTGTAGACTTAATACCTGGGAGATGTCTTGAGATGTAAAATCCCATCCTTTGGGTTGCGGGTTTTTTGTTTTCTCCAAATAAATCTGATCTTTAAAGTTCATTTTAATACTGAAATTCTTTGACACACACTCTGGTTCCAGTGCTTTTTATTGGACTCCCAGTTGACAGCCTGCCCCTCCTTCCCCCACCATCTCTGACATTCTCATTCAGCATTGGATACCACGTTGTACAAGATCAGAGGATGGGGATACAAAGGAATCTTTTAGAGACCAGGTCTTTGTCACCCAACCTGGAGTGATCATAGTTCGCTGCAGCTTTGAACTCCAGGCTCAAAGGATTCTCCCTGCCTCAGTCTCCCAAGTCATTGGGATTACAGACCACTCCTGACTTAAGGGATCTATTTCAGTGCTACTGAGGTCCAAGAACTGGGAGTTTACAGCCTAGCTCCTCTTCCAGCATTTTTTGCCTGGTGTTGACTTCTATGACTGCAGTCCATTTCCTGTATATTTTAATCATAAGATGTGGGAACTCCAAATAAATCCTCGCATCCTCAGGGGCAGTGCCTCCATAAATCCCCAACCTCATCTCACTTAAGCAATCCAGAGAGGCGCTGCTCTCCAGAGTCACACTGGTGGGCAGGAGATCTTGGTGGCAGGCTGGTCTGGGTAGCCACAATGAAGGCAATTTTTTCTTAATCATATGTCAGACCTAGTGGGAATTTTCCAAACAGCTAGGGACAGACTGGTCATTGTTGCAAGACAGGAAAGGGGTTAGGACAGTGGCAAAGAATCCCTAAGGTCACAAGGGGGTGGAGCATTAAAAGGAGCCCAGGAAACCTCAGTCAACAATTTGGTGGACTTAAGAGCCAAGAGGAAGGGAGTGGGATGTAGATGGGAGCAGTTACACAGTGGCTTTCCCAAGCCGATTAGAGCATTGCTCTTCCAGTTTCCTGGTGCATTTAACTCTGTTCTCCAAAATTGGCTAAGTTGAAGGGTAGAGGCGCAGTGAGCTGACAATGTGAAAATCCTGTAAGTGTGGCATGTGGTGCCCCTGCTGCCCAGGCTGCCTGTGGAATCTACAAGGCAATGTTTTCTGAGGCTCCACCGCAGGAATTGGTCCCAGTCACATTCTCCAAGCCTTAGTTTCAAGTCACCCCCCTAGCTGTGCAATATGGAGGTCTGGGTAAATGATCGAAAGAAGGAAGCTAAAAGTAGGAAAGGCTTGTTGAAAGAGGTTTATGTTGGTTGTGCACAGAAAGAATAGGGAGGAAGGAACTCCCTGTACTATGTCCGAAAAGGGCACTCTAAAATCAAAGCCTGGGCTTCGGTATGGCCACATCCTCAGTTATAAATATCTGTGGACCCTCCCAGAAGCCCAGCTGCAGAAATGGGCTCAGGACTAGTCAGCATTCATTGCCAACCTGTGCAAATCTTGAGCTACCAGAAAAGTAGGGGAGAAGTGTAGGTGCAGTATCCTATTTCACAAGGGCTGACTTTAGTTGGGCCCCATGTGTATTCTAGTCCACATAGCCTAGTTTCTCCTCGCAGAATCAAGCACTATGCTCTGGATCCCAAAGCAATGAGGGTCCCAGTCCATGCTGAGGGCGTCACCTCAAGTGCTACTCAAGCTCAAAGCATCTGGTTTCTCAGGAAGTGAGAGAGCTACACATCTGCTCCTGGGAAGCATTATTTGTCAAGTAAGCCTCGTTTCTTGGCAACCATGGTAGCCCCCAGGGCCACAAGTGAGGGGGACTTGCCTTCCCTCACTCTGCTGCCTCCCCAAAAAGAAGTTTGGAAGAGGCAGAGCTGTGCTGCTCTCCGCCCAGCTGCAGCAACCTCCCAGTTGGACAATACACCCTCTGTCCTTGGCCAGGAGATCCGCCTCTGGAGTTGGCTCTGCCCCTTCCCCCGCTCTTCCTGGTTCCCAGCACCCAAGCCCGCCACCACTGAAGTTCTCCTGACACAGTGGTCTTTCAGCCAGGACAGTCCCACACCCTCAAATCCCCCTCCTACAGTCCCCTCACCCCACGGATCTGAGCATACTCATTTACAGGCATGGGGTCACCCCAGACCATGGAAGATGGGGTTCCACCTTCAGTGCCAAGATGGGCCACCCTCTGCATAGTCAAGGTAAGAAAACCTGCATGGAGGGAGTCAGAGTGTTCCTGAAATTCTGTTTCACCCTCATTAGCATCAACCCTCTCCTCCCCTCCCCTCTCCCCTCTGATCCTCCTGCTGCTCTGAGCCGGAAAGCAGGATACCGGGCTGGCTCCACGATCCACCCATTTTTATTTCACCCCCACCAAGCTGCCTTCACTCTTCACTCTCAACCTTTCTCATCAGCTTCCTTCCTGCAGCCTCATTCCCCTTGATCCCCCTCAGGGATCAAGCGTGAGCTGGGAGTTCAGCTGCCCATCTTGTGGCCCTTCTCCAATTCCTTGGAACCTCAAAGTTCCTCTCATGGGCCTGCCAGGCAGGACAGCAGTACTAGCATGAGTGTGAGGTTTAGCCCTACCCACCTCTCTGGGATCCAATGAAGTTCCTCTTGGAGGAACTCTCCTGTTGGAGAGTCCCAGTCTCTCCATTGGTACCTTTAGAGATAAGAACCTACCCCATGGCATGCCCCGCCAAAGACCCACATGAACGCTGGGAAGGGCAAGATGTTAAAAGAGCTAGCTGAAGGCTCCAAAGAAATGAAAAAAATCTCCATATTTCATATATCTTGATTACATAATTAAATCTTGCCAAAATACATGGGAAGATCTTCAGCCCTGCCCTTTCCCCAGTAGCCTCCAATCTCCACTGCTCTCCTCAGTATTCCACTAACTCCTGCCTCTCCCCTCCCAGCAGTGACCCCTCCCCATTCCCTCCTGGGCTCCTCCTATCCCCAGTCCTTCCTCCAGACCCCAGTGACTCCTACTGCTGTAACCTTTGAAACTGCATGTCTGACACCAACTCAGCCCAGAGCAGTAAGAAAGATCAAGGCTTCCCAGTAACAACCACATCCACCCCTCCCAAATGCCAGTCTCTGGGGTACTCGCATTGTCACCATGCACTGCTTCACAGCCTCTCCCGTGCCTTCAGATTGGAATCAGGTGTTCCACCCCCTGGTAATCAGAACCAGACTTCCAGGCCTTGCCAAAGACAAGATGAACACAGAAAGAACCCAGCTGAGAGATGAGACGGGGAGGGACGGAGGGCCTTAAGAGCCCGTGGTACTGGCTGCTTTGGGCAGGCACTGGGCATTGAGCCCTGGGCACTGGCTTCTCAGAACTCCCCCCATCCCCCCCCCAGTTTTCATCATGGAAAATCTAGTGGGGAGGGTGGAGGAAGAAAGTTTCAGGAAGTGCTCACTGCTAAAGAACCATTGGGGAATCTGGGAATGGCAATAGGTTCAGAGTGTCTAGGAAAATATTCCCTCCCTTATCCCTACCGTCCATCGTCCCCTCTGGGGTGGCACAATTCGAACCAGCCCCATGGCTCAATTCCACTAAGTTCCTATCCAGTACCAGCTTCAGACACTGCAAAAGAAAGGAATGAAGATCACAGAAAGAACTTCCAGGTCCATTGGGAAGCCTGGGGCTTGAGTTCAACTTCTAAGACCTTAGAAGGTCTTCCTGGGGAGTGGGAGTGACGGTGCAGCTCCAAAGCAGGGCAATGGATGGGGTGACTGGAGCTGCTTGGAGGTGGAGGCAGGAGCTTGAACCTGATGCAGAGATCTCAGCTGTGAGTCCTTTGGGAGAATACGTGGCACAGAAGTCTCCCGTGGAGCAGAGGACCACGGAAGGGTGTCCAGAGTCTTGGGACACACCACCAGGTGTCTTCAACTAATTCAGGCGCCCGTGTAGGTAGGTGGCGCTAGCCCCACCAGGCCAGGCCCAGGCCACGGGTGGTCCTGACTCTGGGGTCCGGCCCCATCCCAAATACAACACTCCTATATAGGGGGCAGACTGAGAGGCTGAGGTTGCACGGCAGTTCTCTGTACCGTTTCTAGACCCTTCTAGACCTACGTCCACCTTTTCTTCTGCGTCTGTCTGGCTCGCATGTTTCTTTTTGCCTGTGTCCCGCCGGCTCAGTCTCTCCCCGTCCCTGTGTTCTCCGTGTCCGTCTCTACAGCTCTCTCTCCCCATCTCTGTCTCTTCCTGTCCTCGATCTCTCCTGACTCAGCCTCTCTGCCAGTCTCTGCACCCTCTTTCCGCTCAGCTCTTTGTGAGTGTGGGTTCCCGGGAGAAGGTGGGGAGAAGAGGAGGAAAGTAGGAGGACGAGGGGCGGGGAGCGGGCGGAACGTGGGGATTGGAGCCGGGGAAGGAGGGAGGGGAGCAGCGAGGGAGGGAAGAGAGGGCGGCCGCGGGCACGGGACGCGGCGGGGGCGGGAGGGAGCCCAGCCGAGCGCGGCGCGCCCGCTCCAGCCGCCGCCTCCGCCTCTGCGTCCCGCTTAACGCGGGCCCCGGCGGGATGGGCTGGCCCGGGGGCTCCCCCTGCTGCTGCCCCGCCCCGGCGCGCCCCCGCCCCGCCGGGCGCCCCCCGCAGGTGAGTGGCCGCGCCGCGCTGGGGCGGCGAGCGGCGGCCTCTGCGTCACGGCCGCGCGGGCAGTGCCAGGGGCCGGCACCAGGGGGCGCGGGGCCGCCAGGGGCTGAGGGGGCGCGCCCCAGGGCTGGGGCCCGAGCGGGACTGGGGGTTCCGCCATGGGGTAAGCCGCGGCGAGCTGGGGGCAGTTGGAAGCCGAGAAGGTGACTAGGGGGCGGGGCATGGCCGCAGTCCCACTTCACTTGGCCGTCACGCCTTCCCGCGCCCTGGACGCACACACCGAGCGGCGGGGTGCTGCGCTGTCCCGCCACGCACGAGGCGCCGCTCCTCCAGCATCGTGGCCCCTGGTGGTGGCTGCACACCTCCCCGGTGCCTGGGCAGGAGCTGGCAGCAGCGCTCGGGCCCTGGCCTGGTAGAGTGCGGGCGAGTGTTTTCCTTTCCTGCTTCACATCTGGGACATTGAGGCAGTAAGTGGGCACAGATGAGGCTGATTCAACTTGCCAGCCCCACTCATAGGCCCCCTTCTGCTTCTGCCCTCAATCCTTCAGATCCCTCTGGGAACACCCATATACCCCCGCCAGCCCGCACTTGCTCACTCCTTCCCTGGGCCTCACCCCTCCTCCACCACCCTCCTACAGCGGCCGGCTCCCCGGCTCTCAGCCTCTCTTCCAACCACAGCTATTTCCAGGAAGGGGGGTGTGGGTGGAGGGGTTTCTCCAAACAAACCCAAGGCTTGGAGTGAGAGGGGGCCCAGCTAGGGGAGAGGTTGACAGGCTCTGGAATGTTCCAGGCAGGAGGAGGGTGAGGGTCCAAGGGGGTCTGGCTGTGCCTTCCCAGTCCTTCCCAAGGGAGCTACTTTTCCTTTCAGGCACAGGCTCAGAGGGACCACCCAACACAGGATTTAGTGAGCCCCCAGCTCTCACTGCAGTCACTGCTGGGAACCTCCTTGCTGGGCCTGGGTGGGGAGCATGAGACCAGTGAAGGTCAGAGGACGTTTCAGGGACCTATTCCAGGTGAGGGGACTGCCAGCCCCTCTGGAGGCAGCAGGAGCAGAAGCATGCTGAAGGGGTCCTGGTCAGGGCTATGTGCCACAAGAGTAAGGGTGGGAACTGGGCAGAAAAAGCCACCCCCACCCCCCCACCCTGCCATAGTGCCCCATTCCCCTTGGCCCCCAGGGCTGGGTGCTAGACCAGGCCAGGCCCAGTAGCCCACACTGGCCAAGGGCCTGGAATGTCCTGGGACACAGCCAGGGCTGGTGGGGTAGGGGTGGGTTGCAGAGCCAGTGCCCCTCTCTAGTTACAGGCTAGGGGCCCAGGTCTGCCACACAGATGCCACCTTCTGGTCGAGGTATCCTGGGACTTCCTGGCCTGGAAAATTGGAGCTTCGAGGGCCTTCCTTGAGGCCTCAGGAGAGGATCTGCGTAGAAAGTGTCCCAAGTAGGCTCCCATAGCAGGGCTTCACTCATTCCAGAAAATGCAGGATTAGACCATCTTGAGGGGTAAGAGGGAGGAGGAGGGACCCTGTGGGAGAAGCCAGAGCTGGGGGAGTTGCCTGAGTACTGGGACATTCAGTAAATACCATGCAAATGAGGGGGGCATATCTGCACATTCTTTCAAGAGACAGCTACAGCCAGTCCCAGGGGCTTGGGGCTGAGGACCCCCAGGCCATTAACCCCTTATGTTTTAGGAAGATTACTCCCCCCTTTCCAAGGCCCCATCCACCTCCCTCCCTTGACTCCCAGGACAGGAAGTTGGCCAAGTTCCCAGGAGGGAGGCAGGAGGCCCATGGAGGGGGTGGAGTACGTGTTGGGAGGGGTCCCCATGTCCGGTCCTCAGGCCCTGGGACAGCAGCTGAGGCAGGAGTGCAGAGCTAGAACCATGAAGGTAGTACCCAGGCTCTGCAGTGGCAATGGGGAGAGGGTCCAGCCCCGGGGACCTGTGGTGGAGAGCCTAAGTTGCAGGGCTTGAAAGAGGGACCAGGGATCTGTGAGGTGTCTGAAACAAAGCCAGGGAATGGATGAGTAGGGGGCAAGGAGGAGCACTGTATCGGGAGCAGAGAGCAGGATGCCTTAGTCTGCAGCATGAGAATGGATGGCTCCTATGGGCAAAGCAGCCTACAGGCTGGAACTTGGCCTTGCAAGGTGTATTGGGGTAAGGGTGGGCAATGCGTTTTTCCTTTTCCTACCTCATAACTAGTGAAACTGAGGCAGGAAGCTGGCCTTCAGTCCCATTTTCCCTGACCCTCAGGACACACTCCAGATCCTGGGCCTCTAGGCAGTAGTTCCCAGCTCTCCTCCCTCCCCACCGGAAGTCCCTAGAGAGCTTGAGAGTTCAAGCTGGGAGGCTGGCTGGGACACGGTGTTCCCCACCGGTCCTTGAGCCCTGCCCTGACATTGAAATTCTCACCCCACCTCACCGCCCCACCGGGCTCAGGACCATGGATCCCTGCAGATCCCTGGATAGGGTGGATGTCCCAGTGTGTGGGGCAGCTCCAGAGTGGGGAGGGAGGGTGTGCAAAAGATCCTGGGCTGACACTCCCAGCAGGGTAGATCCTGGGAATCTGATCTCCTGGCCTCCCCCACATCCTCCCTCCCCCCAACTTCCTGGAACAGCAAGCGACCTGCCCCCTTCCCGCCTGCACTTCCCTCCACTTCCAGGGCCGGGCTGCTCCTCACACCAGCCAGACAGCCTACCCTCCGCCCAGGGGAAGCGGCTGCCTCCGCCAGGCCGCTTTCAGGAAGCCCTGGGCCAGGCCCCAGCATTGTTCAGGCCTGGCGGCCGGCACCCCAGCCGGACACCATGAAGTCCAGCGGCCCTGTGGAGAGGCTGCTCAGAGCCCTGGGGAGGAGGGACAGCAGCCGGGCCACCAGCAGGGTAGGAGTGCCAGCTGGCTGGGCAAGCAGGGGTGGAGGTATGGGCAGTGGGGGAGGGGACCAAGAATCAGGCCAGACCATTCTCCCAATTTCAGCTTCCTCAGCCTTCTCCCCTTGCCCCACATTCCCTCATTACTGTGCCCCTTCAGGGTGGCCAGGGCTGGGGTGTGACCCACAGATGGCATGTTTGGGTTAGAGTGGCTCCTGCTGTCTGTTTCTGTTCCTCTATCACCTTTCCTGCTATAGCCTGGGCCAACCCTGGGGGTCCTGGCCCCCAAGCCTGAGCCCCAGGTACATGTCATTGTAGGATTTTGCCAGGCACTGTCCTGGAGTCCTAGGGCGGGGCTAAGAGATCAAGTTCCTTACCTGGTCCAGGAAGTTCCCGGCAAATGGGATAGAGGTGGCTAAAGGGCAGGAAGAAGCCGGATCTCAGGAGGGCTTTAGAACTGGATGTTTGCTTTCCACGGCCATCATCTATACATGCTGTCAGTGCCAAAATGCGCCCAAGTGTCCTAGTGGGTTCCCCAAGGTTGGCCCATCCTAGAAGTTCCAGGAACAGGAATCAGAGGTGCTACCTGGGTCCCCATCACTCCCTTTCCCCACTTTTCAGCCTACCCCAAAAGCAGCAGCTCAGGACATGAGATGATACTAGGGCAGGGCTGGGGAACAAGGGCAGCAGGAGTTTAAACTCCAGAGAAGAAAAATGGGTAAAAGAGAAAGGTGGCAAGGAGACAAATTGTCCCCAGGCAGAGGATGTTTGGAGAGAAACTGCAATGGGAAGGAATGGGACTGAGGCCTGGGTCAGAGGGGGCATCCCCACCTCCTGCATCACTGAACCTCTATGTGGGGAGGGGCTAAACAGGGAATCAGGTCCACCCCTCCTTGTTCAATGCTTGAATCCCACTTGAACTTCCCCAGGTGGGGGGCGGCAGCGGCACAGCTCACTACATCCAAAGGCAGCAAGGCAGCTAACTGTCTCTCTCTCCTCAGTGTCCTGCTTCTGTTTCTCCCCCCAGCTTTACCGCCCCCACTTACACAATTGCTGTCTATCGCCTCAATGCACAATGAGTAAACATGTTGTTCTGACCGTGGGGGAGGGGGCATGTCAGCTGCCTGGAGCATGGGGACAGCAGGAGCGAGGGGAGCAGGACTGGCTGAGGCTACTTCTACCGGCTCAGTCTGGGTGTTACAGAACTGACATACAGCTCGCCTGTCTGCCGGCCCCCTGCCCACTCTGCAAGCAGGCCTCCATCTGGGGAGGGCAAAATGGGGGGAGTCAGAGGATGCCCCCACCCCCCCAGGAGGAAAGCCTAGCTAGTATTTGGGCTGGCAGTGACCACAGGGCATCACACCCCAGGGCCACATGAGGGACCTAAGTGATCCCTTGGGGAGGAGCTGACCCAGTGAAGGTGACGCAAGGGGTCAGATTCCACAGTCAAGGACAGACCCCACAACCACTCTGAAACAGCTATGGCAAGTGCATCCTATGGTTTTGGGGGCTTGATCAGGATGGAGGAAGAAGGAAACCAGTGCAGGCAAGGCCAATGCCAAGTCCCACTGGAAGCTCACACCTCTATCTGTTTGTCCCTCCACCCCCAGCCTAGGAAAGCTGAGCCACATAGCTTCCGCGAGAAGGCTTTCCGAAAGAAACCTCCAGTCTGTGCAGTGTGCAAGGTGACCATCGATGGGACAGGTGTCTCGTGCAGAGGTGAGGCACTCTGTCCTGTGATTCTGAGACCCTCCACCTCACACACTGTGTTGCACAACTCCAGCAGGCCAACCCACACAACCTCAACCAATCTGCTGCTCCTGGATTAGGCACCATAGTAGCCAACAGCCCTGGCTCCCATGACAGACACTGTCCACAACCCAGTACTTTACCACCTTCCCATCCTGACCTGTGACTGAGGGCTTCCCTCCCTCTCTTCCTCCTCACCCCATCCACACCCTAGAACATTACCCCTGGCCTGGGCACCAGTATTCCACTGGCCACGCTTTTCCCTCAAACTCTCCCCCTGCTTCCCAACCTCAGCCAGCCCAGTGCGGCTGGAGTCGGGAAGTCCCAGGGTCTGATTCCAGCACCTGGGGAGATGAGGGAGGGCCATTCCTTCCACTGCCTCAACAGGCCCCTGCTAACCCCTCTCCTCTGCACTCCCCCTACTTCCTGCCCTCTAGTTTGCAAGATGGCAACACACAGAAAATGTGAAGCAAAGGTGGGTACCTGGTTATACCTTATGGAGGGAGGGGGGTCTGGGGTCCCTTCCTCCTCCCAAACAGGATTCTCCAACCACACTGGCATCCACCCTTCACCTCCACCCCTCTCCATCACTGGGGAACCCCTCCAGGGTGGGAGGGGGTGCTGTACTTGGCCCTTTAAGAACCACGCTACCCCATCCCCTGGAGGGCTGGCCCAGGCGGTGGACAGTGAGACAGCGTTTGTCTTGGTGCTGTGCCCAGGCTGCAGCTGGCAAGAGGATGGGGGGTGGGGAAGAGGAGGAGAATGAGGAGGAGGAAGGGTGGGGTGGCTGTGGGGGGAGCAGGATTTCAGAGACTGGGCAGCCGGATGGGCTGTGCCTTCCCTCTGGGGAAGGGTCCTTAGGATGCCTGGATGGGCCTCGTCCTGGGCTTGGAAAAACTAGACCTTTTCAGATACAAGCTGTAGATAGCACCCACTGTCCACTGGGGACCTGAGACAGCCCTGTCTTTGAAAAGGTTCCCTGGTCCTCCTGCAGTGCAGGGGAGCCGGGTCCCAGGCCCCTGGTTCTGGCTGTGGGGAGCTGTGTGCCTAGGGGTGGGGTCTCCCAGTGAAAGAGGCCAGTGTCCGTCCCTGGCCATGGCCTGCCTGCATGCCTCTATATATAACTCCTGCCCTACAGCTGGATGAATGGGGGTCTGTGTGGGCAGGGGGCTGAGAGCCAAGAGCAACACATGGGGGGCCCAGGGGGTGGGGGATCGAGAGGCCAGAGGGGAGGCTCCCTTAAATAGACGAACCTCAGCTGGAGCCTGCGCCCATCCGCTGACAGTCCCTCCACCTTCTTGCTAAAGCTGAGGGGTTGCCCCATCCTGAAGTCCAGGGAAGCCCATTTCACCAGGAGCTCAGACTCTTACTCAGGTCTCCTTCCAGGTGACTTCGTCCTGTCAGGCTTTGCCTCCAGCGGAGCTGGTGAGTGTGCTCTGGGATGGGGTGGGGAAGGCAAGGAACCTGGCTGCAGTGTCTATAGATCTGGCCCCAGAGAGGGCCCCCAGGAGATTACCTTGAACCGAACTGATGGGGGTATTGGTCATCCTGAGGGGGAAGGAAAAAAACATGTGAGCCCTCTGCTGTTCTTTTCCTCTTGGGCCTGCTGGGACCTGGACTCCTGTCCCCTCACGAGGACACTGACATGCCCTCCCACCATCCCCAGGCCCATTATGGTCTTGCCCTGGCCCTAACCACTCCCTTTTCCTCCCCCATCTCCCTCTAGCGGCGAAACACCGCCCCAGTCAGGCGCATAGAGCACCTGGTAAGGAGATGCTGGAGGAGAGGGGAGGAAGCAGGTAGCTCTGGGAGTAAGGATCTAGGTTTCCTGAAGACGAAAATACATGGATCTCTGGAGTGGGGAGCCTAGAATGGGGGAGGGGTACCCAAAGAGACGTCCAGATGCTGTTTGTCATCCACCAGGGATCCACCAAATCTCTGAACCACTCAAAGCAGCGAAGCTCTCTGCCCAGGTAAGCGAGGTCGCGGGGTAGGGGGCGATTGGTGGGGGAGCCCACACAGCAACTAAGCTCCCTGGGACAGCCCCTGCCCCAAAGCGGTAGTCTCCCTCCGGTCCCACCCACTCTCAGGACCCAGCTAGGCCTCACCTGCAGTCCATCAGACACCCTCCCATCACGCTAGCCACCTCCGGGTGCCCCGCCCGTCCGTTCCTCACGTAGGCTTCGCCCCTCCCAGGAGCTTCAGCCTAGACCCGCTCATGGAGCGGCGCTGGGACTTGGACCTCACCTACGTGACTGAGCGCATCCTGGCAGCCGCCTTCCCTGCGCGGCCCGACGAACAGCGGCACCGGGGCCACCTGCGCGAGCTGGCCCACGTGCTGCAATCCAAACACCGCGACAAGTACCTGGTGAGGGGCGGGACCTGCCGGAGTCAACCAATGAGAGGGCTGAGAGGTCCAGATGGGCGAGGCTGCTCCCTGATGTCAAACCAGGGGAGGCGAGGCCGCCAGGGGGCGGGTCCAGAGCGGGGGGCGGGGCCGGGCGGGCTCTTGAGTGCCGCCCGCATGTGAGCGGAGAAAGCCAGAACACGGGCGATTGGGCAGTGGCGGCTAGGTCGGACCTGAGCGACATTGTTTTAGAAGAAGATCCTTGCTTAGCGACCACGTTCACCGCTCCTCGCTGCCTCAGGTCTCTTCCATCTAAAGCCCTCTTCCTTTATTTCAGCTCTTCAACCTTTCCGAGAGAAGGCATGACCTGACCCGCCTAAACCCCAAGGTAGGAGGGAGACGGCCTGCCCAGCCATTAAATCAAGCCGCCCCCAGCCTCCTCGTTATTCACGGTAGCAACTGGCATCTACTTCATTCTTAAGCACTTTCCCATATGACATATTACTGGCGACACTTCAGAACCTGGTGCTGCAGGTATCAGCCCATTGCATGGGTAAAGAAAGTGCTGAGGCTGTCATGGACAACCAGTAGGCCCCGACCTTGTCCCCATGCCTATGCCCTGTCCCTTTTCCACCCCCACCCTTCTCTCTTTGTTTCTGGCCCCCACCCCCAGTTGCACCCCTGCACTCCCCAGGTCCAGGACTTTGGCTGGCCTGAGCTTCATGCCCCACCCCTGGACAAGCTGTGCTCCATCTGCAAAGCCATGGAGACGTGGCTCAGTGCTGACCCGCAGCACGTGGTCGTACTGTACTGCAAGGTGGGATGGGACCTTGGGTTCGCAGGGCTGGGGTGCCCTCAGCCTGGGTCCGCAGCAGGCCCTCCATCCCTGTCTCTCTGCATCTCAGGGAAGCAAGGGCAAGCTCGGAGTCATCGTTTCTGCCTACATGCACTACAGCAAGATCTCTGCCGGGTGAGGCTCCCCAAAGCCCACGTAGCCCCTTCCCCCGTGGTCCTTCCTCCAGCTGGCCTTTATGAACCCATCTCCCCTGGAGGCCACCTCTTTGTTCAGAGAGCCCTTTGCTGTAAACCTGACATCTCCACCTCCTTTTTATCACTTGTACTTCACCACAGTCCCCAGCAGCTGATCTGTATTGGTGTCCTAGGGCTGCCATAACAAAGTACCACAAACTGGGTGGCTCAAAACAATAGAAATTTATTGTCTGACAGTTCTGAAGGGTAGAAGTCCAAGATCAAGGTGTCAGCAGGACCATGCTCCCTCTGAGACTCTGGATAGCCTCCTTCCTTGCCTCTTCCTGGCTTCTGGTGGTGGCCAGCAGTCTTGGTGTTCCTTGGCTTGCAGATGCATCACTCCAATCTCTGCCTCCATCATCACCTGGCGTTCTCCCTGTGTGTCTCTGTCTCTGTGTCTCTTCCTCTCTTCTTGTACGGACAGCAATCATATTGGATTAAGGGCCCACCCTACTCCAGTATGATCTCATCTTAACTAATTATGTCTGCAACGGCCCTATTTCCAAATAAGGTCACATTGCGAGGTACCTATCTTTTGGGGAATTCAACCCATAGCATGGTCTTACAGCCCCATTTTACAGATAAGAAAACTAAAGTTCAGGGAATAATTACCTGAAGCCCAACAACTAGTAAAGTGACTGTATGTGGGGCTTCTAGTTCTCTTTACCACCACTCTGGGCTTCCTCTAGACTTGGGGGGGTGGGTCACATCTCTCCTCTCTCCCCTGGGTCTTAGGGATGGGAGGCAAGGACGGATACTATTCCCTAATCCCCCACACTGGCCTTGCTCTCCCCAGGGCGGACCAAGCACTGGCTACTCTTACCATGCGGAAATTCTGCGAGGACAAAGTGGCCACAGAACTGCAGCCCTCCCAGCGCCGGTGAGCAGCCTGGGTGGGGATGGACCAGAGGAACAACCCCCTCCAGGGCCACCAGGGCCAAGGTTCTCTCGTTCCTGCAGCATCCCTTAATTGAGCAACTCCTACATGGCAGGCACTGTACCCAGTGCTGGGAATTCAGAACAAACAAGGTCCCTGCTCTCATGAAGCTTACAGCTAGAAGAGTAGAAGTCAATAAACCTGTGAATAAATAGACAAGATCATTTTGGATGACAAGTTCTATGAACAAAACAAAGCTGAGCCTGTGAAAGACGGTGAGGGGCTGCATCCACACGTGAAGCAGAGATCTGGGGGAAGGGATTTCTAGGCAGAGGTAGCAGCAAGTACAGAATCTTTGCAGGAGCAAGAGGGATTGAGGTTAGATGTAAGGAAGAACTTTCTGGTGAGCTGGAAGATGGGAGGGAAGTGCCAAGAAGGACAGGCCTTCCAAGGGTGTGCGGACATATGCATCGTTGAATTGATACAAGGCGACCTCCAAAGGAAGGGGCTTATGTTCTCCTTGACGCACCCTCTGCCAGATACATCAGCTATTTCAGTGGGCTGCTCTCCGGCTCCATCAGAATGAATAGCAGCCCTCTCTTCCTGCACTACGTGCTCGTGCCCATGCTGCCAGCCTTCGAACCCGGCACAGGTGAGTCCACTTGAGATGCATTCCATGGGCAGAGCCACCCCTCTCTACTCAGCACCTTTCACGCGCCTTCTCCTGTACTCCACCAGGCTTCCAGCCCTTCCTCAAAATCTACCAGTCCATGCAGCTCGTCTACACATCTGGAGTCTAGTGAGTGCCCTAGTCACAGGTCCCTGACACCTCTTGGCCAGTCCCTCCCTCCTACCCCCACTCCCTGGATTCCTGCTTCTCTAGCCTCCCCAGACAGCTGGGCTTCAGCTCCAGCCACTGCACCTGAAAGCTAATACTACCATGGAGTCCATTGTACAGATGGGGAAGCTGAGGCTCAGATCAAGGCCACTTAGGGTCAGATTCTGATCTCCCAGCTCCCTCCTTACTCTGCATAGCCACCTCTGCACTGCTGTGCCTTCTCCTGTCTCCCCCACAGTCACATTGCAGGCCCTGGTCCCCCGCAGCTCTGCATCAGCCTGGAGCCAGCACTCCTCCTCAAAGGCGACGTCATGGTGAGGGGTCCAGGCAACCAGGAGAGACCAAGGGATGGGCGGGGGTGGGGGGTGCATCCTGTCAGTGGCACAGTCACCTGCTGAGTCACCAACTCAAGACAGATTGCGGCCGGGCGCGGTGGCTCACGCCTGTAATCCTAGCTCTCTGGGAGGCCAAGGCGGGCGGATTGTTTGAGCTCAGGAGTTCGAGACCAGCCTGAGCAAGAGCGAGACCCCGTCTCTACTAAAATTAGAAAGAAATTAATTGGACAACTAAAAATATATAGAAAAAATTAGCCGGGCATGGTGGCGCATGCCTGTAGTCCCAGCTACTCGGGAGGCTGAGGCAGGAGGATCGCTTGAGCCCAGGAGTCTGAGGTTGCTGTGAGCTAGGCTGATGCCACGGCACTCACTCTAGCCAGGGCAACAAAGTGAGACTCTGTTTCAAAAAAAAAAAAAAAAAAAAGACAGATTGGAGGCCAAATAGGGAGGTCACCTTGTAGTTGAGACAGGGCAGAAGCTGTGACCAGGCAGTCCCCAGGGTGGAAGCACAGAAGAGGACATGAGGTCTCACCCCCAGCCTCCCGCCTCTCACCCAGGTCACATGCTATCACAAGGGTGGCCGTGGCACAGACCGGACCCTCGTGTTCCGAGTCCAGTTCCACACGTGCACCATCCATGGACCACGGCTCGCCTTCCCCAAGGACCAACTGGATGAGGCCTGGACTGGTGAGTCCGAGACAAGTGGCATGGGGAGGGAGCCCAGGTGAGGGCAGGCAGGTGGCAGCAGGCAGGAGAGCGTGGTGTGGGCCAAAAGCCTGGCTGGCTCTTCACTGTCCACTCCCCACAGATGAGAGGTTCCCCTTCCAAGCCTCGGTGGAGTTTGTCTTCTCCTCTAGCCCTGAGAAGGTCAAAGGTAAAAGTGGGGCTTGGGCTGGGAACTGAAGGTTGTATCTGCCCTGCTCCTCCACACCTGGTGGCCTTTCCACAGGTAGCACTCCACGGAATGACCCCTCGGTGTCTGTTGACTACAACACCACAGAGCCTGCCGTGCGCTGGGACTCCTACGAGAACTTCAACCAGTACCATGAGGACAGTGTGGATGGTGTGTGAGGCGGGACTGCGGGCTGGGTGGTGCAGGGTTGTGGCAGTTGGGGGGCAGGGAGAGCCCCCTTCCAAGAGATACCCCTGGGCACCCCAGCTGGAGTCCCCACCTGTCCCCTGCGTTAACTCTCTCTCTCCCTTTTCCCTGCTTGCCTTCCCCACCCAGGCTCCCTGACCCACACCCGGGGCCCCCTGGATGGCAGTCCCTATGCCCAGGTGCAGCGGGCCCCCCGCCAGACCCCACCGGCACCCTCTCCGGAGCCACCCCCACCCCCCATGCTCTCTGTCAGCAGTGACTCTGGGCACTCATCCACACTGACCACAGAGCCAGCTGCTGAGTCCCCTGGCCGGCCACCCCCTACAGCTGCTGAACGGCAGGAGCTAGATCGCCTCCTGGGAGGCTGTGGAGTGGCCAGTGGGGGCCGGGGGGCTGGGCGCGAGACGGCCATCTTAGACGACGAAGAGCAGCCCCCCATGGGCGGAGGCCCCCACCTCGGAGTGTACTCAGGCCATAGGCCTGGCCTTAGCCGCCACTGCTCCTGCCGCCAGGGTTACCGGGAGCCTTGTGGCGTCCCCAATGGGGGCTACTACCGGCCAGAAGGAACCCTGGAAAGGCGACGGCTGGCCTATGGGGGCTATGAGGGGCCCCCCCAGGGCTATGCCGAGGCCTCCATGGAGAAGAGGCGCCTCTGCCGATCGCTGTCCGAGGGGCCGTACCCCTACGCCCCCGAGCCAATGGGGAAACAAGCCAATGGGGACTTCAGCTACCGCTCCCCCGGCTACCGGGAGGTGGTCATCCTGGAGGACCCCGTGCTGCCTGCCTTATGCTCATGCCCAGCCTGTGAGGAGAAGCTGGCGCTGCCCACGGCAGCCCTGTATGGACTGCGGCTGGAGAGGGAGGCTGGCGAGGGGTGGGCGAGCGAGGCGGGCAAGCCTCTCCTGCACCCAGTGCGGCCAGGGCACCCGCTGCCTCTGCTAGTGCCTGCCTATGGGCATCACCATGCCCCGATGCCCGAGTACAACTGCCTGAAGCCACCCAAGGCGGGCGAGGAAGGGCACGAGGGCTGCTCCTACACCATGTGCCCCGAGGGCAGGTATGGGCATCCAGGCTACCCTGCCCTGGTGACATATGGCTGTGGAGGAGCAGTTCCCAGTTACTGCCCAACATATGGCCGCATGCCTCACAGTTGCAGCTCTCCAGGTGAGGGCAGAGGGTATCCCAGCCCTGGTGCCCACTCCCCACGGGCTGGCTCCGTTTCCCCGGGCAGCCCACCCTACCCGCAATCCAGGAAGCTGAGCTACGAGATCCCTGCGGAGGAGGGAGGGAGCAGGTACCCGCTGCCTGGGCACCTGGCCTCAGCAGGACCCTTGGCCTCTGCAGGTGAGGGCATGGGAGTGGGGAGTTCCCAGGGTAGAGGAGGGTTCTAGAAGATGGTGGGGAGGTCAAGGGGGCACAGGGTGAGAAAGAACTAAGCCAGACAGGAGGGCCTATTCCTGCTCAGACCCCACCTCTCCCGTTCATTGCAGAGTCACCTGAGCCAGTGTCCTGGAGGGAGGGCCCCAGTGGGCACAGCACGCTGCCTCGGTCTCCCCGAGAAGCCCAGTGCGGTGCCTCTTCAGAGTTGTCTGGTCCCTCCACGCCCCTGCACACCAGCAGCCCGGTCCAGGGCAAGGAGAGGTTCGCAGCGGGCCAGGGTGCTCGGGCGCTTCTTTGTCCAAGCAGACGATGAAGGCTGGGGACATGGCAGCTCCCAGCGGGGGCCCTGTTGACCATCTGCCCTTCCATCCTGCAGCACCAGACGACAGGACACCAGGTCCCCCACCTTGGCGCCCACTCAGAGACTGGGTCCTGGCGAGGCCTTGCCCCCTGTTTCCCAGGGAAGCCCTGGAAAGGCTCCTGAGCTGCCAGCGAGAAGTGGGCCTGAGCCTCCGGCTTCCAGCCTCTGCTCCCCAACCTCCCCTCCCAGCTCACCCAATGACTGGCCCCAGGAAAGGAGCCCAGGGGGCCGCTCAGACAGTGCCAGTCCCCAGGGCCCTGTGCCCACCACACTGCCTGGTCTCCGCCACACCCCCTGGCAGGGCCCTCAAGGCCCCCCAGACAGCCCAGATGGGTCCCCCCTGACGCCTGTGCCTACCCAGGTGCCCTGGCTTGTGGCCAGCCCAGAGCCACCTCAGAGCTCACCCACACCTGCCTTCCCCCTGGCTGCAGCCTATGACACCAATGGCCCCACCCAGCCCCCACTTCCCGAGAAACGCCACCTGCCGGGGCCTGGGCAACAGCCAGGACCCTGGGGCCCAGAGCAGGCATCACCACCAGCCAGAGGCACCAGTCACCATGTCACCTTTGCACCTCTGCTCCCGGATAATGCCCCCCAACTCCCAGGTACAAAGGCCTTAGTTGGGGTGGGGCCACCTTGAGAGAAGCCTTTCTCCCAGGGAGGGGCATGCCATGGGGCCTGGGGAGCCCTGGGGTCTGAACTCAGTCCCTCCTTGTCCTAGAGCCTCCCATGCAAGAGAGCCAGAGCAATGTCAAGTTTGTCCAAGATACATCCAAGTTCTGGTACAAGCCACACCTGTCGCGTGACCAAGGTGAGAAGCAGTGTGCCCTCACCAACCCCACCCTCCATGCCTCCTGTCTTGGCCTCTAAGTCCCATCCTGTTTGAAGCCCTTGGCTCCTCCCATCTCAGCTGTGTTTACCTTGACTAAGCCTCTCACCAGCAGGTGACTCTGGGCTTTGGGCCCAAGATTCGTCATTGTCAAAGCCCCTGGGAACTCTAAAGTTCTATCCCCAGACTCCTGCCACCACCACAGCTGTCAGGGCAAAGCAGCCCGGGGAGCTTGGCAGAGGAGCAGGGCTTCATGCGGCTGGGTCAGCCACTATGAAAACTTCTCTTCGCCACCTACCTACCTTGCAGCCATTGCCCTGCTGAAGGACAAGGACCCTGGGGCCTTCCTGATCAGGGACAGTCATTCATTCCAAGGAGCTTATGGTCTGGCCCTCAAGGTGGCCACGCCTCCACCTAGTGCCCAGCCCTGGAAAGGTACAGAATGGCCAGACCTGACAAGATAACAGGCCCGGGTGGGGGTGGGGTGCGGGTCATGCCACTCCGTGGCTTGGTGGGGAGAGGCAGGAAAAGACCTCAGCTGCTCAGGACAGAATCCCTTTGTTGGGGAGGAAGCTGGGAATGGAATCTGAGAAAGCCTTACTCTCTCCTCCGCTCCTCTCAGGAGATCCCTTGGAACAGCTGGTCCGCCACTTCCTCATTGAGACTGGGCCCAAAGGGGTGAAGATCAAGGGCTGTCCCAGTGAGCCCTACTTCGGTGAGCATCAGGAGTCCAGGGAAGGGTACCTGGGGTTGCCATAGGGTGAGGCCAAGGAGTCTCAGCTAGGTGGAAGGGCAAGTTGAAGGCGACTGTGGGCACCTCGGGACTTCTCTCACCTTCTCCCTCACAGGCAGTCTGTCCGCCCTGGTCTCCCAGCACTCCATCTCCCCCATCTCCCTGCCCTGCTGCCTGCGCATTCCCAGTAAAGGTGGGTGTCTGGTCACCTGTCCCCGCTCCTTCCCCCACCCTCTGCAGCCAAAGGCAGGATCCAGAGGTCCTGGCTCCCAGCCTTTCCCTGGGACCACCCCTCCCTCTGACCTTCCCTGCTGGCCTCATTTCCCAGATCCTCTGGAAGAGACCCCAGAGGCTCCAGTGCCCAGCAACATGAGCACAGCGGCAGACCTCCTGCGTCAGGGTGCCGGTAAAGCCCTCTCCCTGGGCACTGAGGGGGCATTGCAGATACAGGACATGGGGCACTGGGAGGCCTTGAGGTTGGTGGGCCTTGGTGGATGCACTTGACCCATGAAGGTATTGGTAGAGGGTGGGAAAGAGGGTCCTCAGCCTAGGTTCCCAAAGTCCTATGGACATGAGGATCATGGGCAGGTTGGGGTGGAGAGCCCGTTAGAATGCAGATTCTCAGGCCTCTTTCCAGTGCTTCTGACTGTAGTCTGGTGGAATCTGCTATAGACAAGTCACCTGTCTGATTCTAATGCATTTGACAGCACTAGCTAGGGAATGGGCAAGAGCTGGTAGGGTGGGGGACTAGGGAGCCAGCGCTCCCTCCCGACCCACTCTGTGCCCCTGCAGCCTGCAGTGTGCTCTACCTGACCTCAGTGGAGATGGAGTCACTCACGGGCCCCCAAGCTGTGGCCCGGGCCAGCTCTGCAGCTCTGAGCTGCAGCCCCCGCCCGACACCAGCTGTTGTCCACTTCAAGGTCTCAACCCAGGGCATTACACTGACTGACAACCAAAGGAAGTGAGTCTGTACACCCAGCCCTACATGGGGTCCCTGTGAAGCCCTGTGCTTAAGGCCCCTGCAGGCCCTGATTTCTGAGTGTGACCCTCCCCATCCTCCTCCTTGCAGGCTCTTCTTTCGCCGCCATTATCCAGTGAACAGCATCACCTTCTCCAGCACTGACCCTCAGGACCGGAGGTGAACCCCCTTCCGAACCCTTTTTCCCCACAGCACCAGGGTCCCATGAGGCCCCAGCCCCAGCTCCTTCAGTGGCTATCCCCTGGGGCGGACCCCTTCACAGTTCTTCTCCTTCTACAGATGGACCAACCCAGACGGCACCGCCTCCAAGTAAGCCTCCCCCATGAATCTAGTCTCTTCCCTCTGGGGGATCAGGGCACCTCCATCTTCCCCAACCCTGGCATTTGAGTCAGCCTACCAAGGCCAGCTACATTCCTTCGTGCAAGGAATGCTAAGGCCCCTCCGCACTCTGGCTTTGTCCCCCTAGGATCTTTGGTTTCGTGGCCAAGAAGCCGGGAAGCCCCTGGGAGAATGTGTGTCACCTATTTGCAGAGCTTGACCCAGATCAGCCTGCAGGCGCCATTGTCACCTTCATCACCAAAGTTCTACTGGGCCAGAGAAAATGAAGGAAGGCCACAGCTAGGAGCCCACGTCAACACTGCACCCCTCCCAGCACCCCACAGCCCTCACTTCCCCTGGCCTGGACCCAGGAGACCCGGGAGCCAGCACTCTCCCTGAGGAATGGGGAGTGGGCATCGGCCTGGGATGTTGCTCTCCTTCCCTGCCCCCAGCCTGCTAAGCTAAGTGGACAGGCCCATGAGATGACCTTGCATGTGAGCAGATGGCAGAGATAGGCATGTGAGGGGTGAGGCAGCATCAGCAGTTGGGCCCCAAAGGGGGTCAGGACAGCCCAACCTGCAGCAGACATCAGCCCTCCAGGGGAGTCAGGCCCTGCCAGTCCCACCCAGCTGCAGGTCCCAGCATGGCAGGGAGAGGGGAGAGGGGTGGGGAGCAAGTCACTCCCTCCTCTGCCTCCCCCCTGAGCAGAGATCAGAGTGGGATCACATGAATAGGGGAAAAAAGAGAGTCTATTTTTGTCTAATAATAAAGAATTTCTATAAACTTTAGTTGGAGTCATACCTTATTCACAGGAATGGGGCATCCCGGGCCCCAGGCCCACAGCCAGGTCCATGGAACATATATGATTCCCATCCCTGGCCTAACACTGGTCCACATCTCCCCGTGAGTAAGCTGCCCTCGGCTGCGTCCTACCCTCTGGCCCTGTCCCTAGCCCTAGATACCGGAAAGGATTCCGATTCTAGCCATGCTGATAAATACGGAAACTCGATCTTTATTGGCTATATAAACATCTCTGGTCTGTACATACATTTCATACATCATAGTGCAGGGCCTGAAGGGAGGGCCAAGGGGGGCCCCAGCAGCACCGCAGCTCGCCCGCTTTCCCCACAGCCCTACCCACCCTGTGCAAACCAAGGCCAACAGCTCCTGCTCCCTCTTCCTCCCAGAAGTCACTGCTATGGGGAGAGGCTCAGGGGTCGAAGGGGTGGAAGGAGATATGAGGGCTTGGTAGGGGCGGACATATGTAAGCGCTAGAATCCAACACCGAAGCAAAACAGGCAACTGGCACAAGCAGCAAGCTGGGGCACGGGGCTGGAGCAGGGGCAGGAAAAGGAGAGTGAGGGGCCCAGCTGCCCCCCTGGGCTTACCCAGCTCAGGCTCTGGGGTCTTGCCCTCACCACAGCAACAGAGACGTGCCCCAGAGGCTCAGCCTCCACCCTAGGGAGCTAGGGACATGGGCGCCACAGGCGAGGAGCGGGTGGAAGGGGAAAGAGGAGCAAAGGCCCAGTGTCCTGCCACCTCACAGCCCCTCTCTCTTAAACGTGCAACAGGCACCCACCCATGTGGGTGTCGGGGGGGGAGGCAGAGACTCAGATTCTCTGTGGGTGCCTGAGCAGGGGGGGTGGGGGAGCCAGCTCTCAGGGGAAACAATGGAGACCCTAGAGGACTTGAGGCAGCAGCCAATGAAACGAGAGAGATGGCCCAAGAGAGGCCCCCTAACCCCGCCAGGGGGGCGACAGCAGCAACCGGTTCCCACGATAAGGACAGGGAACAAAAAAGAAGAATCCACGGAGAAATACCGGGGAGGGAGGGGAGAGGCAAAGCATCACACCCAAACAGCAGCTGAGACAGGTACCCGCTCCTCTCCCTCACATGGGGACCGAGGGAAAGAGGATCCAGACATTCCCTCACCTGAGCCAGCGGGACCCACCCATGGCAACACCGTTCCTTGGGCCTGTTCTGTCCAACCAGAACAAGGCTTGGCACAGGTCAGAAACGTGGGCACAGAGGAGCCTGAGGGCCTGGGCTGGTAGGGCAGAGCGACTGACTGTGCGCCCCAGGGCCTGCTGGGCAAGCAAGTCCTCGGGGAGTCAGGAACTGAGCATGTGGCCAGCAAGGGTGAGAAGAGGGAGACGGGCAGCCTGGAGAAGGCCTAGCCACTCAAGGGGTGCAGGTCTACTTTGACTTTCTCGCCGCAGCTCAGCATTCCAATGGTGGGGAAGAAGCCTCCAGAAGGTACAACAGCATCCTTCTTCCCGATTATCTTGCCATTCCGCGTGAAGAAGACCTGGGGAGCAATTGGGGAGAATAGAGCCAGCAGGCTCTGGCCTCTTCTCTGACCATGCTGAACCCCAGGCCGAACCCCAACCATACGCAGCTCCCGGCAGGGGCTGGACACAGTTAGGGTGAAATGGGAGCGACCACAAGAGGGCGTCCTGAGGCTGGAAAACAGCCTCCCAACCACAGCCTCCCCATCTCAACAGCCCCTGCCACCCGAGAAGACCCCTGAGGGCAGCACCAGACCTTTCCTCTTTCCTATCCTGGCTCTGAGTTCTGTTCCCCGCTAACACTCAGCCCTTGCCCAGACCCAAGAACCTAGTCCCACCATAAACTCTCCCCTACTTACCACCACCTTCTTGCCCTCATGCTCTGGCTCTATTTCTTCTCCATCTTCTTCCTCCTCCTCTTCCTCCTCTTCCTCTTCTCCTTCCTGATGCAGGTACATGACGTTCCGGACAGCCCGAGCAGTCGGGGACAGGATCACTGTGTCACAACTGTCATCACTGTCCCCTAGGAGACCAGGAAACCTGAGCTCCTGTGGTATTCCCCCACCCTCTGCCCTGAGCAGGCTGGCAGGCCACCCACCCCTACTCACCCTCACTGTCCAGAATGTAGTCCCGGGGGAACATGATTCCACAGCCCATGATGTCCCCTTTGTAACAGCGTGGCCCAAAGGGGTCCCCCACGCCACTGCCATGGAAGATCTTCCCGTCATCTGTTGGAGACAGGGGAGAGGACAGACTTGAAGGAGGAGGGGCTGACACTACGCACCCCCTGCCCCCCACCAAGTGGCCCCTCCTTGAAGTTGAACACTTCCCTACCCCCTCACTGGCTGGCTCCAAGGAAAGGAAGAGACAAGGTGAAACAAAAATGAGGAGAGAGATGTGGGAAGGAGGCACCAAATTAAAAAGAGATACAATGTCCCTCAGCTCAAGGGGCTAAAGGGGAAACTCCCCCAGGGGACTAGTGGGAAGAGAGCAGAGGGCCCACAGGGAAATAATGACATCCAGGGTGGGGAGGGCAGAGGTAGGGCCAGGAATTCAAGGCTCGGTCCTCTTCTAAAGAAAGCCCTGAAGGAAATCAAGCAGACCAAAAACAGAAAACGAAGACTCTACAGGATGTGCAGGAAGGGCACGGAGGGAGCCAACTCAGAGGCCTGGAATGTCCAGTCTGGGCCCAGATCTCCCGCCCTGCCCGCTCCCCTAGCTTTCAGGGCTGGGAGGAAAAACACAGAGGAGGAGAAAGCACCGTGGGATTGGGAGGGGGCGATCAGCCAGCAGTAGGGAAGAGGCCGTGTGTGAGGGGACCAGGAAAATGGGTATCCCTAAGTCTCTGTGTCCCCACAATCCTGCCTGTCCCAGGCAGCCCTCTATTCACCTGCATGATAAGCCACAGACCCTCTGCTCCAGCCAGGGTGCCTGTTCTTGGGATAGTCCTGCACCAAGAAGAAAAAGGAAAATCTGTGGTCCCATGCACAAAAGGAGGACAGGGCAGAGTGGAGAGTGGCGTCTGAATCTTCAGTCTTCAATCTTCTGGAATAGGTTACAACCCAGGCAGCGGCTCACCATCCCGCAGCCTCTCACATCCTGCAGGTGCTGGGCTTGCCCGAACCAGGCAAGGTGAGGAAGGTGTTAAGCTTTCAAGACCAGAGCCTCGGACTGCCCCACCCCCACCCCAGGCTGTCTGAGGTCCTTAGTCACCTGGGGTCTGTACTCTTAATGCAGCAGACACATATGACATGTGTTCTGTCTCAGTTTAAGATCCTCCCTCCACAGCTCAGGCCTCCCAGGTTTCCCCAAGAGCTTCCTGGCCCATCCCAACAGCCCCAGAGCTGAGCAAAAAGCCCAGCACTTGTGCCCACCTTCCGAGCCAGGCCCAAGGCGATATAGCATTTCTCTCCAGGGTCCACAATTTCCACCTCGAAGTAGTGGCTGCGGGTGCTCAGCGGGTGCCGGGCCTGGGCCAGTCCCACATCCACGATGCTCTTGCCCTTCCCCAAGTACTCCAGCAGCTGTTAGGGGAGAGCCAGGTGGGGGTCAAGGAGCAGGCTGCCACCCACCCTGGAAACCTGGTCCCAAGGCAGTCTAGGTACCAGTTTCCCGAGTCTGACGAAAACTCCTGGCTGAAGGAGAAAGGATCCTGGAGGCACACCTCAAGGTTCTAGGCCAGCATGGAGGAATGGGGTGGTGGAGAAGGGGGGCAGGAGCAGCAGCAAGCCAGAAAACATGGGGTGGGGACGGGGACCCAGGCCATCCTCACCTCCCTGAAGAACCCTGCTGGCCTTCCCTGCTAGGAAGGGTCCACCCCAGGGGCCCTAAACATAGGAGAAAGGAGGAGTGAAGACCAGCCTGAGAGGAAACTGGACAACTTTCTCGGGGCCAAGTGGAGACAGAGAGGATGCAGAAGTCAGGTATCAACCCCAGATGTTTGTGGAAGGGGATGAGCTCAGAAGCCCATTCTGCCTGGGATGGGTCTGCCATGATTTCTCAAGGTCCTTGTTTTACTTGGCTTTGAACAGAGCTGTTCAGAGCTGGGTCAGGGAGGTGCTGAGGGAACCCAGGGCCCCAGAACAAGCAGCTCTACTCCTTCACTTCATGTGTGGCGGGGAGAGGTCAAAACAAAGACAGAGGCAGGCTTTCCTGTCCCCAGCCCCTCACTGTTCTTTCAAGCTAAAGTAGGGGTGTGGAGGGGGCAGGAGAGGGGAGATGACTGATGGGTTCTTGGGGCTCTCCAGTCCCACAATGGTCCTGCCTGGGCATGACAGGGCGGCAACCCCCAATCTGGGAGGATTTATTTGTCAGTTGTCATGGTAATAGTGGGGCTATGACTCAACCCCATCCCCTCTCTCCCCCACCCTCAGCATCACCTGGGATTCCTTAATCCCCTTTTAATTAGCCCAACTGCCCCTCAAGACTTTCTTCTACCCTCCCACCCCGGCAGCCCTAAAAAAAAAAAAAAAAAACAGGCTCCCTGGGGACTCCTCTGTGTCTCCCTGGCAAGCCTTGGGATCCTGGCCTCTCACCCCGCAAAGATTCCTGCCTGAACAGGAAAGGAGTTATGCTCGCCTGCACCAGCATGGACGCCTGTGCGTGTCTCCTGCGGAGGCTGGTCCCGCACCCTCACTGCCCCTTCAGACAGCGGGAATAAAAGGGCTTGGTGCCCTTCTCAGCCTTGGATCCCCAGAGCCCTGCCACCTCAAGCCCATCCTCCCCTCCTCTCGAAAGAGAACTGGGGGCAGATCAGGGGGAAAGCCAGAGACGTTTGGGAGACCACCTAAACCCACAGCCTGGCCCACACTGTCTGTTGGTGGTCCTGTGTGTTCTCTGCTCGGCCTGGGTCCCTCCTTTGCAGCACAGGGTGTGGCTTGATGCATATTAACTAATTTACACTCCACCCAGTCAGAGCAGCCCCCAGCCCAGCCTCTCCACCAGCATTGCAGAACTGGGTGGGGGACCCCACAGCTGCCCTCGACCCACTCTATCCAACTGGCCTCAGCGTAGGAAACACAGCGTTCTCCAGTTCCAGAGCCAAAAAACAGCTGATCCAGAGCCTGATCCTTGGGAAAAACCCGCCCAACCACTCCCTCTGCCTCAGCCCCCAGGAGGGCAGCTGCTGCAGTTTTGTCTAAGGATAGGGTGAGGATGCTTCCTTAGACTGAAAATCCAGGACGAACTGCACTAACATAGGACTCTAAAACCCACTCCCCGCCCGCTACCCACAGAACGACCACCGACCAGCTGAATGGATGGCTAGGTCACCACACAACGTGCCCTCTTCCAGAGAGGCACGGCTCAGCCCTCAGGGCAGAAGCCGTCAGACACCATCCACTCTCCCTCTCCTAAGCAGAGCCCAGCCCTGAGCCTTCTCAGAGCCTTCTTAGAGGGGTGCACGTGACGGGAAAGTTTAGCCCCTCTCAAAGATTCTTTCTTAAATACATCCCTCCCCCTCCTTGGCTGACCAGTACTAGGCACCCAGAGGAGATGGGAGGGTCAGCCCCAGAGTGAGCTGCTAGGACCTTGATGCTGGCCCCTCCGTCTGTGTCTCAGATGCCTCTTAGTTTGAAAGAGAACCCAACAGACATAGGTTCAAATCCGAATTCCTGTTACTTAGTAGCTACTAACCTTGAGCACGTTAAGGGATAACACTACCTGCATGTCCCAAAAACGGGTGAGAAGACTACATGAAATGTCAAGTGCTTAGCACGGAGCCTGACACCCAGTAGGTGATCAATTCACATTTCCGCCTCTCCTTAAATCAGGAAACAGGGGTTACACTGGAACTGCCAATCACAAAGAAGGACATAAACTTTCATCTCAGCCCTTACCTCCAACTAGAGTAGCCCCTTAGGCCAACCAGGACAGAGGAACACTCCTCAGACTACCCTATCCCAAGTGTCTTTCCCTCAAACAATGCCCAATCAACAGGAATGTTCCTCTACATCTCTGGTGGGGGTAGAGGGAACACTTCCTTGAGGCTCTCAACCACCTCTTCTTCCCCCACATGTACAGACCACGAATCCCTGGGAGGCCAAACAGGTGGACTCAGTGCCGCAGAGAAGAGGCTGTAGATCAGCGTGTAGAGACCCCACCTCATACCAGTAGTGCCTTCCCAGCCTCTTCTTTGCTGGTAACCTCCCTCCTCCCCTTGCCAGCAGAGACCCTAATCCCTCTTGACAGGAGCAAAGGAGGGCTCAGTGCCCTGAGGGCCCAGACACAGCTGAAACAGGAACCAAGAACATGCACCCCAGCTCAGGCTCCAACACAGCCTTCTGGGCTGGGTCTGGGGAGGACCCCTTGGAGGGTGGGGCCTCACTCACCACCCTTTGTGTACCAAAGCTGTTGCCCGGTCGCTAAGGAGTTGTCAGAGGAGCTATGAATAGGGAACAAAGACAGAAAATGAGTCTAATCCCCAGGCTGTACCTACAGCCCCCCACCCTCCAATTACCTCACCTTGCAAGGGCTGGGGGCAGGGGTGAGGTGAGGGACAACACTCCGTCCCTGAGCAAATGCAGCTGCAATTCTTTAGCACCCTCAGAGCTCTGGTGGCGGGGGGCCTCTTTAGGAGGGGAAACTGAGGCCACAGGAGGCAGGGGAGGAATTCTACTCAAGGAAAGAGTGGAATTCTGTCTATATATAGACACTCAGGTCAAACAAACACGACTAAATATTAACAACTGTCGAATCTAGGGAATGGGTATATGGGCGTTCACTGTGCTATTTTTCTAAACTTTTCTAAATGTTTAAAACTTTTCATAATGAGATATTGGAGGAAAAAAGAAAAGAGCCAGGAATTGAATTTGTTCTTCTTTACGGGAAGAACCAGTGAGAAGGGAAAAGAGATTATTGAGACCCTAAACTGAGAAAGGTTAGGAGTAAAGGAATTCCAAGGAAGCCAAGTAAACTCAGCTAGAAGGGCCTTGGCTAAAGGAACTAAGCAAAAGAAGCCCAGGCAAAGGGGGCATTTAAATCTAGAAACTCCCATTCTCTGATGAGGAAGGGGTGGGAGGAGAGGAGATGACTGGCCATGGAAGAGCAGGCTTGGGTAGAAGGTAACAGCATACACTGGACAGCAGAAAAGGCAGTGGAGAGGAGTCAAAGAATGAATATCTGGGCCTAGTTTTGCTAATTCACTGTTTGACATTTCAACAATATTAAACACTTCACTCTTCCCTGGGACTTTTTTTCATCAACAGCAAAACAAGAGGATACTTGGAAATGTGTGGGCATATTTGGGGCTGTCACAACGACAGGGGAGGGGGCTACTGGCATCTTGTATCTGGGGGCCAAGGATGCTAAATGTCCTTCACATCAAAGAATTGTCCCAACTAAAATGCCAACTGTCTCCCCACTGAGAAACCTTGGACTAGGTAACAACAAAGCCTCTCTAAAACCTCTATGGTTCTAAAGGGCACTCTACTAAGAACCGCACCCAGGACAGGAGAAACGGGCTTCAACAACAGCAGGGGTCTGGGGTTCCAGGGAAGGGCTCCCCAACAGAGGGGGACATATAAAACAGAAAGGGCAAAGAGGAGAAACAGCTGTGTTAGACATCTTTAGAAAGAGAAGGCACAGGCACAGCCCAAATGACCTCTCCATGGTTCCTCCAGGCTGACACAACTGTGATCGCTGGGTCAGAAATACCAAGTGGATGGTAAGAAGGGACAGCAGGGAGGAGGCCAGGAGACAAGTGGGGATGGGATGCCCAAAGGGCTGGAAGAAACTGCTTGAAAGACGGACAGTTGGCAAGACTAGAAGAAGGCACATGTCCCACCAGAGGCTCATGCCCAAGTCTGCCCCGGAGGAGCAAGTGCTCAGGGAGCAGTGTTCCTACCCTGCCAGCTGTCCGCAGGGTCTGAGGGTATGAGAGAAGAGCCAAACTTGACAGCTTATGTCTAAGACAGAAAAAACTTCTTAAATGAGCAGCCTGAGGTTATTGGGGAGAGGGTGGGGAGGAAGGAAGGCTATTTATAAATGTCTACAGGATTCTGCAACAATTAGAAAAGATTGCCTGGGAGGAGCTGGGGGCAGAGTGGGGACAGGTCCAGGCAGGGAGAGGTTGCCAGGAAAAAACTCTTGAGGAGAGGTCAGGGATGAGAGCTGGAACATCGCCCTGGCTCAGTCCCAAGTTCAACTCTGTAGATATTGTCAAAATGGTGGCAGAAGGCGAAAAGAAAGGAAAAAGATGAGAGTCAAGAAGTGGGCCTATGAGCCTCCTGGCTCATGGCTGCTGCAGCCCTTGGACCCCAGTGCCAGAAGGGGTGCAGAGCATTAGAAGCAGCAGGAGGGCACACTTTCTGCCACTTTCCCTGGGGTCCACTTACCTTGAACTCCACAAGGGGGAAGCCTGGTTCATAATCCACTCCCACCCCCCACTGCTTCTGTTTTGCTATCAAAGGCTGAGTTGAAAACAGCTTGGGTTGGGGTGAGAAGGCCAGAGGGTGGAGAAAAAGGCCAGGCTGGAGGAAAAGGGGTAGCAGAGGGACAATTCAAAGTGGGAGGCCTGAGCAGCACACTAGAGGTCAGGGCCAGACCCAGACCAGGGATACTCACTCCCAACACTGCATGAGGCATGCCAGGTAGGCAGCAAGAATTTCCCTCTCTCAAGGTCCATCAACATCCCAAGAAAGCTTAAAATCCAGGGAGGGACTAAAGCAGGTATGAGGAGATGGATGAAGCCTTTGGAGACGCAAGGATTCTCACTGACTCTTCATCTGCTTCCATTCTCATCCTCTATCAAATGTAAGGGGAAGGCAGCAGAGACTAACATTGACACTCAAAAAAGATCAGCAGAGGACCTTCCCCTGCATGCGTGGGACTTGCGACCACACCTGCCCCATAGCACTGTGAATGGAAAGCCCGGCCAGCTGAGCTGGGATCAAGCCAAAAGGGGGTCCAGGCTATCCTGCCAAAACCCCACGAAAGACACTATCGTCTCTCCCCATTCTAAGCCATTCAAACATGCTCATGTGTCCACAGGTGTCCTGCCCAGCCCTCTCCACCCTAGCCCCTCCCACCCCACTGCCCTGTACTTACAGTCCCACAGACTCTGACATCATGCAGCCGGCCCCATTCGTCCTCATAACTGTCCACCATCATGACACTGTCGTCCTCGCGGCCCAGCTCAGCATTGAGGTGCAGGCGCACCTCCTCACCCAGGGAGTGCATGCCCACTGCTGGGAACAGTCCATCTGGGGACATGGGCATGATGGTAGAGCCCACCTGCAGTGGAGGGAGGGAGGGAGGGAGGGAGCTGCCACCTAGCTCACTTTTCCATAGCTCATCTAATTCTCACAAGGGCACTTTTAAGATGATGCAACAAATGATTATCACACACTGGCAAATAAAGAAAACCCAGAGAGGTGCAGAAAAGTTTAAAAATGTGCTAAGTACCCCAGGCCAAGCAAGGTATCCACAGAGCTAGAAGACAAACACAAGCCTCTTGACTCACTGCCAAATACTTTTAGTATGTGTGAGCATGTATTGGAGCAGGAACGCGCAGAGGCGCGGATGCTACGGGAGCAGGCGCTCTCAGCCAAGGCCTGGGAAAGCAATTTTCCCAGGGTGGGAGATGGAGTTGGACAGAGAAGAGAGCTGGGTGTCTCTCTCTTCTATTTGCTCTGGCCCCATCTCTTCACCACTACTCGTCTCTCTTTGAAGAGGAAAGGGAAGGAGAAGTGTAAAAAGGAAAATAAAACACAAAAAGGACATATCCTCAAAAGTATTCAAGTCAAAAACCCAAAGAGGAGCTCCAGTTTATACAGCCAGGCCATCATCTTCCCCTCTTTTTTTTCTTAATTTCAAAATATTAAGGAGGTGCAAGTGCGTTTGTTACATGGATACCTTGCATAATGCGTAAGTTGGAGCTTTTAGTGTGCCCATCACCCAGACAGTGTTCACTGTACCTGACAGGTAGCTTTTTATCCCTCCCCTCCTCCCCCCTCTCCCCTTCTTGATTTCCTATGACCTTTACATCTCTTTGTTCCCCTCTGTTGTCTGCTCAAAACCTTCCTCTAGGAAGGTTCACCCAATTCTGTTCCCCAATTCCCCAATCACCCAATTCTGTTCCCCACAATTTCTGCTGAGCCTCTGCTGCATGAACTTGCCCCTCTACGCCTGTTATCTGGGTAATGTCCCAGCTTCCCCTGGCCAGGGAAAGTGTCTTCTCCCACACATGGAGGCTTCAGGAGAATCTGAGATAAAATGAAGGACGTGGGAACTAAGCACACATGTTTCTGGCAGCCCCAGCCAGCAAACTCTTCCTGATCACTTCTACAAATCCTTGGGCAGCTTCAAGCCACCTAAATCCCACCTAGGATTTCTCACTCACCCGCTTCCCATTTTTGGTGAAGAAGATCTGGGCAGTCTGCACATCAAAGGACACAGGCTCAATGCCACAGCCAATCCGGTCCCCAGAGTTGCACTTTGACCCAAACTGGCGGCCCTTGGCTCGGCCATTATACAGCCTGTGGACAGAGTAGCACAGACACAGAACCCAAACCTGGCCTCCCAACTTCTCCCCAGCACTGACAGCTGAGGCCTCAACCTACCGCTCCTAGTCACTCTGTGATGGCTTCACCTATGTCCTAGCATGAGGACTACCTCCCCTCTAAGTCTGTAAACCTGCAAGGGTGGCTGCCAGGCCACCTCCCTGTCCTGACCACAACCATTTATGAAACACCCGAAGATAGAAAGGAATGGGAAAAGCCACCCTGAGGAAGTCCTTCATATCTAAGGTTCCCAAATCCATAGGAAATGGGTCAGTTCCTCAGGAGGCAACTCACTTGCCATCATCAGCGTGGTAGGCTACAGAGTCGGGTAACCAGCCAGGCTGGTGATCCAAGCTGTAGTATTGAGGGACCAGCCCCACAGCAATGGTGCCCCGGACTCCACTGTCCACAATAGACACCTGGGGGAAGAGAGGGGGGCACAGTTAGCAAGGATGGGAAACAGGATGAATTGCTGGGGGTAGAAGGAAGGGGAGCTAGAGATCAAAGGGGGTTGAGGCTCAAAAAGACAACAGACATGGGAATCAGAGAAGAGACGATGCTCACAGGGAGAACTGGGGAGGGTGGGGGCCTGCTTCACCATAAATACTTAGAAAATTATTTCCTAGCTTTGGAAAAAAATAGGCAATGGAGAAGATGCTGGGTTTGGGTTAGTGGGTGGGAAAGGACGTGGGTCAAAGTCTACTTAGGTAAGGGGCAGGAGATCAGAAGGGACAGGGCACGTATTTCTCAGATTAGGGCCATGTTATTCTGCACCCTTTTCCCAGTCGACAGGACAATGCTGATGGACAATTAAACGGACCAGGTCATGAATCTAGTAAAGGAGCTCCTTGGAGCTTAATGATCTCACCCCTGATCTCATCCCTTGCTCTGCCCACCCACTGCCTTGATCACCTCAAAATAATTGCTGTCCTTGGTCAGAGGTCGAGAAGCCACGTAGCAGCCAACTTCACCAGAGTTTCCATGGTAACTGAAGGACGAATGAGAGGGGAGCTCCATTAGCAACCCAGCGCAGGAGTTGGTGGGAGTGCCTCAGCATCCCTAACCCCAACCCTGCAAGGGCCAGCAGAGAGGAGAATCTGTCAGGCCACACTGCAGGACATCTGCACAGACACCATACAAGATACTTAAGGTCACCTCACCCCACCCCTCCTGCTGCCTCCAGCTAGGGTCCTATAGCCATACCACAGACCAAGGCAAGCCTGGTTTCTTCATTTCCAGAGGGAAAAGAATGTAGAGCCCCCTTAGCTGCTAGGAAGGGTCTCACAACCCTGTCTAACCTCAGTCCCTCATACTGCAGCTCTGGCTGTTTTTCTCTGGCTGTCCTCAGTGGAGCTGGAGAACGGCTAGTCTCTGCCCTCTGTACCAAAGCCCTTCATAGACTGGAAGACAGTTATTCAATCCCCACTGCTCAGCTTTCTTGCCTCCAGGCTAAATTACACTACTGACTTCCCCCTTCAGTGACAACTCTGGGAGAGAATAGGCTCAGAAGGAGTCAGGGAAGGGGTTGAAGCCAGAAAAGAGAGAAAACAAACACAAACAAACCAAAGGGCTAGAAAGAGACAGGAAGTGGTGGACAGGATGCACCTCAGAACTGTCCTTCCCAAAACAGGAAATCCGCTGTCTTTGAAATGGCCACTCTTTACCAAACCCAATCCCTGAGACGTAGGCAGGAGTCTCAGACACCCCCCAGACACACCGGAGTCTTGTCAACAAAGCACTCGGGGAACTCCTGAGACCCCCGCAGCCTCCCGTATCTGACATGATTGCTTCCAGTACCTAACCAGGAGAGACCCCTGCTGGATCCTTTCCTTGTTGAACCAGGACAGAGCCACCCAATGACAGAGGGGAGTGCAGGGTGAAGCAGCACACACTACTCCACTCAGAAAGGTCTCTGGGGTCAAGAGCATTCCCTATCCCAGAGCAACACAGATAGTCCCCTTTCTCCAAAAAAGTCCCCTTTCATCTCTAAGATGTGGAACAGGAAGGAAAATGTGGAAGCATTCCCCTGAACTCACCTCAAAGTGTCTCCATCTACAAGGATGTGTTTGAACCTCTCCTGATATCGGAAAGCTCGGACCTCCCGAATCTCCCGAATCCGCCGGCGCCAATTCAGAAACCGGTAGTGCAGGTTGAGGTCATCCATCTTGTTCATGAGAACAAACCTGCCAAGGGGATAAGGGGTTGAGGAGGAAGCAGGGCCCTGAGCAAAGCACCTCATCCTGCTCAACCCAGAATGCAAAGGGTGCTGGACTTAAGGCCAGTTGCCCAGACTGACCTCAACAATCCCCACCCTCATTCTCTCATTCAACAAACATTTATTGAGCTCCACAGTTATAACTGTGACCAAGATGGATGGATTCCTGTCCTCATAGGGTTTCCATTCTAGTGTGTGGGGGGGTGGACATGGCAGACAATAAACAGACATGACAATTTTAGACAGTGAAGAAATAAAACAGGGTGATATGATAAAGAATATGGGAGCGGTGGGCAGAATGGACAGAAATGGTGTCTCTGAGGCATTTGAGTTGAAAAGCAGACAGTCATGTGATAAGTCCATAAAAGAATATTCCAGGCAGAGGGGACAGCAGCAGGTCCTTGGGTTGAAGGGAGCTGGCATGGCAGAGAAACAGAAAGAAGGCCAGGATAGCTGGTGTGTAGGGAATGTGAGGGGAACATAGAAGACGAGAAGAAGGGAGGAACCAGATCAAGATCATACCAGACCATGGTAAGGAGTCTGGATTTTATTCCAAATGTGACGGGAAACCTCTGGAGAGTTCTAAGCAAGGAAATGATATAATCTTAAAGTTCATCAGATCTTAAAAATCATTCAGGCTGCTGGTTGGAGAACTGATCACAATAGGAGCAACAGCAGAAGTGGGCAAACAATTACAAGGCTGCTGCAGCATTTTGGATGAGAGGTGGCATCCCCGAAGATGGTAGCAGTGATGACAGAAAAGAGTGGGATGATCCAGGTATTTAAACCACTAGCAGTGCCACCATATGAATGAATGAATACATTTTTCCTGGGAGCCAAATGTGAGAAAGAGGTGAAGTACTCTTCTCTGCATACTCCCCAAACCCTGGGGCAGGGGTTCTATCAAGACCTGACATTGCCTTGCACACAGTAGGTGCTTAGGAAGCCTTGGCTGGGCTGAATTCAATCCCAATGAGCACGTTAGGACCCTCATGCAGGAGCTACAATCCACTACGTCGCCCAGAAGAGTAGGCACCTCTGGGGCAGCCCAAGGACTCCACTCCTGGGCACTCTGCCAGGGCTTGACCCCAGGAGATGCTGGAGCCCCAGATCTAAAGGCATCTGGTTGCCCAGAACCCCAAAGCCTTGGCACCGACGAGTGGGGGCCGTGCTGGGCCCTGTCTCCGCCCCGGGAACGACCTGATCACTCAGACGAGATCCGGGGGTAATGGGGCCCCGGCCGGTCAGCTTGACTACGCCCAGCGTCCCCGGCCCTACGGAGGGCCGAGGGTGAGCCAACCGAGGAAGCCCAGTGACCAGAGCGCAGGGCCCCGCCCCCTGGCCCTGGAGCCCCCGCCCAGGACCCCCGCCTCAGGCTCCGGGGAGACCCGAGGCCTCCGGGATCCCGCCCCCGATCCCCGCCTACCGGGGCCGCCGCGTCCTCCTCATCCATAGGCCTCTCAGCTCCGCACACAAGCTCTTCGGCCGCCGCCACCACACACATCCGGGTCCCCGCCCTTCCTTCGCTCCCTGAGGTCCGCCTCCCCCGTCGCAGCCAATCGGCAGCGTCCTCTGACGAAAGGCACCTGCACCAGCCAATCGGAGGGCGCAGGCAGGGTGTGTGGCGCGGCCCGGTGCACCGGGCACCTAGCGCTGGGTCGGGTCTAGAAAACCCGGGTGTCCCGAGCGTGAGAGGAGGCGACGTGGCCGCGCGGTCGCCGCGCTGGGTGCCCTGGGCGCCGGGGAGGCGGACAGGGGGCGGCTCCTGCGCGGGGCGGGGCAGGCGAAGGTCGCCACGCTCGCACACACGTTGCGAGTATTTCCTCAGCGCTCATTACATGCCAGACGTGATGCTAAAAGCTTTACGGGGACTATCCTTTTAATCCACTTAACAGCCTTATGAAATGAATATTATTATTTCCAGTGAGGAGCCGGAGGCTGGCCTCCATAGCCCGTGGGCTTAACTGTTACCACATGCTTTATACTCTGCCGAGCTCCATTTCATGTCACCGTTCATTCATTCTGGCGAGGACATTCCATTCCTGGAGGAGAGAACTGCGGATGCAAAAAGCACAGTGGCATGAAACAACATGCTGGGGAGGAACAGAGGGTTTGGTAGACTAAAGGAAAGTTAGACCGGGTCGGAATGTGAAGGGAGGAAGGACAGTAACACTTACTCGGCACCTAAAGGGTGTTGTTTACTGCCGGGGAGTCTGGACTCCTGCATGAGGACCTCCCCATGTCCTCCCATCACCGCATCTCTCTTTTCGAACAAAAAGATTTCCCCTCCTCTGTAGCACTTCATTTGTAACGCTTATTATAGTCTTGCTTTTATTAGTTGAGTCATGTATGTGTGTAGATCTGTCTCTGTTAGACAGTGAGAGACCCCAGGAGCTATCCTCTTCTTATCATAAGTACGTACTCTAAAGTGGTGAGTGAAAAGGAAAGCCATCATCTCGTATCCCATAAATAGTAGCATAATGGAAATGGGTGATGGGAATAGGGGTAGATGGAAAATAGAATTAATGTGACTGAAAGGCCGAGGTCTTGGTGTTCTCATTCACAAACAAGAATTATTGAAGCACGCGTTCTTTTGGGTCTTTTCCAGCCATCCTCCCCCCGTCCATTACTTGGTTTTGAATAGCTACCCTCTCCAACTCATCTCCAGATTTTTTGGGTTCCTTCATTGCTTCCTTTCCACTCCTCTTCCTGAGTTATGAAAAGACCTCAAGACTCAGCTCAGCTCCTCCTAAAGGCAGCCAGAGAACGACTGGCCTGGGAGGCTGCCGCAGTTATGTCCATCGCAGACCAGGGCTCCTTCCAAAAACTAGCTAGCTGGCTAGGGTCTGAGGTGGAGAGAAATGGCAAAAGAAGGTGTTTCCAAAGTGATAATGATGGTCGGTGAACCCATTCAGAATTTCCTCATCTTCAAGTTCCGGGTATGGGGCTGGCCCTTTGGGTGACCCTCTTTCCATTGGCATTCTCAGGACCTAGTTGGTAATTTGTGCTTGGCATTTACATGTATTTGACCAAACAGCTTTATTGAGGGGCAATTGACATACAAAACACCATATATATTTAAGGTGTACAATTTGATAAGTTATGTATACACACATGAATATATCACCACAATCAAGATAGTGACCATATCATCACCCTTAAAATTTCCTCATGCTCCTTTATAATCCCTCCCTCTCATCCTCCCATCACCAAGAGACCACTAATCTGCTTTTTTGTCACTAGCTTCATTTTCATTTTCTAGAATTGTATTTAAGTGGAATCATATGGTAAATGTTCTTTTGTTGGGGGGAGGGGTCTGGCTTCTTTTATTCAGTGTGATTATCTTAAAATTCACCCATGTTTTTGCTTGTATCAATAGTTTATTTCTTTTTATTGCTGAATAGTATGACATTGTTTGGATATATCACAATTTGTTTGTTTATTCACCTGTTGATGGATGTTTGGTTGTTTCCAGTTTTAGGCTATTACAAATAAAGCTACTATGAATATTCACGTGCAAGTCTTTGTATGGACATATATTTCATTGTCTCTGGGTAAATATCTACGACTTAATGTCTGGATCACATAGTAGATGCAGGGTTAGCTTTTTGAGAAAGAGCCAAACTGTTTCCCAAAGTGGTTGTATCATTTGAATCTATTGATCACTTTTGGAAAAACAGACATTTAACAATGTGTCCTCTGATCCATGAACAAGGTATATCTCTCCATTTATTTGGGTCTTCTTTAATTTATCTCAGCAACATTTTGTGGTTTTCAGTGTGCAGATCTTTTGTCAGATTTATCCATAACTATTTCATATTTTTTACAATTGTGTTATTTTTAAATTTCAATTTCCAGACCAGACACAGTGGCTCACACCAGTAATCCTAGCACGTTGGGAGGCCAAGACAAGAGGATTGCTTGAGGTCAGGGGTTTAGAACCAGCCTGAGCAAGGGCCAGATCCCATTTCTACAAAAAAAAAAATAGAAAAATTAGTTGATTGTGGTGTCACAAGCCTGTAGTCTCAGCTACTCAGGAGGCTGAGGCAGGAGGATCATTTGAGCCCAGGAATTTCAGGCTGCAGTGAGCTATGCTGATGCCACTGCATTCTAGTGCAGGCAACAGAGCAAGACCCTGTCTCCTAAAAAATAATTTAAAAAATGAATAAATAAATAAAAATTTCAATTTCCAATTGTTCATTCTAGTATAATATACAGAAATACAACTGATTTCTGTATATTGACTTTGCATATACTCGATTTTGATGTATGAGATTTAATTGCTATCTTCCTAAACTTGCTTTGTTTGGCATTACATTTTAGGCCTTCAGGCCAAAATTTTAGGGAGGAAAAGAAATATCTACTATAATTGATGTTTTGTTCACAGCTTTCTTCAACAGCTATGCGGGAGATAGGCTCTGGGAGGGCACAGCTGCCTTGCCCAAGGATAGGAAACCAGCCCTCAAACAGCCCGATGTTGCCTTTGGAAAGAGCCCACACTTAGATCTGGAGTAGTCTCATAGTTCAGTTTGAGGAAGAGGAGGGTTAGTCTTTCAATGATTTGCCAGGGATTCTTTATCTAGATTTTATTAACTCTTTTCTAACTTTTCCGCTTTTTCAGTTTGTGACATTAATCATAATACATTTCTTGTGTTTATCCCCTACTCTGCCCCCAACATAAAGGAACCCTTCCTTTTATTTGCCTTAAAACAACCTCTCTCTTGCTCTAGAAACTGTATGTGGCTTGAGTATTTAGAGAATTTAGCAAACAAGTCTATTTAACTTATTCAAATCCTTAATGTTTTTCTACGTCATGAAAATTTGTGTATTTCAGTGAAAAGAACATTGAACTTGGAATCTAGTAGATTCCACCATCTAGTTGGGTGGCCTTTGGCAGGATATTTAACCTTTCTGGATATGTCTTCGTATCTACAAAGTGGTGATGGTAATGGAACATCATGATAATTATGCAAAAAATAAATAAGCATTTAGTGAACTTGAGGTTGAATCTCAATATCTCTGCCTCCTCTTCAGACTGAAGAGCCCTCATCTGTGTGGTTCACTCCCACGGGCTGGTATCCCATCCTGCTGAAACGCTGCCTTTCTCTTGATCTTTTCCAGCCCAGTGAGGCCTTCCAAGGCCAAGTTCCAGCTGTGAACACAACAGTTTCGAACCAGGGTACCATCATTCATTCCATAAATACTAAGTATGTAGTATGAGCCAGAAACTGAGCTAGACACTTCATTCATTCATTACAGAAAAAAATTACTGAGTGTCTGGCATGTACATTACATGAATTATTCCTATCACTCATAACAATTATGTAAAGTAGGTATAGCTACCCACATTTTACAGAGGGGAAATAAAGGACATGATCCCTGTCCTAAGGGCGCTCATAAGGCAGTTAAAAGTGGACAAGACGTAGTATATGAAAAGCTGCTAGAAAAAATACAAGACAAACTACAAGAGATGTTAAAAAGGAACGCATGATAAACAGCCACATGATTGTTAGAGACATGTGTGCCCCTCTCCCTGGAAGCCTTCCCCTCAATCCGTTCCCTCACAAACTCCTATTCCTCCAAGAATCAACCAAAGTATCACCTCCCCTGTGAAGCCTTCTGTGATTCTTCCAGGCAAGCTTAAGTTTCTCTTTTGTGTTCACCTGGTCCTTGATCCCTCTTATCCTTATATAGTGCTATTATCGACTTGCCTGTCTGTTTTCTCAATAGACTGTGAGCTCCTTGGGATCAGGATGAATAGACTTATTCAATTTCATCCAGAGCCTGATAATAAAAAAGAGAGAATTCATGGTTAGAGCAGAAACGAAAGGTTAGGGGTGTGATCATGAGTAAAAATTTAGAGGTGTGAATTCAAAAAGTATATGTGGTCAAAAGAGGGTGGTTCTTAAAAGGTAATCATAGGGGCTGAAGAACTAGTGGCCTTAAAACCAAAGATTTGGACTTGGAATTATTAACTAGAGTTAATAATTATTCATTATTAACCTACTAACTGGTGTCAATAAGGAGTCATTGAAGGTTTCTGAGAAAATAGAGGAGTTATTTGCTCTATTTTCGTTTTAGAAAGAATAGCCTGGGTACAGAGTAGGTGGTGTCTGAAAACCAGGCAGTGCATAGGAAACTATCACCACAGTCCAGGTGAAAGATGATGAGAACCCGAACCATCAGGATGGCCTTAGAAATAAAAAAAACTTTAAGGCCAGATGGGGAATCATTAGGAGGACTGACCAACAGGGAAATGTAATTTCATGAGAGAAGAGAACAGAATGGAGGATGACTGGGAGATTGGTAAAGTGATGAGGCCACTGACAAAAACAGGAAATCTGAGGAATGGCTTGTTGGGGAAGGTGATGACTATGGTATTAGATGTGTTGAGTCTGAAATAATAGCAGGCAGAAACTTCCACTAGGACCCTAGGAAATGTCTTCTGGTTTATTTCCCATATTCTTCCTTCTGATGCCTACTATTATGATAACCATGGCAATGCATTTAAGGCCCCAGAATTTACCTATAGATCCCCTGTGGAATGGCTCTTCTCCCAGTGCAAGTGATCATGTTTAAAAGCCTTTGCGAGTGACAACCCACAGCCCATGAAGAGGCATTTGGAGATGGATTTGCCCTGCAGAAACTTCTAAGAAAAGGCTTCTAGCAACACTCCAAAAGATGGCTAGGAGGCCAGTGAAGTGAAGAAGATGACAATGAGGCAGAAGAGAGGGTCATAGAGGCCTTAAGTTCTGGGTTCAAATCCCTGTCCCACCACTTATCTCAAAGCCTCAGTGCTCTCCTAAGGGAAGAATAATGGAAACAATAATAGCACTCTCCTTATAAACTTCTAGCAAAGATTAAAGGTAGTGTTTAGCAGAGTTCTTGGCATATAGAAAGCATTTGATAATGTAAGCTATTGTTATTATTATCATCATTATCAGTAGTTTATGTGGTCATCCCCTATTAGACTGTGATCCTGAAAGCAATGGGTATGTCTTATTTATGTTTAAATCCTCAGCTCAGGATACAGGACATACAGTTTTTGTTTATCTAGAAACTGAGGTTAACCATTATTAAGATTTTTAAACATAAGCTATTTATTTTAGAATAATTTTAGATTTACAGCAAAGTTGCAAAGATACTATGGAGAGTTCCCAAATACCCCTCACCCAGTTTCTCCAACTGATAATCTTTTTTTTTTTTTTTTTTTTTGAGACAGAGTCTCACTCTGTTGCCCGGGCTAGAATGCCATCGCGTCAACCTAGCTCACAGCAACCTCAAACTCCTGGGCTCAAGCAATCCTCCTGCCTCAGCCTCCCGGGTAGCTGGGACTACAGACACGTGCCACCATGCCCGGCTAATTTTTGTTCTATATATTTTTAGTTGTCCAATGAATTTCTTTCTGTTTTTAGTAGAGACAGGGTCTCGCTCTTGCTCAGGCTGGTCTCGAACTCCTGAGCTCAAGCGATCCACCCGCCTCGGCCTCCCAGAGTGCTAGGATCACAGGCGTGAGCCACCGTGCCTGGTCCAGTGTTGGTTTCTTAATTTGACGAATGTACTATTGACATATAAAAGATTATCAGTTGGGCCGGGCACACAGAGACTAGCCCAGGCAACAGAGACTCCTTCTTCAAAAAAGAAAGAAGAAAAAAAAGAAAAGAAACCAACACTGGTGCATTATGATGAACTAAGCTCCAGACTTCATTTGGATTTGATTTTTCCATCGATGTCTTCTTTCTATTCTAGAATCCAACCCAGGGCACTGCACTGCTTTAGTTGTCATCTCTCCCCAGTCTCCCCTGGTCTGAAACAGTTTCACAATCTTTCTTTTTTTTTTTTGAGACAGAGTTTCACTCTGTTGCCTGGGCTAGAGTACCATGGCGTCAGCCTCGCTCACAGCAACCTCAAACTCCTGGGCTCAAGCGATCCTTCTGCCTCAGCCTCCCGAGTAACTGGGACTACAGGCATGCACCACCATGCCCGGCTAATTTTTTCTATATATTTTTAGTTGTCCAACTAATTTCTTTCTATTTTTAGTAGAGACAGGTCTCTCTCTTGATCAGGCTGGTCTCAAACTCCTGACCTTGAGCGATCCTCCCACCTCGGCCTCCCAGAGTGCTAGGATTACAGGCGTGAGCCACCACACCCGGCCCACAGTCTTTTTTTATTTTTGATAACCTTCACAGTCTTGAGGATTACTGGCCAGGTATCCTATAAAACAGAGGTCCCTAACCTATGGTGAGTTATATAATTATTTCATTATGTATTACAATGTATAATAATAGAAATAAGGTACACAATAACTGTAATGTGCTTGAATCATCCTGAAACCATCCCCCTCCATCCTGAAACCATCCCCTCCACCATCCATGGAAAAAATTGTCTTCCATGAAAAGGGTCCCTGGTGGCAAAAAGATGGGGGACCACCGCAGTGTAAAGTATTCTCCAATCTGGATTTGCCTGATGCTTTCCTCATGATTAGATTGGGGTTATGGATTTCTTTGAAAGAAATCCATAGAGATGAAGTACTTCTCACCCCATCATATCGGGGGTACCTGATACTAAATATTAGCATGACATCACTGGTGAGCTTAACTTTGATCACTTGGTTAAGTAGTAGTATTTGCCAATTTTCTCCACTGCAAAGTTACTATTTTTTCCTTTTTGTACTATATTCCTTAGAGTCAAGCAAATCTAGCAAGTCATTTAGTCTAGCCCATTCTCAAGGGGGGAAGGGATGTTAAGTTCCACCTTCTGGAGGGTGAAGTATCTACATAAATTATTTGGAAATCTTCTGGAAGTGTTGTCTCTTCTCAATTTGTTTATTTATTCAATTATTTATTTATATCAGTGTTATGGGTTGAGTTGTGTCCTCTAAAGGAAGATATATTGAAGTTCTAAACCCCTGTAGCTCAGAATGTGACCTTATTTGGAAACAGGGTCTTTGCAGATTCAACCAAGTTAAGATAAGTTCATTAGGTAAACCTTAATCCAGTATGACTTATGTCCTTATAAAAAGGAGAAATTTGGACAGAAACTCACAGAGGGAGTACCATGTGAAGACAGCCACGCGATGTCAGAGGCAGAGATTGAACCAAAGCAACTGCAAGCCAAGGAATTCCAGGGATTACCAGCCATCACCAGAAGCTGGGAAGGGGCAAGGAAGGAGTCTATCCTGAGTCTCAGAGGGACCAAGGCCCTGCCGACACCTAGATTTTGGACTTCTGGCCTTCAGAACTGTGACAATAAATTTCTGTTGTTTTAAGGCACACAATTCATGGTGCTTTGTTATGGCAGCCCTAGCAAACCAATACAATCAATATGCACTCACATATATTTATTTTATACCTTCAGTTATAATCCAATACTAAGTAATTTATTTTGTTGCTCGAATTGTTTCAGCCTTGGCCATTGGGAGCTCTTTTTGGTTGGTTCCTTTGTTCCTTTGATATGCCCCCATCCTTTTGTTTTTTGAGCAGTTCCTTACTTTCTAGTACTACAAGATGCTCTAGATCATCTTGTATTTTCCCTGCCCCAGCCCCAGAACTGGCTATTTCTCCAAGGAATGGAGAAACATTCACCCTTTTATTAGAGAATGGTACTTAGAAACCAAGATCTGGGTGTTAGGTATGCTCACTGCTATTGGAGTGTCATTACTTTTAGGCTCTCTCAGCGAACAGGGTTAGGTAATATACATATGTATACACACACTCTATAATTGTTTCTCTAGCTATCTATCTGTATATGTATTAAACTAAATATGAGTTCACACTGATGTCTCTGGCTCTAACCCGGAGCTCATTCCAGCCTTCCATAACTTCTCTCTCTGACAATGAGAAACCTGGCTCCCAACATCCATGAATTATTTGCTCAACCCAATATAGATGTAAAGCAGTTTCAAAATTTTTAAGCCATACCCTAATGAGAAACAAATTTACCTACAAGAGTATGATGTTGATGTAGAGTATATCATTCTTTTTATCTTTACCTTTTGACATTTTCCAGTCAAAACAGTGTCCTCCAAAGTTACTTAAGTCAGCTCCTTTTTTTCTCATCCCCTTCAATGTCATAAATATGTAATACGATTAAACTAATTTGTCAGTCTACATTCTATCCCAGAATACCCTGGCATCAGCTGATTTTTTAAGGTGTTTATTAAATATATGTTAGGTGGGCAAAAACTAGTGCTAAGCTCCCCAGGAACACAATTCCTCCCTATTTGTGTCCATATCTTCCAGTTACGTCTACATAAATAGGTGCTCTATGAATCCATTGAATGACTGAATATACTTCTATTCACTTAATTGCAAATAAAGCAAGTCCCAGATCCCCAGCTGCTGCTTTTTGTTCACTAATGATTCCCAACTCCCAACCATCTGGCTGACTCTGGCCCAGTCTAGAAAAGTCATCTGTTCCCTTCCCAACACTCATTTCTCTGATATCACCGGGCGCCTAGGTAGAACGCACATGCCTGGCATGCACACGCTGTCCTGTTCCCCTGCCTCTTTACCTCTGTGTCTGTTATACAAAAATATGTTTTCCTCTCTTCAGCCCTACCTATCTCTTCTCCCAAACGCTATTATAAAGCCTTTGACAATTTCCGGTCAAAATACCATTTTCCAAAGTTCCCAGGGCTTCCCTGTGAAGCCCTTTTTGGTTTATCCTAGGGGCAGGTTTCCCTCTCCTAGTGAACCCTAGCCACACTCTGGGCCTCTCAGGCTCTTTGTCAAGGAGAGGCAAAGAAAAAAGAGAGAGGGAGCTGAAGGGGAGAGAGGGCCGAGACCCCCTGGCTAGGCTAGCTCAGAAGTCCAGGAGAGACATAGCCCTCAGAAGAGTTGAGGTGCTCCCTTCACCTCTCACCTCTCCCCCAGGACTGCCTTTGCTCCCACCAAAAACATCAACATTTCCTCGTGTCAATTCTAAACTTACATGGGCTGGAAGCTAGGGGGCCCAGAAATAAAGAAGGTGTAGGGCCCCTGTTCTCAAAGCACTCACAATCTAACTGGAAAAATAAAGCACAAGAAAAGAAACAAAAATCGGCCGGATGCAGTGGTTCACGCCTATAGTCCTAGCCCTCTGGGAGGCCCAGGTGGGAGGATCGCTTGAGATCAGGAGTTTGAGACCAGGCTGAGCAAGAGTGAGACCCCATCTCTGCTAAAAATAGAAAAAATTAGCGGGGCTTGGTGGTGCATGCCTGTAGTCTCAGCTCTTTGGGAGGCTGAGGCAGAAGGATCACTTGAGCTCAGGAGTTTGAGGTTGCTGTGAGCTAGGCTGACGCCACGACATTCACTCTAGCCCAGGCTACAAAGTGAGACTCTGTTTTGAATAAATAAATAAATAAATAAAAGAAGCAAAAACACAAAATAGCAACTCAACAATGTGGATGAAATCAGAGGAAGGAAAGGCCTCAACTGGCCAGGCAGATGGGGAAGAGGTTGCAGAATTTAGCTTGTGGTGAGAGGAGTGAGGGAAGGGTTTAGTCCCTGGGAGCTGAAAGCCTGGAGTCCAGGGGAAGAAATTACCTCTGAGTACCAGTTATGCCTCATCTTCACTTCCCCTTAGCCCAGTTCAGTACCCAAGATGGGAAACCACAGCAGGGTTCTGGGGAAGGCAGTTCAACCAGCTGGCGGAATCAGAGTGTGTTCACAGAGCCATTGGCCACAGGGCCGGTGAGTGCCAGATGGCGCACAGGGCCTGTGGAGGCAGGAGGACATGCAATACCCTCCATGGCCTTGAGGAGGAGAGAGTCACAGGGATCAGGACCGTGTTTCAGCAGCAGCAGTTTGGAGGCTGTGTGTGGGACAGATGGCAGAAAACAGGCTGGAGACCAGCTGAGGTTCCCACAACAGTCCCCATCAGGCCCAGGCCAGACTTAGGCCATGTCATCATGGTCACTGATCTTCCTCTCTGGGTCTTTCTGTCTATGGACAGAAGTGACACCACTTCTCAGACTTAAAGCTGAATAGGGTCCAGGCAGGGTCCTTTCTTTATCCTTTGTTCTCAAAATGAAGTCAGCACTAGGGGGTACCCTGGATCTGGAAGGCTGGGTGTGAGAGATGCCAAGCATAGGGATCAGTAGAACAGAGGGTAACACAGAAGAGGAGGAGGAAGTCCCAGCAAAGTTTATTTATAGAAAAACCTAAGTAACAGCCCAAGCTATTTAGCCTTTTCACAGCCCTGGCAGCAGCTTCTCAGCAAACTTCTCATGCAGAGGCCAGACAGAATCCCAAGGGTTTCTGCCTTGGCCCACGCTCCAGCCTCAGTGCCCACCATGTACTTCAGATCTCTGTTCTGGGTGCTGAGCAGAGGCCATCCCAGAGGGAGGAAAAGCAGTGTTCAAGAGTTTCAGTCTGCAAAAAGGAGACTGTTGAGACCCCCGGCACTGATGGGCATGTGACACTGGACATCCACGCTGGACGGATGGGGGGAATCCAGGAAGGAGTGGCAGATGTTAGAAGATAGCAGAGTATTGGGCTTTTTCTGCAAGGTAACCTACAAAGAAGGAGCACAAGCATCTTTAAGCCACACTGGGATGCTGTGAAGAACACAGCCATCTCTTCCCACATCCCAACTTCCCGCAGGCTTTTCTGTTTTACTCCAAGCTGGAGTCCAGGAGAAAGACCCTAGCCAGAACCATGTGCAGGGCAAAATAAATAGTGATAAGGGTTTTGGGGACAGGAACCAAGCTCCCCACTCAGGGTCAAAGCTTGGGGCCGGGGGTGAAAGAGCGTAGGTAGAGGACGGCTGCCCCACAACTTCCTTCTTCCCAGCCTGTCCTATCTGTATCAGTATCTCAGGGCAACAGGGAAACACCGCTCCTGTAAATGCAGGTCCTGGGGACCCAGGGTAGCCTGTGGGGAGGGGCAGTGCTGAGAGGGAGGTTCATTTTATTTTGTATTTACCCAAAAGTTCAGGAAGCCCTTGCTGACATTCTTGCTTGGGGGCCCAGAAGTTAAACTTAGTCACTGCCCAGAGCCCTTGTTTTAGGAAAGAATGAAATGGCTGGTTGCATAACCCAGAGCTGGGCGGGTGTGGGTTGCAGAAGGAAACAGTCCCTCTTCCTGCCTCTTGCAAGGAGTGCTGGGGAAGCAGGTGGGCAGCAGTTGAGGCAGACCCTTGGAGCTAAGGCAGACAAGTGGACAGACAGAAACACCCAGACCAGTCCCTCTCCGAAGGCCCCTGGGCACAGCACAGCCTCATGAATGTAGAAAACCCAACAGATGGCTGGGGGAGAAGGGGACAGACAGAGGAGGGGAAAGGAGAGGGACAGAGGAGCAGGCTGACCTGAAGGGCAGACGTGTCTGGGGAGGCCTGTTCTCCAGCCACTATACCCAAGAGCATGCGAATATAGGCTCCTCTAACTTTTGTCCCCCCTCCATAGTTTCAACTGCCTAATTCCCCCCTTTTCCTGCCTCCCAGGTGTTGGGCCAGTTCTCACCCTGTGCATTCAGCCCCTCTCCAGTGCTTCCAGACTCAACAGGTCCCATCACAATGTTAGGGTTTCCCACAGTTCATTCAGGGTGTATTCCTTCCCATCCTCTCCCCGTTTCAGCCCCTGCTCCCCCAACCCCTTCTGTCGTCTTACCCCAGTCTGGCACCCCTCACACCCCTTTTCCCCATGGCCACATCTCAGGGATACTTTCTCTTGCCCCATTCCCAATTTGGCCCCTCCCCTCCTCGGGGTTGGTCTTCTTCTCCCGCCAGCAGTAGGTTCTCCCACGACCCCATCGTCCTTCATCTCCACCTTTTCTCTGTCTCTACACATTCATCCACATCCCTCTTGGGAACCCCCATCTCTTCTCAGTTCCCTTTTAGCCCCCCATCTTCCCACTCCCCACCCCACAGGAGCCCCTGCCTGCCCTTCATCTTCCTACACACACACACACACACACACACACACACACACACACACAAGTGCATATCGCTCCCATCCTCCCCTTCCTCCACCCCTCCCCACCCTCCATTCCCTCCAGCCAGCTGTACAGCTCCCAGATTCCGGGCTAGATTCCCAGGAACAAAGCAAGAAAAATCAGAGCAATTTGGGAAGTAAACAGAAACTGGGAAGGGAGGGGAGAAAGAAGAGTGGGGAGGACCCAGGTGGGGGGGGCTCTCCAGTCCCACCCAGTTTAGGGAATGCCCCTGCCTTCTCCACCCCCCCTTCACCTGGCTCTTAAAGGGCCGGGCCCCAGACGGGCGGCTACTTAAGGCAGAGGGGCGGCGGCGGGCAGCAGCTGCGCTACAACTGCTCGGGAGGAGCGGACGGGGCAAAAAATCCTGACCATGACCCCCCACGGGCTGCTGCCGCCACTGCTGCTGCTAACTCTGCTGCTCGCTGCCAGCCCAGGAGGCGCTTTGGCGCGGTGCCCAGGCTGCGGGAAGGGGGTGCAGGCGGGCTGTCCAGGGGGCTGCGTGGAGGAGGAGGATGGGGGGCCGCCAGCGGAAGGCTGTGCAGAAGCTGAGGGCTGTGTCAGGAGAGAGGGGCAGCAGTGCGGGGTCTACACCCCTAACTGCGCCCCAGGACTGCAGTGCCAGCCACCCAAGGACGACAAGGCGCCGTTGCGGGCGCTGCTGCTGGGCCGAGGCAGCTGCAGCCGGGCCCGCGCGCCCGCGGGTGAGTCCGCGTCCCGCCCCTGGCCCGCCCACGTGGGACCCGCATCTCCCCGGGTAGGGCGGCCCTGCGAGCCGCGGGGTCCTGACCTTGACGCTTCCTACTCCCCGACCTAGGGGGCACCTTGGCGGGTAGGGAAGGGGCAAGCGCAGGAAGCATCTAGGAGGGTGGGGTGTGGCTAGGGGACCTGGGGAGAAAGCTCAAGGTGTCCGAGCTCTCCGTGTTCTTTTTTGATCCCTCTATTTATTTTCCCTAGAGGGAGCAGGCGAGGGAGGGGGAATGGATGGTTTTTGGGCATCCCATGTGCCCCTGCAGGCCCAGCTCCTTCAACCCTAGATGCTCAAGCTGGAGAAAGGACCCAAAAGTTGTTCCCAGCTTCTGCTTGGAGAAGGAGGGAAGGGAACCCCAGACTTCCAAATTCTACACAGGCTGAGAAATGTCTCCTTCTATCCTCTTAATACCAGTGTGCGAAGCACCTGAACAGAAGGTGTCTAGGATCGAAGATGCCCCAAATCCAGAGTTGTACTAGACTTGACTAGGGACAGAGGGCAGGCACTGTGCCGGCCCAAGGGGAGGGAGAAAGAGGTGGGAAAAGTGGGAATCTGCCAAATCAGGGTTATGATTTAAACCTGCTCAGAACCCTTCACCCACCTACCCCACCCTACTCCAGGGAGGAGAATGCAAGCTGAGTCACTGGGTGGGTGGGACAGAAATGAATCAGCACCCAAAAGATGGGGGGGCAGCAGGGAGATGAGGAGGGCAGGAAATGCAAACTACCCCTACCCCAGACGAATCTGAGCTCCTAGTTTCTTCCACCGCAAGGGATGGAAAATTAACTTGGTGTTTCTTTCAGTTCCAAATGCCAGAGCGGGCTTCTAGGGGTCCTTCTAGAAGAGGTGGTCTGGGTGGGAGAAGGCAGTGTGGATCATGGTCATGATTGAGTACTAAATGGAGGGAATGCGGGACGGGGTCTGAGGAGGGTGGGGTACCCTGAGGGAGAAGGATCACACTCAGGATTGCAGAGGAAATGGCTCTCTGTTGCAAGTAGCAGTTACTTGGGACCTTGTCTTTGGGCATGGAGGGAGAGAAAGGACCCATTCAGGGGTTCCAATATCTAATTTTACAGCCAGGGCAAATTCCAAGCAGTACACGCTCCCCTCCCTGCCTTTTCCTAGCCCTGACGTATTTCCTCACCCTTTCCTAGTCCTGAGCTCTCCCCAGGCCCACCAGGAACTTTCTCCAGAGCCAAGAGCAACCTGCCAGTTGGAAGCCTCTCATTTCCTGCACCTTTGCAACCTGCCCTCAGCCCATCCTGGTTAAGAGTTGAATCCATATGCTCCTGGGACCACAGGGTGGACCTGGCCTGAGCCACAGGGGACCAGAGGAAGAGGTCCCCACTGCAGTGCCCCAAAAGTAACCACATCTCAGGCCTGGGAGAGGTGGGCTGAGTCACAGCAGGGTCACAGCAGGGACACGCATTCCGCTTAGGTCCCTGTTGACCCGCTCCTACATCCGTTGTTCTACTGCCCCATCTCCCTGGCTTGGTGCACCCCCTTCTGGCGTCTGGTGGAACAGCCAGGTCTTCTCACTGGAAGCCCAAAGCCTTGCAGTAACTAATAGTACTTTGAATTTGTTCTTGGCTTTTGCTTTCCAAAATGCTTCTCCCTTACAAGCCTTAAAATTGCTCTGGGGACTATTGGAGAATATTGTCAGGAAAAGTCATATAACTATTTGTCAGAGAAAGAAACTAAGGCCAGTATACGGTAACAGTGGCGCCAGGTTCTAACTCCCCGCACTTTTCTCCCCATGCATAAGGCCCCTTCTGTCTCCCACATCAGTGGGTAGTAGTGGGAGGGCCCCTCTCCACGTGGCTCTGGTCATTGGCGTCTGCCTGATTTCTGGCCCCTTCTCCCATTCTTCTGGGGGTTGTAGAGGAGAATCCTAAGGAGAGTAAGCCCCAAGCAGAGACTGCCCGCTCACAGGACGTGACCCGCAGAGACCAACAGAGGAATCCAGGGACCTCTACCACCCCGGCTCGGTCCAGTTCTGGGAGTGTCCAAGACTCTGAGATGGTGCGTTTGGGGCAGGAAGGGTTGGGAGCCCTGGAGACTTCCATCTGAGATTTCTCCCTTGGGCTTGGAGAGGTCTCCGGGAGCCCTGGGAGCCTGGTTGGTGGGGCTGATGGGCTGTGCAGGGGAGCTGGGCTGGAGCCATCCTTAGCTGCCTGCTCTCCCTCCCCCAGGGCCCATGCCGCAGACACCTGGAGTCAGTGCTGCAGCAACTCCAGACCGAGGTCTACCGAGGGGCTCACACCCTCTATGTGCCTAACTGTGACCATCGAGGCTTCTACCGGAAGCGGCAGGTGAGACTGTGTCTTCTCCCCTTGCTCCAGCATGAGGTTCCTATGGGAGCTGGGGGAGAGTTGACAAAGTTGCATAAATAAGACACTGTCCCTGTCTTTAAGGATCTTCCAACTTTAGGACCCACACAGACATAAAGAATAACCAAGCATACATTGTAGTAGACGACTTAAAGGACCTAGGGAATGGGCTAGCTCAGCGGCTGTCAACCTTGGGGCATCAGCATCACCTGGAGGGCTTGTGGGCAGATGGCCTACTGGCCAAGCCCTACCTGCAGTTTCCCATTCAGTAGGTCTGGGGTGGGGCCTGAGAATTTGCATTTCTAACAGGCTCCCTAGTGATGCTGGTGCTGTTGGTTTGGGAACAGCACTTGGAAAACTACTGTTCTGGGCTAGCAGAATGCACACAATTTATTGGTTGAAGAGGGGGAGCCAAGGAAAGGGAACCCAGTGGGCCTCACTGTCCTGAGAGAACTCCCAGATTCTTGGGCATCCTCAGCCCCAGGAGTCCCCACCCTTCTCCTGCTGGAAGCCTCACCCCTGATCCGTGTGCCTCTCCCCAGTGCCGCTCCTCCCAGGGGCAACGCCGAGGTCCCTGCTGGTGTGTGGATCGGATGGGCCAGCCCCTGGCAGGGTCTCCAGATGGCGAAGGAAGTTCCTCCTGCCCCACCGGGAGTAGCGGCTGAAGCTGGAGGATGAGAGGGTCTGCAGGGCCACTAGCAGGAGCATGAGGCCATCATCTTGGGTTATTTGTTGAGCGATGACTAACGCAGGGGCTCTGAGCCTCACAATCTACCTTTGGGCCCTGACCCCTTGCCCCCTCACATCTGGTTGGAGAGATTGTTGGTGTTGGCTTGGGGTGTTAATAAAGCTGTGTTGGGGGTCTCTCTGGCTTATGTCTCTGTGTCTACCTCTCACAGTTCAGGAGCCCCTGGCCCTCTCTCTGCCCCCATTGCAGCCCACCTGTAGCATTCTCCCTTTCCTGGGAACTACCTTCAGTCCTTCCTGCTGCACTTGGAACACGGGAGACAGCCACTGGCAGAGGCTTCGAGCTCTCAAGCCTCACCCAGCTACCCACGGGGAGTTGCAGGGTGGGGGGAATCACTGAGATCATAGGCTCAATCTGTTGTGACCTTGTTCCTAACACTGATCTTTGGACACAAGGGGAGGGGAAAGATTAATAGTTAATCGCCAGCAGGAACCCAGCAAAGAGGAACTCTCAAAGCCCTTACTCTTCTGTTACTTCCTCACTAAAGAGGAAGGAAATTGTAATTTATATGTGAGCTCATCCCACAGCCCTGAACCATGTGATTTTACCTAGACTACCTCTTCTTGTGCTTACAATAACCTTGTGAGTTAGGGATTTTGCCCTATTTTTCAGAGGAGGAAACTGTGTTTTAAAAAGTCACTTGACTGAAATTACGCAGCCAGTAAATAATAGAGGGAGGTTCATTTCTGGTTCTTCCGTGTGTGACAATACCTGGCAATCCTTAGGTGCCACATAAGTTTTTGTTTACTCTCCTGTCTGCCTACATGCTAACCCAAGCAGTGTCAGGAAGAGGTGACTTTCAAGGGTCCTGGCACCCAGCATTTCCTGGAGGGACTGCACCACCATGAATATGAGGGGTGCCAACCCCATGAGAATGTTACCGCACGCATACAATCACACTGCTGCGGTCTAAGGGAGCCGAATGCACTGATACGTGAAGACATTCTGACTCCTCCCTGACCTCTGGCCTGCTGGGGAGAGATGGAAGGCTAGCCGTGCTGCTTAAGCCTCAGAGAGGCAAAGTCTCCTCCCCATGCACAGTCACCATTCCTGTGGGAGGGACAGCACACTTGGAGCAGGAGTCTGCGCGGTGATTGGGGTGTTAGAGGGATACAACTGTTCCTACACAGACAGCAGAGCAGAGCCTATACCTGAGAAGCTGCCCTCCAGATCAGATAACCTACCGCGCTCCAGGAGGCCCTCTCCTCCTGAAAGGACTTTAGTCTTTGGAGCTGCCAGCTGAGCTGAGTGAGACAAGAGCTGAGCAGGGCAGGGCGGGCTGGGAAGGAAAGGAGGGAACATAGGCAAGGGCTGCCTGCTGCCCACTCAAGACCCACATCATGGAGCCCAGGGGGTGCCATTTGCGGAAGAGAGATGGGCCGAAAGGGGAGCAGGAGGAGCGACCCTCTGGAGACGGTGAGCCACCCTCTGGGAGTGCAGAGGCTCAGGAGGCGTTGGGGAGAGCTGCATGGTTGAGGGGAGGCTCCTGCTGTCTAATGTCAATCCTTCCTGCTGTCCTGGGAGGTCAAGGAAGGCAGACCTCAACCCTGCCCCAAGCTACCCAGTTGAGAGATGGAGGAGAAAAGGGCTATTGAGAGCTGTGGCCTTACCTTATCTTTTTGACCCTTTAACCCCAGAGGGTGAACAGAACAGCTTCCTGTTCCCTGGGCATTTTCTAGTCTTGTCATCAGGCCCCCTGCTTGCCAACGGCCTCTGCACTGCCTGCAAAAACAACTTCCTCTTCTATTTGCTCACACTAAATATTGGGGGGTTGGGGCGGGGACAATGGAAGGCTGCTGAGCATTCAGAGAGCATGTCCTGGACAGAGAATGCCTCTGGGTCTGCACAAAGCGGCAGAACCCTAACCGGTCCCCCTCGAGTGTGCCCTTTGCTCCCTCCTCCTAGGAAATGCTGAGACGCACAGAGCCCCAGACTTGGTGCAATGGTCCCAACATATGGAGGTGAGGGACATCAGAGGTCAGAGGTTAAGATGGAGAGTTCCTGGGGTGGTGGGAGGCAGGGCTGAGGACTGGCTTGGTGATAAAGATGATTTGTTCTTGAGTTCAAAGATCAGGTTAGAATTCAGAGTTAAGATGGAGGGTTCGAAGTACAGGTCCTCAGGCCAGGGACTAACAGTCAGCCAGTGAACAGTCTTCCTGTTAGTGGGGCTAGAGGTCAGGGTTAAGAGAGTGAGGATCAGAGGTGACATGGCTGGAATTCAGACCCAGGGAGTGGAAGCCTTCTCCTGCTGCCATTCCTTGGTCCTCACTCCTGCCCTGGGAAGCCAGAAGATCAATTACTGAGGAACCTGTGGGAAGGAACCATGGCTTGCTTGTTCATCTTTTTGTCCCTAGCACATAGCACTGTGCCTGGCACAGAGAGAAGCTCAGTAAATGTTTGGTGAATGAAAGGATGGCTGACTGCATGGAGGGACAGTGGGCCTTGCCCTGGCTTTGTCCTATAGGCTGTGAAGACACAGTTGCTGGAGCAAGCGCAGGGACAGCTGACGGAGCTGCTGGATCGGGTGATGTGGGAGGCTGTGCAATCCTATCCCCAACAAGGCAGGCCTCTGCCCTCCATTCCCCTAGATTCCTTGAGCAGGTGAGTCTGAAGGGCCAGGGGGCCGGGGAACGGCTGCAGCCAGCCCCTCCATAGCAAGGATCATGGACCATAGACATCATCTTATGTGCCCTTTACCAGCCTTGGCATGACCCTGACTTCAGCCTTCCCTCTTCTCCCCATATTATCTTGTCTTCCCAACACAGGCCTCCACCTTCTGGGCCTGACCCTGGCCCTGACCTTCCCCTACTACTGCTCTTGGTTCCCAAGTATTGACCATCTGCATGGCCCTGCCCTCTGCCCACTGCCTTCTTCCTTCCTGGCCTGACTCTGAACAAATGTCTCAATTCAGGACCCGGGAGCCACCCCTGGGGAAACAGAAAGTTTTCGTCATCCGCAAGTCCCTGCTTGAGTAAGTCAGGGGTGAAGACAGGGCATAGGAGGAAAAGAAAAGGCTTCAGCTGAGGGGCCAGGTCACCTCCTTTCCTATCCCTAGGCTCAAAGTGGTTTGTGGGGAGGACTTGGAGAGGGTTTCTAAGGTTCCTTTTCCCCCATTTGCCCTGGGCATGGCTGTGGAAGAAAGACCACCAGGAGAAGTCCCAGCATTTAGCTGGAAGGTCCAGATCACTAGGCCCCATGCCCTCATGTGCACAGACCCCGAGCCAGTCCCTGTGACTCTGGGGACTCTCCCACATTGACCTTGGGGCCCTGTCCCTCCAGTGAGCTGATGGAGGTGCAGCACTTCCGCACCATCTACCACATGTTCGTCGCCGGCCTGTGTGTCTTCATCATCAGCACGCTGGCCATCGACTTCATTGATGAGGGCAGGTAGGCCCCCCTCCCACCTGGGATAGGCACCTCAATCTGGCCAGATCCAATGGGTCCCCAGTGCCCCACATTGCTTCCAACAACCTTCCCACCTAAAACACCCTCTAGGACCCCTTCCCTCTGCAGCCTTGGATGCCCCTTAGTCTGTCTCCCGGAGCCAGCCACTCTGGAGAAACCATGCTCCCTCTCAAAAATTTCTCAGTGAGAACCTTGCCCTGAAGCAGATACACACACATGCGCATCCACCCACCTTCCTGTCCAGGCCAGTTCTATTCAATTCAAGTAACCACCACTGAACACCTACTGAGTACCAGCCCTGGGGGCCAGAGTAGTGAGCAGGGCAGACCCCATCCCTGTCTGTGAGGTACTCCCAATCTCTCTGGGAAGCCAGACAGGAACACAAGTGCCTTGGTGGATTATTCTTTCCACAGAGCACCCCTGCAACTGTGAGGATGAGTTTCAGAGGGCGGTCTGCCCCTGGGGGGTCTGTATTCTCGTGTCCCCTGACCTCACCCTAAGTCAGCCTTAGAAAGCAGCAAAAGGAAGAGGACCAAGGATCTGAAAGTTCAGCAATAGTACTTCCTTTTGCTAAAATTGTTATTGTCAATTATCTACATTTTATAAGGATAAAATCTCAGTGAAAAGTTCAAATACACTTTTTACCATAAAATGACAGTCCTTCCTGACCATGCCCTCAGTCCCAGACTGCTCCCCAGAAGTGACCATTTTTAACAGTTCTGAGTTTCCCTCCAGAGTATTTTTCATGCATCAACATCCATATGTATATAAGTACCAAAGAGATGTTGTGGGGGTTTTACATAAATCAAACACTGTACCTATTATTTTGCAATTTGTTTTTACTCCCTAATAATCTCTCTTAGGGATCTTTCCATTTTAATGACCACAAAGTATGGAGGTGCCAGATTTTATTCATTTAGTCTTTTATTAATGGACGTTTAGGTTGTTTCCAATTTTTCCCCTTCACGAACCATACACTCTTAAACTAGGCAAACAAAACTCTGAACAACCTGCATCCTATTAGCTCAAGTCTACAAGTATAGACACCCCAAAGGAACAAAACTAAGGAAAATCAAAGTCTACATACTTCATATTCTAGCACTTGTGGTGTACAGAGTACTGAGCCCTCCTGTAACACCATGAAATTGACAGAGGCCCCTAAAGGTTATTTACAATCAAACCCATTCCATGACTAGGTCTTCTCCAGCAGCACCCGGTTCCAGAAGCCCTGGGCCACAGAGGTGCCATCTTGAACACCTGCAGGGATGGGGAGCTCACAACCTGATCAAGATACCTCAGTTTATTTTCCAGCAGCTCTGATTGATGAGTAAGGGACAAGGCTGGGCTACACTTTTGTCCACTTTGTCTCTCTTTTCCCACTCCAAGGCTGGTGCTGGAGTTTGACCTACTGATCTTCAGCTTCGGACAGCTGCCCCTGGCGCTGGTGACGTGGATCCCCATGTTCCTGTCCACGGTGCTGGTGCCCTACCAGGCCCTGCGTCTGTGGGCGAGGCCGGGGCCCGGGGGCGTCGCCTGGGCGTTGCGGGCGGGCCTGGGCTGCTCGCTGCTGGCCGCCCACGCAGCGGTGCTCTGCGTCCTGCCTGTCCACGTGGCGGTAGCGCACCAGCTCCCGCCGGCCTCGCGCTGCGTCCTGGTCTTTGAGCAGGTGAGGGGTGAGCGCCGCTGCAGCGGGAGGGCACAGGCAGGCCATCCCTGCAAGGGCCGCTCTCAAAGAGCAGAAGCGCGTTTGGTAGAGAATTGGGAGGGGGAGCTAGTGACGAGGGGCAAGAGTCCGTTGTGAGGGACCTGGGGGAACCCGTAGCCTCTAAGGAACAGTAAACGAACGAAAGAGGCACCACTTCGCCACTTCGCAAACATAGTCTGACGCCGCAGTCGCAGTCACACAGGCTTGGCTGAGTGAAGACACTGCCTGGGCCTCTCCTGTCCCCCTAAATTTACCCTTCATCCCAGCGGCGCCCCGTGTTAGGCTATAAGGCGATCTGACCACACAGATTTTACACTCTTGTGCCTCTCTGTCGTGAATGAGAGCGCAGAGCGGTTAAGAGATTTGCCCAAAGCCACTTGGCCTCCCTTCCACTCCGCCTCAGGTCAGGCTCCTGATGAAGAGCTACTCCTTCCTGAGAGAGGCTGTGCCCGGGACCCTTCGTGCCAGAGGAGGTGAGGCAGACAGCTGGCCTTGTTGCCAACTCAGCCCCCCTGAATGAAGCCAGTCCTTGCAGGATCCTCATAAAAGCCCTGCCTTCCCCAGTCCCATCTTGCCCAGAGGTCACAGCTCTGGCCTCCAGCTGGGCTCTGTGGGCATTCTCAGGTCCCACCTCTGAGAGATGGCACTTCTGTTACCCAGGATTTCTGGCGTTTTCCTATTTCAGGCCCAGCCTGAAAAGATCCAGGGTATGAGAATCTCATACAGGCATACCTCAGAGATATTGTGGGTTTGGTTTTAGACCACTGCAATAAGGCAACTCTTGAATTTCTGGGGTTCTCAGACCATGTAAGAGTTATGTTTACACTATAGTCTATGTTTACACTGTAGTCTATGAAGTGTGCAGTCGCATGTGTCTAAAAACACAATGTACATACCTTAATTAAAAGAATACTGGCCGGGAGAGGTGGCTCACGCCTGTAATCCTAGCACTCTGGGAGGCCGAGAAGGGAGGATAGCTCAAGCTCAGGAGTTCGAGACCAGCCTGAGCAAGAGCGAGACCCCGTCTCTACTAAAAATAGAAAGAAATTATCTGGACAACTAAAAATATATAGAAAAAATTAGCCGGGCACGGTGGCGCATGCCTGTAGTCCCAGCTAATCGGGAGGCTGAGGCAGGAGGATCGCTTAAGCCCAGGAGTTTGAGGTTGCTGTGAGCTAGGCTGACACCACGGCACTCACTCTAGCCCGGGCAAAAGAGTGAGACTCTGTCTGAAAAAAAAAAAAAAAAAAAAATGCCAATGATTGTCGGAGCCTTCAGCGAGGGTCTCACCTTGATGTTGATGGCTGCTAACTGATCAGGGTGGCAGTTGTTGAAGTTTAGGGTGGCTATAGCAGTTTCTTGAAATAAGACAACAATGAAATTTGTCAAATCGATTGACTCTTCCTTTCATGAAAGATTTCTCTGTAGCGTCTGATGCTGTGTGATAGCATTTTACCCACAGTAGAACTTCTTTCAAAATTGGAGTCAGTCCTCTCAAACACTGCCACTGCTTTATCAACTAAGTTTATATACTATTCTAAATCCTTTGATGTCACTTCAACAGTGTTCACAGCATCTTCACAAGGAGTGGATTGCATCTCAAGAAACCACTTTCTTTGCTCATTCATAAGAAGCAACTCCTCATCCATTAAAGTTTTATCTCAACATTGTAGCAATTCAGTCACTCCTTCGGGCTCCACTTCTAATTCCAGTTCTCTTGCTATTAATATTTCTACCACATCTGCAGTTATTTTCTCTACTAAAGTCTTCAACCGCTCAAAGTCATCCATGAGGGTTGGAATCAACTTCTTCCAGACACCTGTTAATGTTATGTTGATATTTTGACTTTCTCCCATGAATCATGAATGTTCTTAATGGAATCTAGAATGAAAAATTCCTTCCAGAAGGTTTCCAATTGACTTTGCCCAGATCCATCAGAGGAATCACTATCTATGGCAGCTATAGCCTTACAGAATGTATTTCTTTTTTTTTTTTTATTTCAGCATATTATGGGGGTACAGATGTTTAGGTTATGTATGTTGCCCTTGCCCTCCCCAGAATGTATTTCTTAAATAATAAGGTTTGAAAGCTGAAATTACTCTTTGATTCACGGGCTGCAGAATGGATGTTGTCTTAGCAGGCATGAAAACAACATTCATCTCCTTGTACATCTCCTTCAGAGCTCTTGGGTGGCCAGGTGCATTGTCAACGAGTAGTAATATTTTGAAACGAATCATTTTTGTTAGCTGTAAATCTCAACAGTGGGTTTAAAATATTTAGTAAACTATACTATAAACAGATGTGCTGTCATCAGACTCTGTTCCATTGGTAAAACACAGGCAGAGTAGCATAATTCTTAAGGGCTCTAGGATTTTTTGAATGAAAAATGAGCATTGGCTCCAACTTAAAATCATCAGCTGCATTAGTCCCTAGCAAGAGAGTCGATCTGTCCTTTGATGCTTTGAAGCCAGGCATTGACTTCTCCTCTCTAGCTATGAAATTCCTAAATGGCATCTTCTTCCAATGGAAGGCTGTTTTGTCTACATTGAAAATCTGTTGTTTATTATAGCCACCTTCATCTATTATCTTAGCTAGATCTTCTGGATAACTTGTGGCAGCTTCTAGATCAGAACTTACTGCTTTACCTTGTACTTTTATATTATGGGGATGGCTTCTTTCTTTAAACCTCATGAACCAACCTCTGCTAGCTTCCGACTTTTCTCCTACAGCTTCTTTACTTCTCTCAGCCTTCATAGAATTGAAGAAAATTATGGCCTTGTTCTGGATTAGGCTTTGGCTTAAGGGAATGTTGTAGCTGGTTTGATCTTCTATCCAGACCACTCAAACTTTCTTAATATCAGCCATTAGGATGTTTTGCTTTTTGATCATTCATGTATTCACTGGAGTAGCACTTTTAATTTCTTCCATGAATTTTTCCTTTGCATTCACAACTTGGCTAACTGGTGCAAGAGGCCTAGCTTTTCAGCCTATCTTGGCCTTTTCTTTTCTTTCTTTAATCCTTTTTTTTTTGTTGTCAGCACAGAGGATTGAGTTCAATTTTCTTTTCAGTTTTTCCCCTAGCTTGGCTTTTAACATGCCTTCCTCACCAAGCTTAATCCTTTCTAACTTTTGATTTGAAGCGAGAGATATTTGACTATTCCTTTTACTTGAACACTTAGATGCCATTATAAGGTTATTAATTGGCCTGATTTTAATATTGTTGTGTCTCTGGGAATAGGGAGGCCCAAGGAGAGGAGAGAGATGGAAGAAGTGTCGGTCAGTGGAGCAGTCAGAACACACACAACATTTATTGATTAAGTTTACAGTCTTCTATGGATGTGGTTCAAGGCATCCTAAAACAATTGCAACAGTAACACTAAAGATCACTGATCACAGATCACCATAACAGATATAATAATAATGAAAAAGTTTGAAATATTGTGAGAGTACCAAAATGTGACACAGAGACACAAAGTGAGAACATGCTGTTGGAAAAATGACACTGATAGACTTGCTAGATGCAGGGTTGCCAGACCTTCAATTTGTTAAAAAAAATGCAATATCTGTGACACACAATAAAGCAAAGTGCAATAAAACGAGGTATGCCTGTATTAGGAAGTCAGGGTAGAAAGGAAGGAGAATGGGTCGTGGAACATACAGGCGCCAAGTGAGGCTCTGGCCACAGTAGGTCCTGCACTGGAAAATGGGGTGCCTAGAATGGAAGCAAAGATGGGGCGTTAAAGAGTAGGTTCGTTGCTTGCCCACTTGCCTCCCCCAGCCTGCATCCAGATCCTATATCCAGCGCCTCCTCCTGCCTCCACCTCTGTCTCTCTGCTCACCAATCCCACCACCCTTCCCCAGCAGCCTACCCACCTCTGCCCCTCCCACTCCCTAATCTACCTGCTTATTCCTCATCAGGTGAGGGGACCCGGGACCCCAGTTTCTCCAGCTACCTCTACTTCCTGTTCTGCCCCACACTCATCTACAGGGAGACTTACCCCAGGTAAGACCCTGCATCTCTTCCCCCAGTGCTGCGGCCCCAGGACCTTGTCTTCTGCTCTCCCTGGCCTGAGCGCCTCAGTCTCACTTCAGGCACTGGCCACACCCTCAGGAAGCATCCCATAATAAAGATGGGAAATAAGTGGCAGGTAGACTACCCCTTCTCACTGGGCAGCCCACGATGACACAAGGGTGACCAGCTGTCCTGGTTTACCCAAGACTGTCCCGATTTTAGAACCGAAAATCCTACACATCCCAGGAATACTCTGTATGGTTGGTCGCCTGAGTTGACACCCAAGCTAAAAATCCACTGGTCATCTCTGTTATGGAAAATCCAAAGTGTCCTAGACCCCACGTCCCCAGATAGTCCTCCCAGGCCTGAGGGATTGAGGGAGCTGTGGAGAGAGGCCCTGGAACCCATGCCCAGCCTGAGCAGGGAACAGCATAAAAGGGTGAGAAACATATTATCCCCATTGCTGCTGCAGGACATCCAACATCAGGTGGAATTATGTGGCCAAGAACTTCGCCCAGGTCAGAAGATGGGGCAGAAGGGTGGACCACCTGTCACTCACAGTGGCTGAGGAGACATTGCTGGGAGTGAGGTGGGGGAGGCCTGGGGAGGAGGTGGGAGGGTGGTGCTAAGGGAAGAGAAGGCAGCTGCTGGGCCAGAGGTCCAATCCCATGGGTAGTGGCCGGTGCCCACTCCCAAGGCGTGCGCCCCATCCCTCCCCAGGCCCTGGGCTGTGTGCTCTACGCCTGCTTCATCCTGGGTCGCCTCTGTGTTCCTGTCTTTGCCAACATGAGCCGAGAGCCCTTCAGCACCCGTGCCCTGGTGCTCTCTATCCTGCATGCCACATTGCCAGGTAAGCCCACCCAGGTGGGGATAGGGAAGACCTGACTCTTCACCTTCCGTCAGTTTCAACACCTTCCCCCTCTGAAGCTCCGCTTGTATCTGTCTCCTCCTGTCAGTGCTCATTGCTGCGATTTCAGTTCAGATTATTAGCCAACCGCCCTCCATATCAGCCTCCTAACGTATCTCCCTGGCACCCAAATCTTTCCTCTCCCATCCAGCCCTGACACTGCCACCCAGGCAAACTTCCCTATGACCAATGAATCATTCCCTACCCTGCTTCAAAACCTCCAGTGACGGCCAGGCGCGGTGGCTCACGCCTGTAATCCTAGCACTCTGGGAGGCCGAGGCGGGTGGATCATTTGAGCTCAGGAGTTCGAGACCAGCCTGAGCAAGAGCGAGACCCTGTCTCTACTAAAAATAGAAAGAAATTAGCTGGACAACTAAAAATATATATAGAAAAAATTAGCCGGGCATGGTGGCACATGCTTGTAGTCCCAGCTACTTGGGAGGCTGAGGCAGAAGGATCACTTGAGCCCAGGAGTTTGAGGTTGCTGTGAGCTAGGCTGACACCACGGCACTCTACTCAGGACAGTAGAGTGAGACTCTGTCTCAAAAAAAAAAGAGAAAAAGAAAACCTCCAGTGATTACCCATTGCTGGCACTTCTAGATAAGATTTGACTTTGGTCTGGCATTCGAGGCCTCTTCCTATGCAGCCCCACCCTTTCTTCTCATCCCACCACAAGCCCAGAAAGGTCCATGCCTCCGGGCCTTTGCTCATACTGGCCCCTCAGCTTGGAATGCCCTTTCCCCATTTTCCAGCTGTGGAATCTAGTTCCTGGGAGGCCCACAGCTGAGATGTCCCCTCCTCTGAGAAGCTTTCCTTTTATAGCCATCAATTACCATGACGCACCCCTTGCCCTGCACTCCCTAGTACATTGATGGCCACCATGCTTAGCTCCCGTTACATTTGACCTTGCTACATGGTTGGACATGTCTCTCTGTCTCTGTCTCTGTCTCTGTCTCTCCAAACACTGTGAACTCCTGGTGGCTAGGGGCTGTGAGATCCATCTTTGCATTCCCAACATCTGGCACAGAGTAGATGCCAAGTAAATGCACATGAGCAAATGGCGAATTAATGAATGCATGAATTCGTGAATGACTAATAAATGATTGGTAAGAGTTGGGACCCTGGTTGCTGGGCAGGGCCTCCTCAGAGCCCAAATCAGGGCTGCCTGGGAAGTCCAGGTAGGGCCGTCTGACCTGCAGCCCCTTGTCCGCACACACCAGGCATCTTCATGCTGCTACTCATCTTCTTTGCCTTCCTCCATTGCTGGCTCAACGCCTTTGCGGAGATGCTACGATTTGGAGACCGAATGTTTTACCGGGTGAGGGCCTGCACCTGGGCCAGTTGGAAGTTGGAGGCAGGGAGGGTTAGAGAGGGATCTGGGGAAGATGGTGGCTATGTTGGGTGTTCCCTCAGCTGTGCTGCTGAGCTCCCACAGTGAGAAATGTGGTCCTCTAGGTGTGGTTATAGTGCAGCCCTCCACCTCCCAACCAGCCAGGGCTAACTGCTTTTGTGTGCATGGTACTATAGAATCTTCTTCTCCTGAGAGGGGTAGCAGGAGGGAGGACAGGGGCCCCAGGTCCTGAACAGGAACTGGGAGAGTGCCTGCTGTCTCTATTCTGCCCTTCTGGAACATTGGAACGGGGTGCAGGCAGAGGGAGCAGCAGAGAGCAGCTGGAGCCTGGGGTACTCACCTCCTTTCCCCAACCCTGACCCCACTCCCTCCCCAGGACTGGTGGAACTCAACATCCTTCCCCAACTTCTACCGCACTTGGAACGTGGTGGTCCATGACTGGCTGTACAGCTACGTGTATCAGGACGGACTGTGGGTACGGGCTCTGCAGACCCTTCAGCTCCCACAGTTAACGGGGGCCCTCCCAGCCATCCTCCCCTTCCTTCCCTCTGCACCACCCACCTTTCCAGACCTAAGCGACCTTTAGATTTCATCTGTCCTCATTCTACCCAACCCAACAGGTGGGAAGTCCTTCTTACAGTCTAACTTTCTTCCTTCTTTATCCTTAATTCCACCCCCTCCACAGGGCATTTCTCCCCTCCTTAGCCTTCTAAGGAACACGCATATAGCAATTTTCAGTTACCAAGGTCTTTCACATACATTAATCGGCGCAGTAACCCTGAGAAGTAAGTATTATTACATTCTTATTTTTAAATTGCAGCTAAGGCCCAATGGGCCAATAAAATGCTGTTAGATAAGACCAGTGTCAGCTCTTCTGACCCAGATCCTATATTCTTTCCATTGCACTACACTCCCTCCCGGCTTCCTTAAAGAGTGGGCTCTTCGTGGAGCTCAGGAAGACTCACTTCCCACTCCTCCCCTCACCCTGCCAGCTCCTTGGCGGCCGGGCCCGAGGGGCAGCCATGCTGGGCGTGTTCCTGGTCTCTGCAGTGGTCCATGAGTACATCTTCTGCTTTGTCCTGGGGTTCTTCTACCCCGTCATGCTGATGCTCTTCCTTGTCGTTGGAGGTGAGCTTGCCTCTGTGCCACTGGAAGGGAGCCATCCAAGGGGAGGAGGCCTGGGTCCTGCTCCTGGAGATCCCAGACTCATTGCGGGGAGGCCACACACCTAGGACCCAAGAGGAGGCTTCTGGGCTGGAGAGGTGGGGTGGGGAGGGAGGCAGCAAGCGGGTATCGTGGGGGATGTGGGAGGAGGTTTCTGGCTGAAGAGCATTTGAGCAGGGCACACATGGAGGAAGACAGAGAGAAGAAGACAGTTGCGGTTGGGAGGTTCAGTATGAGATCAGGATATTGAAGTGTGAACTGAGGAATCCTGGTTTTACATGAGCCACTGGAGACCTCCATGGGTTTCTGCAGCTGGGTTCAAGATCCTCCCCAATGGAGCCTTCCTGTTCCATCTTTTCCCAGTACCCTGGGCTGGGAGGGAAGCCAGGAAGACAAGGCATGAGTATCTGCAACCGGAGTGACAACCTTTCCTCCCGTGCCAGGGCTGCTGAACTTCACAATGCATGACCAGCACACGGGCCCAGCGTGGAACGTGCTGATGTGGACCTTCCTCTTTCTGGGCCAGGGCATCCAGGTCAGCCTGTACTGCCAGGAGTGGTATGCACGGCGACACTGCCCCTTGCCCCAGGTAAGGCACCACAACCCTTGCCCAGCTCCCCATCCGAGAGGACACACCTCCCCTTCCCAACAGCCAGCCCCGTCTTGTTCCCAATTCAACGGCCATGGTCAGGCACCAGGGCCTGCCTTGGGGGTGATGGGCTCCCATGTCTTGGATGCACAGGCTGGGTCACCAAGAGTGACCTCATTCATAATTCACTCTTCTCTGGCTTAGATAACCTTCTGGGGGCTGGTGACACCTCGCTCTTGGTCCTGCCATACCTAGAGGTCAGGGCACCCTCACTGAACAGATGACACCATCAAGTTCTTCTCTGCCTGCAAAGCCTGGACCATGGCTCCTCTCTGCATTTCCAAACATGGTTCTCAGTCGATGGGGCCTGCGTGCCGGACCCAGCCAGGGAATTGCAGGGACTGAGGTCATTGGACCTGTAGATAGCTGAGCACAGACTCAGCATGGGGGTGACTCGAGCCCTATCCTCATGGATTGGGCACACGATCCCCTCCCACCCCATAACTGTCCAGACTTGGGGAGACTTGAGGGACCTTCTAGGTTTGGTGGATGTGGGGGGACTCAGGAGATCTGGAGCCACCAGGTTGAGAAGGGTTTTGTTCTTGACTTTGTACTTCTTCCAATATAGCAATAAACTCTTTGTCTCCCTTTTTTCATTCGTTCATTCATTCATTCATTTGCTGAAGGCCCACTCGTGACAGGTACTATTGGGGGAGGAGTGAGAATTTGGGGTGACATCCTGCCTTACCTTCTCTATGCCACGCCCCTCTCCCTGGAACTCAGCCTCTACCCCTCTCCCACCTCTGTTCTTTCTCCAGCTCACATTTCCATGCCCCTTGAATCCTTCCGCTCTGGCAACCTCTGGCACATTTTGAAAGGACACACAGCAGGCCCCCTTTCCTTTAGCAAACCCAGGAGAGAAACCTCCTGTACAGACCTGAGACACCTCTTTTTGTTTGTGAACCTCAGTTTCCACAGCTATAAAAAGGATATTGGCCAGGCAAAGTGGCTCACACCTATAACCCCAGCGCTTGGGAGGCTGAGGTGGGAGGATCCTTTGAGCCCAGGAGTTTGAGGTTGCAGTGAGCTATGATAGCATCACTGCACTAGTCTGGGCCCCAGAGTGAGACTCTGCTTCCAAAAAAAAAAAAAAAAATTAGGAGTTTCCCGACTGTAGGGACACAGGAAAATATATTAGGTAGGATACAGAAGGTCAAAATATTTATATTCAGAACTGTTGCAGAAACCAGTGTGTCTCTCCTGTCTACACAGATTCCCCACCTGGTTCTAGGGAGACATCTGGGTAAGGAAAAGTAAAAACATTGGCCCCTGGGGGAATGAGGACAGAAAAACCAGGGTCCTTGAGAGAGGTGGGGCGCATCCTTTTTTTTTTCACATTTTAACAATATATATAAGTATCTTTTCATGTTAATAAACATACATCTATTGTATCATTTTTAGTGATGGCATGGTATTACATTGCATGTATATACTATAACTAATTACATATATTTCAGTTGTTCAGTTATTTCCAATATTTTGCTTTTCTTTTTTTGGGGGGCAGGGGCAGGATCTCACTTGGTTGCCCAGGCTAGCATGCAATGGGTTCACCATATCTCATTGCAATCTCAAACTCCTGTGCTCAAGCAATTCTCCTGCCCCATCCCCTTGAGTAGCTGGGACTACAGTTTTGCACCACCAAGCCCGGCTAATTTATCTATTTTTTGTAGAGATGGCATCTTGCTATGTTGTTCAGGCTGCTCTTAAAATTCCTGGCTTCAAGTGATCCTCCTGCCTCAGCTTCCCAAAGTGCTAGAATAACAGATGTGAGCCACCAAGCCCAGCCTCAGTATTTTGCTCTTATAAATAACTTAGGGCACCCTCACTGCCTAGATGAACATCTTTGTGTAAATATATATATATTTGTGCTCGTTCCTCAGGGAATTTTCTAGATGCAGAATTACTGGAACATTACGTGGGTTTACTTCAAATGTACACACTGCTAAACTTCTCTCTAGAAAGCCTATATGTATTGACAGTACATGAGTGTTGCCCATCTCCCCACCCTCATGCTGATCTTGAGTTTTGTCAACTTTTAAACTTTTGCCAATCTGATATAAGAGGAAAATTATATCTAGGTTGTTTTTATTTTGCATTATGATCATTACTTTAAATAATTAAGTATATTTTCCTGGGTACCAACCATTTTTATTTAATATTTTATTTTCATTTTGTTTATTTGTATGTTTATTTTGATTGGTTAACCAAGCTTTCTTAAAATTTATATTTATGATTTAATTAAGCTTTTTATTTTGAGTAGTTACAGATTCATATGTAGGTGTAAGAAATAACAGAGAGATTCCATGTCGCCTTTATCTAGTTCTCCCAATGATAACACCTTACAAAACTGTACACAGTTGTGTACAATGTTATAACCAGGATATTGACAATATAATCAATATACACAACATTTTTCATCATCACAGGTTCCTTTATGTTGCCTTTTTTTTTTTTTGAGACAGAGTCTTGCTCTGTTGCCCAGGTTAGAGTGTAGTGGTGTTATCATAGCTCACTGTAACCTCAAACTCCTAGGCTCAAGTAATCCTCCTGCCTCAACCTCCCAAGTAGCTGGGACAATAGGCACACACCACCACACCCAGCTAATTTTTCTATTTTTTGTAGAGATGGGGTCTCACTATGTTGCTCATGTTGGTCTCGAACTCCTGGCCTTAAGCAATCCTCCCGCTTCAGCCTTCTAAAGTGCTAGAATGTCAGGTGTGAGCCACTGTGCCCAGCCCATGTTGCGTTTTTATAGCCACCCCCACTTCCCTACCACCTCATCTCCTCCTTAACCCCTGGCAACCACTAATCTGTTCTCCATGTCTATAACTTTGTCATTTCTCAAGCTGTATTTTTAAACAGAATTATATATTAAAATGTAACAATAAGATCTTTGTATCATCAAATAAGCAATCAGTGTTCAAACTTCGAATTGTCTCATATTTTCTGTTTGCTTGCTTAAATCAGGATCCAAATAAACTCTGTACTGTGCAATTGGTTTAATTTAATCTATGGATTCCTACTCCATCTCTTATTTTAACTTTATTTTACATACAATAAAATGTTCAGATCTTAACTTTTTTATTCAACTAATTTTGTATATACCCATGCAATCATCACCCAAAACATGTAGAACATTACCATGCCCCCAGAAAGTTCCCTCATGCCCCATTCTTGTCAACTACCCAATCGGAAGCAAGCACTTACTTATTTCTACCCTCATATATTAGCTTTACCTGTTTTACAACTTCATAGAAATCTATAGTGTGTACTATTTTATCAATGGCTTTCACTCAGTTTAACATTTTTCACTCAATGTAACATTTTTAAGATTAATCTATGTTCTGCATATATCCTTTGTACCTTCTTATTGCTCAGTAGTATTCCATTTATGAATATATCACACAGTTTGTTTATCTCTTCACTTGTTGATGGACATTTGGGGTGTTTCTAGTTTGAGGTTATTATTAACAAGGCTGCTCTGAAGACTCAAGTGTGCACTTGAAAAGAATATGTACTCTGTTGTTGGGCAGAGTGTTCTTGAATATCAATTAGGTCATGTCGTTTGATAGTATTGTTCAATCTTCTGTGTCCTTACTGATTTTCTTTCTACTTGTTCTATCAGTTATTGAGAGAGGGGTGATGAAATAATTGTGGATTTCTCTATTTGGCTTTGGTTTTACATATTTTTGAAGCTCTGTTTTTAAGAGCATAAGTATTTAGGATTGTTACATCCTCTTGATGAGTTGACCTCTTGTCATTATGAAACAGCCAGCTTCTTCCCTTGTAAAATACTTTGCTGTGTCTGATATTAATATAGCTACTCCACCTTTCTTTTGATTAATGTTTGCATGCTATATCTTTTTCCATCATTTTATTTTTAAACTATTTGTGTCTTTATATTTAAAGTGGGTTTCTTATAAGCAGAAAATAGTTGGATCTTGCTATTTTATCCCATCCGATAATATCTGCCTTTTAATTGGGGTGTTTAGATCATTAAAATTTAAGACGACTATTGATATGGTTTAAATCTACTAGCTTTCTATTGTTTTCTATTTGTCCCATCAATTCTTTCTTCTCTTTTCCCTCTTTTTATGTCTTCTTTTGAATAAATTATGAGTCCACAAGTGGAATGAATGATACATTTTATTTTATTTCTTGTATCTTATTGTATATCCTTTATTCATTTCATGTTTTTGATATTTTGATCATGTTGCTATTCATTCCATTTCACCTACTCCATTGTTATTTTGGAAATTCTACTATACTTTTCCACTACCTTGATAGCTACTTTTCCTTCCCAGCAACGATAATAAAACACATATTTCTTTATCATTATTTGAAAATATATCAATTATTTCTTCCATTAATATATTTCATGTCCTGCTGCTTCTACCAATAAGAGAGATCTTTAGAATATTTTTGCTTACTTCTTTCACTCTGCTTCCAACTTCTAGGTTTTCCTGAGATAGGGTAGTACTTACGGCTCTAGATATAATTAGATATCTATCAATCTCTATGAACATTTAACTGTGTAATATTTTGCCAGGTTTGTTGCTGACTACTTGTTCTTTCACCTCTTCACCTTCTTCTCTCTTGATTTGTCTGTTCTGTGATCAAATCTTTCTTGAATATTTCCCTCAGGCGAGGTATGAGATTGATATATTCTCTGAATCCTTCAGATCTCCAAATATCTTTTTTTTTTTTTTTTTTTTGCCCTGACAGGTGAACGTTTTCCCAGCTGGGGATGAGATTCCTGGGTAGCCATCCTTTTCTCTTAGTTTTCCCACTCTTGGCTTCCAGTGTTGCAGACAAGAAGTCCTACGCCAGTCTGATTCATTTCCTTTTATATTAATAGATAACTTGCTCTTTCTGCCTAGAAACTTGAAAATGTTTTTCTTTAACCTCAGAATTTAGGAGTTTCACGTATTTCCTTGTATCTTCCTGTTCCCTTTCAGTCTGCAAGCTCAGATCTTTCTTCAGGTCAGCAAAGTAATATTCTATTCTTTAGTTATTTCCTCTCGTCCATCTATTCCTTTCCTCCCTTTTGGAACTAGTGTATTTGAATGTGAGGACTGCTGAATCTGTTCTCCAAGTCTCATATTTTCCTCATTATTTCCATCTCTTCATATTATTTGCTCTGTGCTTTTTGAAATATTGTTTCCACTTGTTCTTCCAAGCCACTAATTTGAGTCTCAGCTGTGACCATTCTCTCTTTCAATACGTACACTGATTTTTAGTTGTTGTTGTTGTTGTTTAAAACAATGTTTTTTAGTTCCAGAAAAATTTGGGGGTTTTTGTTTTGGCACTCTACTTGACTCTCTTTAAGTGCTAATAGTTTCTTAAGTTGTCATATACCTCTTCCAGTGATTACTGTGCTTTCTAGTGGCCAGGGAAACAAGCTATAATAACCTCATCCCTGCAAGGGCAAGGCTCTGTGAGTCACACTGTACTGCTTTTCCCATGGTCCTGATCTCTGTTCAGGGGCTCTCCAAAGCTGGTCTGCACGGTGCAAGAGTGAGGAAGCTCCTCACCAGGGCTACGCACCAGATCTTCTTCCCTCTTAACCTAAAGTTCAAGCCTTCACTTGGCACCCTGCCCGCTGGACCTAGCAGCAACATGGCAAAGTAGAGGCAGGTGTTTGGAGATGGGAGTGGAAAAGAGTGGAAATTTCCTTAGAACAGTAGTTCTCAAACTTGGGTGTGCATTAGAACCACCTCCAGGGTTTGTTAATACAGAGTTTCTGATTCATTATGTCTGAAGTGAGGCCTGAGAATTTGCATTCCTAACAAGTTTCCATGGCAAGCCAGTGTTACTGATCTAGGAACCACACTTTGAGAACCACTGCTTTAGAATACACCAAACCAAGTCTTTCTTCTTTTCCACCCTCTTCCTCTTCAAAATTATACTTTTTTCTCGAGATGAGGTCTTGCTATGTTGCCCACACTGGTCACCAACTCCTGGGCTCAAGCTATCCTCCCATCTCAGACTCCAAGTAGCTGAGATAATAGGTGCGAGAGCCACCACGCCTGGCTATGCTTTTTTTTTTTTCTTTTAATGGCAAGGAAATTGACCCAAACTTGAAAATGTTTTTCTTTAACCTCAGAATTTAGGAGTTTCATGTCTTTCCTTGTATCTTCCTGTTCCCTTTCAGTCTGCAAGCTCAGATCTTTCTTCAGGTCAGCAAAGTAATATTCTATTCTTTAATTATTTCCTCTCGTCCATCTATTCCTTTCCTCCCTTTTGGAACTAGTGTATTTGAATACTAATACATATTGTCCCCTGGTTTATGTTTGGCTCTCCAGCTGGTTCACGGTACTGGGTCTTGTGCAGCACAGGCTCCATCCGGGGCCCCTCCTCCACCGAGGCCCTCGCCTGTGCTTCCCCGACAGGCCCCAGCCCTCAGTCCGAGGAATGGGCGCAGGCAGAGGGCCAAAGGCTCTCAGGGCAGGCCGCTGGTTAGGCCCAGCTGACGTACAGGTGAGTCAGACCAGAGTGAGACCAGAAAGCGCTACCTTTGCGCGGCCTCAGGACCGCTTCCCCCATTAGGCGGCCCTGTGTTATTGCCCTCGTGCCCATAAGTGCCCATAAGACAGCTGCCACTGCCCCGGCCCCACTCCTGGACCCTCAGGGGTCGGTGGGGCAGGTGGCAGCTCTCACTCCTGCCGAGTGACGTGGGGCACCTGCAGTGGGTGGGAGTGCGAGGATGGTGTGTGGGGGTCTGGAACCACCCTCCCGACTCTCCTTCCTGGCTGGGAACCCCCTTCCCGTCTGATGTCTGCGAGCCTCTCCCTCTCTTCACTCCACAGCCTCATCACGCTTCTGTCTCGCTTCTCAGCTTCCTGTCACAGGCACACTGCCTGAAAGAGTTGGCTGTGCTCACTGTGGAGGTCACCCAGCATTCGCTGGCGCGTCGATCAGGGGTCTACAAAGGGGCCTCTCATACTTTAGTATGGGTTATTCGCTCCAGGCCCCGTTCCTGCCTGCCATTTCCCTCCTCATCCTAGGACACTAGGATGTGTCCTCCTCACTCTAGCACATGACAAATCTATAGGTAGTCTCAAAAAATACAATGTTTTATTGTACCTTTGTATGTATATAAATTAATTTATGCTATGATTCTCATCCCATTTCATTGATCACTTTGAAAAGGTGTTATCAATGGTGCTAGAGGTAACTTTAGCTTATTTCTGTTGATTTCTGTGTGGTATTCGATCATATGCACACACCACATTTTATATGTGCCTTCATGGACATTCAGTATGGGCCTGAGGGGACAAGGGTTCTCTGTGGGATTTCCCAGAAGCTGGTTCTTAAGGTATACTTAATTTCACTAGAATTGTCAGATAGTCTCCAAAATGGTTAAACCTGGAACCATTTGTATCCCCACCCTAAGTGCATGCACGAAGTTCCTATTTCCTCATATTCTCAGAGCTTGAGGTATCTAATTTACTTTGCATGGAAACAGCCAGTTGTTCCACCACCATTTGTTGAAAAGACTATCCTTTTGCCACTGAATTGCCATTGCATCTATTTTAAAAAATCAATTAATCAGCTACTTTGGGTGGCTGAGAAGAGAGGATCCCTTGAGCCCAGGAGTTCGAGAGCCACCTGGGCAACATGATGAGACTTGTTCTCAAACACAAAAATCAGGGCCAGGCGCGGTGGCTCACGCCTGTAATCCTAGCTCTCTGGGAGGCCCAGGCGGGCAGATTGTTTGAGCTCAGGAGTTCGAAACCAGCCTGAGCAAGAGCGAGACCCCGTCTCTACTAAATAGAAAGAAATTAATCGGACAACATAAAAATGTATAGAAAAAATTAGCCAGGCATGGTGGTGCATGCCTGTAGTCCCAGCTACTCGGGAGGCTGAGGCAGAAGGATTGCTTGAGCCCAGGAGTTTGAGGTTGCTGTGAGCTAGGATGACGCCATGGCACTCTAGCCCGGGCAACACAGCGAGACTCTGTCTAAAAAAAAAAAATAAAAAAATCAGTTGATCTTATATGTCTGGATCTATTTTTGGACTTTCCTTTCTATTCCGTTGATGTATTTATCTATTATTATGCTAATACCACAATATTTTGATTACTATATCTATTAAGTCTCAAAATCAAGTAGTGTAAGTTCTCCAACTTGTTTTCTTTTTTCAAAGTTGGGTTGGCTATTCTAGATTATTTGCATTTCCATATGAATTTTAGAATCAACTTGTCGATTTCTACAAAAACCATGCTGAGATTTTGATAGAGATTACATCGAATCTATAGACCAGTTTGGGGAGAATTGACATCTTAGCAATCCATAAACATGATATATTTCTCCATTTAATTCTTATTTAATTTCCCTTAGCAGTGTTTTTAGTTTTCAGTATATAGGATTTACACATCTTTCATCAGAGTTGTCCCTAAATATTTTATATTTTTTGATAATATTGTAAATGATATTGTTTTTAAATTTAATTTCCAATAGTTTATTGCTAGAGTATAAAAATACAATTGATTTTTGGATGATTTTATATCTTGCAACCTTGTTAAACTAGTTCTAGTAGCTTTTTTGTAGATTCATTAGAATTTTCTAGAAAATGATCATATCATCTGAAAATAAAGACAATTTTACTTTTTCCTTTTCAATCTTTACATATTTTATTTCCTTTTTCTGCTTCATGACCTGGGTAGAAGCTCTAGCACAATGGTAAATAGGAGGAAAGAATGTGGACATCCTTGCCTTGTTCCTGATCTTAGGGGAGAAGATGTTTTATATATATTTATACATGTATAACTTTGCATATCTATATATGTTTGTATATATATCTTTATTCAAATATAATTCATATGCCGTACAACTCACACAATTATGGAGGTCAAGAATTCCCAGGATATGTAATCTACAAGCTGGAGAATCAGGAAAGGCAGTGGTACAATTTGGTCAGAGTCAAGGGCATGAACATGAGGGCAGCCAATGGTATAACTCCCAGTCCGAGGCCAAAGACCTGAGAACCAGGGGTAAGGAATGGTATGATCCCAGAGTCCAAAAGCCAAGAACCAGGAGCTCCAATGTCGGAGGGCAGGGGAAGTTGGATGTCCCAGCTCAAGAAGAGAGAGAATTTGCCCTTCCTCTGCCTTTTTGTTCTATTGAGCCCTCAACATTGATGAGGGTAAATCTTCTTTACTCAGTCTACTGATTCAAATGCTAATCTCTTCCAGAAACACCTTCACAGACATACCCAGCATGATGTTTTCCCAGCTATCTAGCTCAGGCAAGTTGATGCATAAAATCAACCACTACAGCAATAAATCTCTAACTAAAATGAACAGGAAAAAAAGAAACAAGATACAAATCATCAATGTCAGGAATGAGAAAAGTGACAATACTACAAATTCTATGGATAATTAAAGAATAGTAAGGAAACAAATTTCTGTTAATAAATCCCACAACTTAAATGAAATAGACAAATTTTTTGTTGTTGTTGTTGTTTTCCCATCATCATACATTAGTATAGTAGACAAATTTCTTAAAAGACAAAAAGAACCAAAGTTTACTCAAGAAGAAATAGAGCTGAATTGCCCTTATCTATTAAATAAATTGAATTCGTACTTTAAAAATCTTCCCCCAAAGACAATCCCAGTGTCAAATACCTGGTGTACATAATCTTCAAGTCTATCTACACTGGCAGAAGGGGACACCACCTCCACTTGACATTAAAAACACTTAACCCCCTGAGCTAACTTTAAAATGTATGTTGTTATAAGAAAAGCTAAAAATAACATGCTACAAATTAAGGAAATATGCAAGCTAATTATGTTGGCACCAGAGAATTTGCTAAAAATGAACTCCAGGAATATTTTCAAAACTAGGCCATCACACTGACTGGATCCCTCTAACATGTGGAAACTGGATCTCAAGAGCTGACAAAGTATCAGTCTAGAAAAGAAAGCACAGAATTATTGTATTCGTTGAGAGAAAATTAGAGAAATGGTGGTTTGTACAAACAAATAGTTTTCCTCTTTAGAGTAAAATGCATCTTCTGCTTAAGAGACAGACACTTTGTGACTTTGTCAAGAACCTTAGCTCTGCCCAGCCTCAGCTGCCTTACTTGTAAAATGCAGCTTGAAAAAGCTGCCCAAAGGCCAAGGTTATACCAGATGAGTACTTGTAAGGGTCTTTCAACTTGAAGAGCTATAATTCTGTAAAACTTGTAATGCTGAGGCTAAATCATGGGTTGTAAAAACATTGCCATCTTTATCTATTTTTATTTCTTTCTTTCTTTATTTATTTATTTATTTTTGAGACAGAGTCTCACTCTACTGCCCGGGCTAGAGTGTCGTGGTGTCAGCCTAGCTCACAACAATCTCAAATTCCTGGGCTCAAGCAATTCTACTGCCTCAGCCTCCCGAGTATCTGGGACTACAGGCA
>NW_012135081.1:3932690-3956292 GCF_000956105.1 Propithecus coquereli
CACTCTAGTCTGGGCAAAAGAGTGAGACTCTGTCTCAAAAAAAAAAAAAAAAAAAAAAAGGACATGGAAGCCAGATTATTAACAAAAAGTCAAAACTGGGACAATTTAAACTTTAAAATAAGCAAGGACAGAAATGAATTATAACCTATTGAATAAAACAAGGTCCATATTGATAATAAATATGAATGAATAAGGAGAAGGGACAGCTCTTTTTTATAATCTAATGCCAGATGATAAAAGTGGAGGGAATGTTGGAGTTAGAAGATCATCATTTAGCAACCATTATGATAAAAATTGGCTTGGGCAAGAATCCTGAATGGATACTAAGTCTAGGTGGGGAAAATACGAAGAGGAGCAGAATTATTTGCATAATTTCAAACTGTCTGCTCATAGATTGCTTATTAGTTGCAAGGGGGAACACAGGAACTATATATCATGGAGAGAACAGACAAAACCTTAACCAATTTTGACCTTGATCAAATTAACTCCACCAATAAGGAGCAGATAGACATTATAGGCCTTGGGATGTGCTTCCCCTTAAAAGAATACAACATGACATGGCTGGGTGCAGTGGCTCACGCCTGTAATCCTAACATTCTGGGAGGCGGAGGCAGGTGGATCGTTTGAGCTCGGGAATTCGAGACCAGCCTGAGCAAGAGCGAGACCCCATCTCTACTGAAAATAGAAAGAAATTAGCTGGACAACTAAAAATATACAGAACAAATTAGCTGGGCATGGTGATGCGTGCCTGTAGTATCAGCTACTTGGGAGGCTGAGGCAGGAGGATCGCTTGAGCCCAGGAGTTTGAGGTTGCTGTGAGCTAGGCTGACACACGGCACTCTACTCAGGGCAGTAGAGTGAGACTCTGTCTCAAAAAAAAAAAAAAAAGAATACAACATGACTTATGTCACATACCAGCCCAGAATGCATGAGGAAACACCAGGAAAAAGCAAATTGATGGACAATTGATAAAATAATTGGCCTGTATTTTTTAAAATGTCATTGTCATTAATAACAAAGAAAGGCTAAGGAACTCTTTTAGATTAAAGAAGATAAAGAGACATGACAACAAAACGCAATACATGATCCTGAACTGGGTACCGGAGGGGCAAAATGCCATAAAGGCATTATTGAGACAATTGGTAATTATGGGATATGGACTTTATAGTGTCAATGTTAAATTTTCTGAATTTGATAATTGTGCCATGATTAAGATAATATTCTTGTTCTTGGGAAATATGCATTACAGTATTAGGAGATAAGGGAGATAATATATGCAACTGACTTTCAAATGGTTCAGAAAAAATAAATGAATATAGTGCATATATAGAAAGAATGATAAAGCAATTTTGTCAAAAGATGAAAAATTGATAAATTTGCATAAAGAGTATATGGGAGGTCTCTATTCTTATAACTTTTCTACAAGTTTAAATTATTTCAAATAAAAAGACTTTTTATTTTTTAGAGATGGGGTCGTTGTCTCCATGCCAGGCTAATTTTTTTTTCTTTTAGAGATGGGGTCCCCCTGTGTTGCCCAAGCTGGTCTCGAATTCCTGGCTTCAACTGATCCTCCTCCCTGGCCTCCCAAAGTGCTGGGATTACAGGCATGAGCCACCACAGCTGGCCCTAAAAAGATTTTCAAAAGGTACGTACATAAATAGAAGAGAAATAGCCAAATGAGAACCTAAACTGTATAAGAACAGTTTAGGTGTCCAAATTCTAACTTTACTGTAGCTTGTACTTTTTCACCTACTTTCCTAAAAAGCCTCTTACCCTCAACCTCAGAGAGCTGCCACGGGTCATAGATGCCCCACCCAGTTTCTTTGCTTCCCAGCCCCTAGCCTACCTCCCTGTGAAGGGCACCGTCTTCCTTCCCCAGCCAAGAGGAGGCTGGCCCCTGAGATACTTGACTCCTTTGCTCTTTTTTTCTTTTTTTTTTCCTCAGTCATAACACAGCTTCTGATTTTTTTATTTTAACATGGTGTTTGTTTTGTTTTGTTTGAGACAGGGTCTCCCTCTGTTACGTGGGCTAGAGTGCAGTGGCGTCATCATAGCTCACTGCAGCCTTAAACTCCTGGGCTCAAGCAATCCTCCTGCCTCAGCCTCCCAAAGTGCTAGGATTATAGGCGTGAGCCACCACAGCTGGCTTTCTTTGCGCTTAAAACCAAAAACATCCTTTCCAACATTGCGAGCTACCTGGGTGCTCCCAATGTCTTTGTTTTCTTGTTTGATGGAAATATGATTTCCTCAAGCTAAAGGTAAGATAGGTGACTAACCCTGCGAATGGCCTGATCCTTCCTGCAAGCAGTAGATCCACAGCATACAGTTAATAAAACAGCCCTAACACCCACACCTGTAAATTAGATACACCTGCCAACAGAAGCGCCAATGGTTAAGAGCCAGAGAAACACAGTCTGAGTTTAGTTTCTGACTCTACTGCTTAAAAGTTGTGTGACTGGCCAGGCACGGTGGCTCACGCCTGTAATCCTAGCACTCTGGGAGGCCAAGGCAGGTGGATTGCTCAAGGTCAGGAGTTTGAGACCAGCCTGAGCAAGAGCAAGACCCCGTCTCTACTAAAAAATAGAAAGAAATGATCTGGACAACTAAAAATATATAGAGAATATAGAAAAAATTAGCCGGGCATGGTGGCGCATGCCTGTAGTCCCAGCTACTCGGGAGGCTGAGGCAGGAGGATCCCTTGAGCCCAGGAGTTTGAGGTTGCTGTGAGCTAGGCTAACGCCACAGCACTCTAGCCCGGCCAACAGAGTGAGACTCTGTCTCAAAAAAAAAAAAAAAGTTGTGTGACTGAGAGCAAGACAACTAGTTCCTGGAGCTCATTCATCATTCACTTAACAATAGTTCCCACCTAGTAAGTAGCAGAAACTATTTTAGGGGGTAGCAATACAAAAATCTCTGCTCTCGGAGCTTACATTCTAGTTGGGTAAGACAGAAAATAGAAAAATAACTAAAATATATAGTATGCCAAGTGCCTGTACATGCTATGGAGAAAAACAGGGCTGATAAGAGGATAGGAAGTAGAGAAATAGGAGGTGAAAACGTAGTTTTAAATAGTCAAAGAAGGCTTCATTGAGGTGACATCTGAACAAATATCTGAAGGAAAAAAAGGGAGCTAACCATGTAGATGGATGAACATTGAGCAAAAGGGGAGAGCAAGGGCAGACACCCTGGAGCGGCCAGGTCTCAGTTGAGGGATGACTGAGATGAAATCTTAAAGTCTTTGAGGGCAGGGGAAGGAATTACACATAGCAGGAGCCGAGCGAGTGTTGATAGGAGAGAGGAAGCCAGGAGAGGGAAAGAGACTTATTGAATCCAGAGATTTTGAGGTTGAATTTTGGGAAAAGAGGAAAAGCAGCATCAGTTTTACAAAGTTGAAAAAACAAAACAAAACCAGGAGATTAACTGATTTTATGTCCTGTTCTTTTGCCCTTGTCTTAAAATATTTCTTAAATGGATATGATTCAAGGAATTGGGAGATTTTTTGTTTTTGCTTTCTGGATTTGAGTTGAAAATAGGGATTTTTTTTTTTCTTTTTTACTGTATTGGAGACATTTTGAAGATATATACAGAATCCTTTAAGATTAGGGTTTAGAGTTCACGGTGATATTCTCAAAACAATTTTTTCATTTGGAAGAAATTAAAATACCATTTATAACAAGAATAACAAGTTTATAGGGGAATTACTAGTGATTTATGAATGGAAAGGCTTTTTTTGGTCTCCAATGGTTGAGAGAATTGAGTCTGCGATTTGGATGTTCTTTTACTATGGTTTGTACAGTCTGTATTGGCCTCTTCAAATAACTTTGGATGATTTCTACATGACCACGTTGCTGTTTTCATAAATGGTATTTTTAGGAATTGGAAATAACAGAAAGTTCTGGTAGACTTGCCACTTGTGCTTAATAGCTTGTGTAGCCAAATGCCTCTTTCCCAAAAAGTGACTGAGAAACACCACCAGCCAGGATTTTAAATGTTAAATGGATGTTTTTATGTAAGACAGTAATAATACCCGGAGACATCACAGTGGTATGGTTGCTGGTTTTTTGTTGCTGCTGTTATTGTTTTTTTTTTAACTTTTCTGTTCTTTAAATTACAAAAGAAAAATCTTTTGTTTGTGTGTGTGAAGACTGTTCCAGAGTGATAAGTGGATTAGGCTCTGGTCATAAGATACAATCAGTGCCCACTTTGTTTCAATGTCACCAAAGTATAATTAATTTTAAAGTGACTCTACTTTTCGTCTTTTCTTTCCCAATAAGATTTTGGGGTCAAAATTATTCCTATATTTAGCTTCTCTTATACCTGCTTTTTTTTTTTAAAGAAATAAAGTTCTCCATTATTTAGTTGAAAGGTAATAAACTTCAAAACATATCAAAATAATATATTCAAAATTTTAACTTTATTATTTTCCTATTATAAAAGGAATGCATATTCATTACATATTAAAAGGGAGGGAGCACAAAAGGTATAAAGGAGTCTATTCAAAAATTGCCTATTAGTCTATCCTAGGGAAAACTATTAACATTTTGGCATATTTCATTTCATCAACCTTTTCCTATGTATTTTTGAACATAGCTCAGATAGTATTATATAAAAAGTCTTATATTCAGCTTTTTTAACATACCATTATATTAAAGTTATTTTTCTCATATCAATAAAAATTCTCTTTATAAACATAATTTCAATGGCAGAATAACATTCTATCATGTGGATATACTATACTTAAACATTCTCAAATATTTAGTTAGGAGAGTAATCGGGTCAAAGCCTATAGACATTGTGAAGGCCACTTTGTTTCCTAGAAAGGTTGTTCTGAGAGCACAGGGAGGGAATAGAGACTCAGTGTCAAGGCTGGCGACGAGGAGCAGAAGCTCACAGGTCCTGGCCAAGCCGCTCCAGCTCGTCTAGGAGGAAGTCCATGTCAGCAAGGGTCAGGGAAGGGTTGGCCACGACCATGCGGAAGAAGTTGCCCTGAGTCCCATGGGGCTGGTAGCCAATCATCATGGAGCCCTCCTTCACCATGCGCTCCTTGAGCACAGGGGCCACCTGTGGGAGGGTAGAGAGGGATTCCAGCTGCAGCCTGGGGTCAGGGGAGGGCTAGGCTGGTTTCCTGGCCTGCCGCTACCAGAGATGCTTTTATCTCCCACCCAGCCACCTTCCAGGGGTAGAGTTCATTGCTCAGACCCTGACCTTGGCCCAGTTTACATTTTTCCACCACATCCAACTTGCCTGACCTTCTCTGTCTTCTGCTTTACTCCCCATTTCTCCCATCTCCAAGAAATCTGTCACATGGGCCATTTTCTGCCAAATCCTGACTTTTCTCTGATTCCCAGCACTGCTTTAGTCTGCCTTCAAGCCTGTCATCCTGAACACCTTCTCCTTCCCTCTTTTAATTCCTGTAACATTTTTGATAATATTAATCTGTGCCCTGTGATCTAGCATGTAATTTACAAAATTCCATTGAACACATTGGTTTCAAATAGGTAACTCTTGTTTCCTAAAATAACAACTCCATATGGGCAAGAACACTCGTGTCCTTTCAGATCATCTGCAGCACCTCGTACCTATCTAACCTTAGGGACCAGGGCGTGACATATCTCCTGCCCTCTGGGAGGCATGTATGGACGGGGTTTACCAGGTTGTTCTGTCCCCAGCATCAGTGCTAAAGCTCTTCCGACATCCTTCTGCCTCACATCTGTCCTGGGCCTGAGCTCCCAGCCCAACTCCCAGCACAGAGGTCTGTGCACTGCACACCGGTGACTTCTCTGACTTCTCCTGTAACGCCCCTCTCTGTCTTCTTCTTACTTCCCAGAAATATACCTTGCTCCCCAAGCCCACCCCCAGAGAAAAGAAGCCACGTTGGTGTGTTTTCCAGGGGGCATCCCGTCATACCACACATGGCCAGCAGGGGGCGGAAGCGCGCCAGCTGCATCCGCGCCCGACCTGGGTTGGGCAGAGCGGACGGGAAAGCCTACCTTAGACAGCCGCTCCTCGTAATCTGGACACCCCCGCTGCCCCCGCAGGCTGGGGGGTACAAACCAGAAACACACGTTGACAAACTCAGGCTGAGGGGAATGAGGAAGGGGAAGGTGTGAGCTGAGGAATGGGGCCGGGTTCCCCCTCCCTGCCAAGCGGAGGGCCGCAAAGGAGCACGGGGTCGTACCTCCATGACCAGCTCGAATCCTTCCCGCTTCTTCATTTCCTCCACCAAGTATCTGCGAACAGACAGTGAGAAATCACAGATGAGGAGGAAAGGCACAGAAAGAGAAGCAGCCCACAGAGAATGAGCCAGAGGAACACAGAGAAAGGCAGCCCTGAGAGTGGGCGGAGAGAGGGATGGAGCCCGGGAGAGGGGCCCTGGAACCCCCCAGGCCTACCGGGCAAGGGCGAAGGTCCGGTCCACGCGCTGCTCCAGCCCTTGCCCGCCCTGCGCCTTCCACATGAGCCACAGCTTCAGACAGTCCACGCGGCGGCCACACTGCACCACCTTGTCTCCCGTGTCCAGAGCCACATCATAGAACTTGTCCTGCTGGAAAAGGTAGCTGGCCTGGGCCCCGTGGCAGCGCTTGAGCAGGTTCTGTGCAGGGTGAGGAGGCTGTCAGACCCTAGCCTCTCCTCCAGGGCGATGCTGGGGGTTCTTCACTCAGGCCCCCAAAACCGGGGGCACTGCTGGGATGGCAGCCAGCTGACTCAGACCCTTCACTACGTTTTCTCCGAACACCCAGGGTTCTTCCCAAACTCTGCCCAGGATCCCACTGACTGCAGCTTCAAGCTGGAAACTTTCCCCTTTGCATAAAGACAGGCCACTGGGGAAGTGAGGGAGCCCAACACAGGTTAGGGTGGTGGCAGATACTCAGCTTCGGATGGGATGGTAAAAAGAACACAGGAGGGTCTGGACCCCCTCTAAAGTGGCACAGAGAAGATGGAGTTCCAGGGAGAGAGGTGGGGCCAGGACAGGGGCAGGGCCAGGGGCAGGGGTGGACCCACCGAGGTGTCCCGGAGAAGCAGCGCAGAACACTGCAGGCCTGCTGCAAGGAGCTTGTGGGGATTCCAGGCCACAGAGTCAGCCCTGAGTGGGGTGAAGCAAAGCCAGGTCAGGGGCTCCTCCTGAAGCTGCCCAACCAGAGACCCTCCTCTAGTAAAAGGGTTTGGTCTCACCCCCACCCCAGTAGTCAGGAAGAATTCCCATGTCTGACCTCCCAGCCCTAACCAAGCATCTCTGCAGTCCCCTTCCCACCAACCTCCTTTCCCCAGTCCCATCCTAAGCTTCCCAGACCATAACTAGTCTCTGGATCAAGGATTTGCAAGGCAAGATTTGGGAAGGGGGCCGTATGCACCTCTGGATTCCATCCAGGAGATGCCTGTGTGTCTGTGACAGCAGGACGCTCCCACCCCAGGCAGCCTGTGGAGCAGGAGGAACAACGTGGGCCTTGGCTTCAGCTCGGCCTGCCCCACCCCACCCCACCCCAGGCCCAAGTCCCACTCACATCCACATGCAGCCATAGCCCATGACGCTGGCACACGTCAGCAATCGCCTCCAGTGGATCAAAGGCCCCCAGCACAGTGGTGCCAGCAGTGGCACTGACCAGGAATGGCACAGCGCCCTATTGCAAGAATGTAGAGGGAAAAAGAGGCTGTAGAGTCATCTCAAAAGCTACCCAGAGCCTGGTGCTGGGCCCAGCTCTAAGCTCTTTGCATGCCTGACCTGGCCCCTTTCAACCTTACAATGTGTCACTGTCCTCTTTAATTTGCAGGCAGAGACACTGAGATTCAGAGATCCAAGCAGAAGTTTCAGAGATCAGACAAACCTAGGTCTGTCTGATTACTTATTTCCAAAGCTCATACTCTCAAAAATTTTTAATGTCTTACTGGAAGATCAAAATGCTATTGAAAAAATTCAAATAGTATGAAAGTTTATGCAGAAATTGAATTAGTAATCAAAATCTACCACAAAGAAAAGCCCAGGCCCAAATGTCTTCACTGATGAATTCCAGCAAACATTTAAAGTAAAATTGATACCAGTTCATGAACTCCTCCAAACAAACAGAATATAAAAAAACCAATTGTATACATTAGCAATGAACAATCTAAAAATGAAATTAAGAAAACAATTTCATTTGCAGTAACATCAAAAAGAATAAAATACTTAGGAATCAATTTAACAAAAGAAGTGCAAAATATATACTCTGAAAGTGACAAAACATTGTGGAAAGAAATTAAAGACCTAAGTAAATGGAAAGACATTTCATGTTCATGGATGAACACAATCCCTATCAAAATCCCAGTTGGCTTCTTTGCAGAAATTGACATGCTGATCCTAAATTCATATGGAAATTCAAGAAACCCAGAATAGCCAAAAGCATCTTGAAGAAAAGTTAGAGGACTTAAACTTCCCAGTTTCAAAACTTACTACAAAGCTACAGTAATCAAGACAATGTAGTCTATAGCTGCAGTCCCCAATCCCTGGGCCATGGACCAATACCAGTCCTTGGCCTCTTAGGAATTGGGCCGCACAGCAGGAGATGAGCAGTGGTGGGTGTGCCAGAGAAACTTCATCTGTATTTACAGCTGTTCCCCATCACTCCCATCACCGCATAAGCTCCATCTCCTGTCAGATCAGTGATGGCATTAGATTCTCATAGGAGTGCAAACCCTACTGTAAATTTCCTATGCAAGAGATCTAGGTTGCGCTCTCCTTATGAGAATCTAAGGCTGATGATCTGAGGTGGACCTGAGGCGGTGATGCTAGTGCTGGGGAACAGCTGCAAATACAGATTATCATTAGCAGAGAAATTTGACTGCACAATAAATATAATGCACTTGAATCATCCCAAAACCATCTCCCCCCACCCCCAGTCCGTAGAAAAATTGTCTTCCGTGAAACCAGTCCCTGTTGCCAAAAAGGTTGGGGACCACTGGTCTACAGGATAGACATGTAGATCAATGGAATAGAACTGAAAATCTAAAAATAAACCCTCACATGTACAGCCAACTGATTTTCAACAAGGATGCCAAGACAATTCACTGGAGAATGTCAACAAATGGTGCTGGAACAACTGGATTTCCTCATGCCAAAGAATGAAATTCTTTCTTACATCATACCCCAGAATTAACTCATAATAGATCACAGGCCTAAATGAAAGAGCTAAAACTATAAAACTTTTAGAAGAAAATATAGGAGTAAATCTTTGTGAGCTTGGGTTAGGTTAGATATGACACCAAAAGCACAAGCAACCAAAAAAAAAAAAATAGATAAATTGGACTTCATCAAAATTAAAACTATTGTACTTCAAAGGACACTATCAAAAAAGTGAAAAGTCAACCTATAGAATGGAAGAAATTTGCAAATCATATATGTGATGAGACATACCTAGAATAAGTAAAGAACTCTTACAACTCAATAATATAAATAATCCAATTTTAAGATGGGCAAAGGATCTGAATAGATATTTCTTCAATGAAGATATACAAATGGCTCATAAACAAATGAAAAGGTACTCAATATTGCTAATCATCAGGGAAGTGCAAATCAAAACTACAATGAGATATCACCTCACACCCTTTAGGATAGCTACTATCAAAATAACAAAAAACAGCAAGCATTGGTGAGAATGTGGAGAAATTAGAACCCTGTGCACTGTTGGTTAGAAGGTAAACTGGTATAGCTACTGTATAAAACAGTATGGCAGTTTCTCAAAAAAAAAATTAAAAACAGAATTCCTATAATTCCAATTCTGGGTATATACCCAAAAGAATTGAAAGCAAGGTCTCAAAGAGATATTTGTACACCCATGTTCATAAAGGTATTATTCACAATAGTTAAAACATGGAAGCAACCCAAGTGTCCATAAATGGATAAATAGATAAGCAAAATGTGGTAAATATATACAGTGGAATATTATTCAGCCTTAAAAAGGGAGGAAATTCTGGCACATGGTATAGTATAGATGAATTTTGAGGATGTTCCATTCTACTAATTGAAATAAGCCAATTGCTAAAAGACAAATACTTTATGATTCCACTTACATGAGATACTTAAAGTAGTCAAAGTCATAGAGACAGAAAGTAGAATGCTGGTTGGGAGGGGCTGGGAGGAGGAAAGAATGGGGAGTTATTGTTCAAAGGGTAGAGTTTCAGTTTTATAAAATGAATGAGTTCTGAGGATGGATTGCGGCAATGGTTGCACAACATTATAAACATATTAATACTTAATCCCTGGGAACTGTACATTTAAAAATTGTTAAGATGGTAAATTTTATGTTATGTGTATTTTACAATTTAAAAATTTGGGCAGGCCAGGCACAGTGGCTCATGCCTGTAATCCCAGCATTTTGGGAAGCTGAGGCTGGATGACCACTTGAGGCCAGGAGTTTAAGACCAGCCTGGCCAAACAGTAAGACCCCCATCTCTACAAAAAAATTTTAAAAATTAGCTGACACACTATAGGTGTGTACCTATAGTCTACTAGGGAGGCTGAGGCGGGAGATTGCTTGAGTCCAGGAGTTTGAGGTTATAGTGAGCTATAATGACGCTACTGCACTCCAGCCTGGGCAACAGAGCGAGACACTATCTCTGAAAAAATAAAAATAAAAATAAAATTTTTAAAAATCTGGGGGAGGAAAAGACAGCTGTGCAAAAAAGGAAGAAAATTCTGACACATGTTACCACACATAAGCCTGAGGACATTATACTAATGTCCATTATACTAAGTAAAATAAGCTGGTCACAAAAAGACAAATCCTGTATGATTCCACTTACATGAGGTATTTAGAGTAGTCAAATTCCTAAAGACAGAAAGTAGAATATTGGTTGCCAGGGGCTGGGAGAGGGGGTAATGAGGAGTTATTTAATGAGTGTAGTTTCAGTTTTGCAAGATGGAGAGTTCTGGAGACTGATTGCACAACAATGTGAACGTGCTTAACACTACTGAACTATGCATGTAAAAATGGTTAAGATGGTACATTTTATGTTACACACACACACAAAAAGAACTGGCAGTAGATTCTCAACAGGGACCCTACTGGCACGTTGGGTGGTACGGTTCTTGTTCATGCAGAGCTATCCCTGCACATTGCAGAATGTTTCACATCCCTGGTTCCCTCTCAATAAAGGCAGTAATGCCCTCTGGTTATTGTCACAAAACAAAGCAAAATAAAATAGCTCTACACACTTCCAAATGACCCCTCGATGACTGGAAGAGTGGGGGTGGAGTGGACAGTAGTACTAGTCCCAAGCAAATACCCCTGGATGAGGAAGGCTACAGGTGGAGTGGAAACCCTCCAGACAAAGGGAGGAAGCTGTCTCACCTCCACATCTTCAATTCCAGAAATATCCATGGCCTCTGCACAAGCTTAGAATGTTCTCATCCACCCATATGCCCACCACCTGGTCTGTTTTCTCTGTTCAAATCTCAGCTCAATCATCACTTCTAAGGGAAGCCTTCCCTGATGCCTTCACCTCTTGAGTAGGTCAATTTTCCTGTATTACCCTCAGCAACCTAGTGTCCCTACCCCTCAGGCTCCCCACAGTCGCTTCAGCTCACGAGGGGATGGGCATGCAGCTCACAGCACACGCGCAGTTGTTTTACATATAGTTATGAATATCAGTCTTCCTTACTGGAACAAAAGCTCTACGAGGGGAAAAAATGGGCAAAAGATCTGAATAGACATTTTTCCAAAGAAAATATACAAATGGCCAATAAACAGATGACAAGATGCTCAGCATCACTAGTCATCAGGGAAATGCAAATCAAATCAAAACCACAATAAGAATGGCCGGGCGCGGTGGCTCACGCCTGTAATCCTAGCACTCTGGGAGGCCGAGGCGGGTAGATTGTTTGAGCTCAGGAGTTCGAAACCAGCCTGAGCAAGAGCGAGACCCCGTCTCTACTAAAAATAGAAAGAAATTAATCAGACAACTAAAAATATATAGAAAAAATTAGCCGGGCATGGTGGCACATGCCGGTAGTCCCAGCTACTCGGGAGGCTGAGGCAGAAGGATCACTTGAGCCCAGGAGTTCGAGGTTGCTGTGAGCTATGATGAAGCCACGGCACTGTACCCTGGGCAACAGAGTGAGACTCTGTCTCAAAAAAAAAGAAAAGAAGCTCATTCCAAAAGACCATGTATAGTATGACTCCAGAGTTCAGAATAGGCAAATTCATAGACACTTAGTAGTTTACTGATTGTCTAGAACTGGGAGGTTTGGGGGAATTTGAGAATGATGGCTAAAGGGTGTGGGGTTTCTTTTTTTGGGGGTGATGGAAATGTTCTAATATTGATTGTAGTGATAGTTACACAACTCTGTAAACATGCTAAAAACTACTAAACTGTATACTTGAAGTGGGTGAATTATACATTATGTAAATTATATCTCGATAAAGCTATTCCTAAAAAAAGTTTATACAATAAAAAGAGAAACTCCATTATTCTAATTGCTGCTCATACTGCTACTCAGAGGTAACATCCATATAACAATAAATATATACTATTCTAATAATAAAAATAGGTTCATAATGTCCAGTCTATACTGCAACTTGCAATATATACTTAGCGTATATAGTGGAGGTATTTTCATGTTAGTATATATATTCTTACTTTATTCTTTTAAATGGCTACATAGTACTCTAATAATAATAATTAATAATAACAAAACCAGCAACTGTGCTAATATTTATATAGTACATCTATGTGCCTGGTACTGTTCTAAGAGCTTCACCTATACTAATTCATTTAATCCTTAACAACAATCCTATGTGGCAAGTTCTATATTATGCCCATTTGACAGAGGAAGAAACAGAGACACACAGATATACCATAACTTATTTTATCTACTGATGAACATTTAAATTCTTAAAAAATTTTACACTTTGTTCCAGGAAATGTTTTCATGCACAGAGTTCTATGCACTTGTGATGATGGTTTATAGTTCAAATTCTTAGCAGTGGAACTCCGAAGCAGTAGATAGAGACATGTAAAAACTGCACAGATGGTGCCCTCCTAGACGGCTGATGTAGTCACATGCCCCTTGAGGCGGGGGGCATGTGAGGCGCGCCCCACATTCCCCAGCTCAGCCCGCGGCCTTTACCACCACCCACTCGTCTTTCTCAGCTTCCCCTGCACAGACCCTCCCAGCCCACAGAAACCTTCCACACAGCGTCCAGGCCCTCAGATCCTCACTGTGGGGCTGCCTGGGGCTCCCTCAGTGGCTCAGTCCTGCCCCTTAGAATCGGGCACAGGCCCTGAGAGCAGCCCAGTGTCCTGGCCTTTCAGGGTCCCCACAGTCGCTTCAGCCCACAGGGGAGACAGGCACAGAGCTCAGGGGAGGGATAAACAGTGCCTTGAGCAGGGCAAACCCAAACAACCCTCCAGAAAGGGACAGAGGAGCCCTGCTCCACCACCCCAGAGCCCCTCACTCACTCACCTCAGCCTCAGCCATAATGATGTGCTGCTCCAGATCCTCAGGGACCATTCTCCCTCTGAAAAAGGAAATCAAGTAAGTAGAGAAGTGATAGGTTCTCTAGGCCAGGAGGCATTGAAAAGCCTGGTGAAAGCAGGGTGAGGTGGGGCTGGCAATGCAGAGGCCACGTGCTGGTTTTTCCCTAAGAGGGGTGAGCGAGCTTGCAGGGCCCAGGGCAGGAGACTCTGGCAGGCCCTGGTAGACGGAGCGGCAATTCTGCAGAACAGTAAGGGCAGAGAAGTCCACCGGGCTACGGGCCTGAGGCCAGTGCTTTCTGGCAGCAGGAAGGTACACTGTACCAAGCTGGGTCAGGGCCATGTCACAGAAGTACTTTCACCTCTCATCAGCCTTGACCACTCGGACACTGTCAGTGCCAAGTCCCAGAAAAGCAGCTCCCTTCTTGATGGAGTAGTGACACTGTGGAGGAAGACAGAGGGCAGGTTAGCACGACTTGGGCTAGTGGTCAGCAGGCAGGAGGATGGGGGGAAAGAGATGGGTCAAAGTCAAGTTTGAGCCACAACAGATGGGATCCTGAAGACCAAGGCTTCTCAATGTCCACATGCACATAGATCACCTGGGTGTGTGGTTAAAAGGCAGGTTTGGATTCGGTCAGTCTGGGGTGGGGCCTGAGACTCTGCATTTCTAATAAGCTCCCAGGCCATACCAATGCTGCTGGTCCACAGACCACACCCTGAGCAGAAAGGGTGCGGACTTAGTCCCCTGCACTCCGTACCCCCGCACCTGCCCCCAAGCAGAAGGCAGAGGGAACGGGAGCGTTTACTTGGAAGGGAGCACATCTGTCCAGGGTCAGGCTGGCCTCAGAGGAGGACGGGACAGGGAGGGGAGCTGAAGGGTCCCTGACTTAGCTGCCTAGAGGTAAGGATCGGGAGCCCACAGTTGGTTCTGTGCCTCTTCTCACCTCCTTCGACGTGAAGAGGGCCAGGGGCGGCAAAGCTCGGAGGCCCCGCTGCTTGCAGTCCGGGAAGTGCTGATAGCGGGCCAGGTTTATAGCATACATGTTGGAGATGGAGCCACCTGTGGTGGGAAGGGCACATGGCAAGAGGAATGGGCACTGGGTCAAGACTGGAGCTCTCCCATGACCTTTCCACCAGAAGAACCCATCAAAGAGGCAGGCGTGATTGGCTCCCGGGGCATGAATTCCCAGGGCCAGCAGATCCACCTGACTACCCCCCTCCACTAGCTGGGCTGCACCCAGGGGACAGCCACTACCTGGAGAGAGCACGGGCCAGGGCACCAATCCAGGGACTGCTGGCAAACATGAGGATGGAGGGGACTGGACAGTCCTTTCTGGTCTGGCCCGGGCCCAGGTGGAGAGGACACAAAGAGGAATCACCCCTCCCTGCCAGCTGCTTAGGGCAAGAGAGTGATGGGGGAGGAGGAACCCTTAAAAAGGTCAAAGAGCGGTCCCCCTCCTTCTCACATACCTGGGCAGAAGACCCCATCCCCAGAACTCCAGCCCACCAGGGCCCGGAGTTTCTTCAGCACCTCTTCTTCCATGAGTACAAACACAGGGGCGATTTCGTATGTGTACCTGGCAGAGAGGGAATGATGAGAAAAGGTGACAGGCAGAGAGGGACAGCCAGGGACAGCCCCTAACCAGCAGAGGAGTCAGAGAAAGGAGGTGGTGCGAATGGGCAAAGGAAGGGGTGGAAGAGAAGGACAAGTTGGTGACAGAGAATCAGGGAAGCAAGAATGAGAAGACACTGGGGTCACGAGGCGTGAGGCTTGGAGGACAGCCCGAAGGATGCGAGAGAAAATGCTCTGCCAACAGAGGTTCCCAGGAAACGGTCCCCCCAGCGACCCCCCCAGCAAACCTAAACCCTCTGGCTGGGTGGGGAGGGGTTGGGACGGCTCACTGGCTGGTGTTGAGGGTCTCAGTGATAATGCGCCCGGCCAGAGCATGGGCATCCAGGCCTGAGAAGAGCTGGTTGAAGAACCGGGGGTGACCTGGAGAAGGGGAGCGGGGCAGGGAGCTCAGGGTGGAGCTGGGTGCAGACTCCGCCGACTCCCCCAGCCAGGACCCAGGGCACACCCGTCTTGACGCTGTAGCGGATCACCGCCCGGCACCGCTCCAGGATCTGCTCCTGCGACTCCCCCTGGCTCCGCAGCTCCAAATCCAGCAGCTGTTTCAGCTCCTCTGGCTCCTTCCACTCGCAGACCTGGGAGGGGAAGGCACTGTGGACTGGCTGTCCAAACCACACCTTGATAGATACGAGGCGTTGCCAACTTGCACTTAAAACAACTTAGGAATATTTTCAAAGCGAAAATATTCACATGAACAAGGGTAAACAAACACAGTGAGACCCAGCACGTAAATCCCTGAGGCACCCAGGGGGACGGTGATGAATTCAAGGGAGAAGCCTTACCAAAGGAGGAAAGTTCTGAGCTGGGTTTGGAAAGAGAAAGGGAAGACTGGTGGGCAGGAGGAGGTGGGAGAAAGGACTCACCTTCTCGGAGGCACAGGTCCCTTTCCGAATGGCCTCGTCCACAACAATCCCAAACACCTCCTGGAGCAAGGCTTCTGCAGCCGCGGGGTTTCCATTAAGGGCGGGGAGTGGTTTTGAGTCAGCCATCAGGATAAAATCTGTGAGCAAAGCAGGAGTCATTCCCGCCTCAGCCCGTGCACCCGACCTGGACCTAACCAGCAAAAGCCTCCACCCAAGTCCTGCAGCTCAGCCCCAGCCATTCAGCGCCAATGCACAGACAAGGGCGAGTGAGAGCATCCAAGCGGAAAGCCAGTGCAAACAGGTGGAAGAGAAAAAGACAGTGCTAAGCAGGGGGACCTTAGTGGCCATTGCCCACCTAAGGCAAACAGGAGAAGCCTACCTTTCTGCGCAGGTAGTTCAGGAGAGCTGGGGGCAAGGTACACAATTAGCTTCTCAGAAGAGCAGGACCAAGGCGGCAGAGGGAGCGAGGCAAAGGCAGCGAATCTCGTGGTCATGACTAACTCTCATGACCCTTGCCCTAAAGACAACACTAACAGATTTGGGATAGGGCCAGCAGGTTGAGATGAGTCCCCTGTATAATCATTAGTTGACAGAAAAGGTGGAGAAATGAGATGAAAGGCAAAAGGCATGTGGCAGTGTTGAGAGAAGCAGAGAGCTGGCATGGAAGCGGGACTCCCACTGTGAACCTCAGGGCCCAGCGTGGGGTGTGGGAGGGGAGACAGGGCAGCTTCCTGGACACTGAGGGGGTGGTGAGATGGTTTAGGCTGATCTCTTTTGTTTGCAAGAAGGAAAGCAGGTTATGTTGAGGAAGCATTTGGTTAAACAAGCACATTCCTGTGCCTTCCAGGCTCGGAGTCCTTGCTTAGCGTGAGCAGCAACTCTGTTGACCACTGAGAAAGCACCCTGCCCCACTGGGAGGACACAGTCCAGGGCATGGCTGGATGCTGGCCCTTGCTGTCATCAGAATTCAGAAAGGAGGTGGGTGGGGGCTGAAGGCTGGGGAAGGCCTGCAGTGGAGCAGGAGCCGAATCCCGAAAGTGGGCGGGAGAAACAGGGAGGAAAAGGAGCATTTGGGGGTGGGGGAGGGAAGCCATGAGCTACAGGGGAATGAGCAGGGCTCCTCCCAAGGTCAGAGAAGGCACAGGCAGGCAGGCTGGGGCACAGGAGCAAAGGGAGATAGGCAGAGCCACGTGAGGTTGTGGAGAGTCTTGAGTACCAGGCCGAGGAATCTAAATTTTATCCTGCACAAAATGGGAAGTCACTGAAACATTGTTTTGTTCAGCAAGGAATAATGTGATGAAAATGATGCTCTCAGAAGACCGGTTCATAGCAGCAGGATGCAGAAGAATTAACAGCCTCAGGCAGGTCCATCAGGAGGTGTTCCAAAAGACATTGTTATCACAGGAGATGACCGCTCCATGTATGTTATTGCAACTGGCTGTTGCAATAAACCAGGCAAGAAGTGACCTGCACTTGAATAAGGGTGATGCTGGTAGGAAAGGACAGATGGAACAAAAGTCAACACTTAGGGGATCTATGTTGGAAGAAGGAAGACTGAAAAATCACCCTGGCATTTTGAACCTGGGTGACTGGGAAAACAATGGTACCCCTAAAAGAAATAGGGATGCAGAAAGGGAAAGCTGGATAGAAAATAAAATGGTTATTTTTCGTAAATACTCATCCAAGTGGAGATCTCCTGGGACTACAGATACGCCCATGGGAGAGGGCCAGGCCCAGAGCTCTGATGAGATGCTTGACGGGAAAGCAGATGTGAGAGGTGGGGAACCGCTGAAGCCTGTGATGGGCTCCATCCCCCAAGGCAGAGAACGCTCAGAGAGATGGATGGGAGGAAGGCGCAAACACCAAGGCCTGGGGACCCCCCAAACGAGGAGGTTGAGAAAATCTGGAAGGGAAGCAACTTTCCTCAAAGGGGGCTGCTCTGATGTAATCCACTGTCCACAGCCACTAGACCTCAGGCTACAGCCACGTGCCACACAACAACATTCTGGTCAACAACGGTGGTCCCATGACATTATGAAGGAGCTGAAAAATTCCTATCGCCTAGTAAAGTCATAGCTGTCATAACTATACTAGCGCAAATAGCTTTACTCACACATTTGTGGTTATGCTGGTGTAAACAAACCTACTGCACTGCCAGTCAGTATAAAAGCATAGCACACACAATTGCGTACAATATATAATACTTGATATGTTACTGGTTTATGTATAAATATTTACTATGCTAGTAAATATAGTTTTATCATTATTTTAGAGTATATTCCTTTTACTTTTTTTTTTTTTAAGTTAACTGTAAAACAGCCTCAGGCAGGTCCTTCGGGAGGTGTTCCAGAAGAAGGTATTGTTATCATAAGAGATGACAGCTCCGTGCATGTTATTGCCCCTGAAGACCTTTCCAGTGGGACAAGATGTGGAGGTGGAAGACAGTGACATTGATGATCCTGACCTTGTGTAGGCCTAGACTAATGTGTGTTTGTGTCTTACTTTTTAACAAAAAAGTTTAAAAGGTAAAAAAAAATTATTTAATAGAAAAAAGCTTACAGAATAAAGGATATAAAGAAATAAAATATTTTTATATAGCTAAGTGTGTGTTTTAACCTAAGTGTTATTACAAAAGAGTAAAAAAGTTTTTAAAAGTTTATAAGTAAAAAAGTTATAGCAAGCTAAGTTCAATTTATTATTGAAGAGAGGAAAAAATTTTAAATAAATTTAGTGTAATCTAAGTGTACGGTGTTTATAAAGTCTACGGTAGTATGCAAAAATGTCCTGGGCCTTCATGTTCACTCACCACTCACTCTCTGACTCACCCAGAGCAACTTCCAGTTCTGCATGTAAGTGCCCTATGAAGGTGTACCATTTTTTATCTTTATGCCGTATTTTTACTGTACCTTTTCTATGTTTAGACATGTTTAGATACACAAATACCTTGTATTACAGTTACCTAAAGTACTCAGTACAGTCATATGCTGTGCAGGTTTGTAGCCCAGGAGCAACAGCCATATCGTATAGGCTAGGTATGTGGTAGGTTATACCATCAAGGTTTGTGTAAGAACACTCTATGAGGTTTGCACAAGAAAATCGCCTAACGATGTGTCTCTCAGAACGTGTCCCCATCTTTAAGAGACACATCACTGTAGTTGAAAACACAGGTCCAAGGATCCCTGGTGGTCCTACCCTTAAATTTTGCTGAGTAGATTGGGGTTGGGAAAAACAGGAGAGCTAACCCAGGCCTCGGTCCTTCATCAGCACTCCTTCCAGCTTCCCTGGTTGTGGCAGCAGTTGAGATCAAGCGGCTTTAGGGAGGACAGAGGTTAACAAAAATAGGTACCATTTAGGTACTTACCATATACTACCCTCTGTACTTAATATGCATTATTCTAATTTGCACAGCCATTTAGGGTAAGTTTATCATCTGCATTTAAACATAAGGAAACTGAGTTTCAGAGACACCTATGTACCACGTCCAAGTCACACAGCCAGCACATGGCTGAGCTGGGTTTAGACACAGTGTGTTGGGCTCTGAAGCCCTTAACCACGGTGCTCTATTGCCTCGTGCACGGCTCTCTCAGGCACAGAGTTCATTGTGGTAGAAAGACTACTGGGCCAGGAGACCTGAGGGGCCCTTAGGGCCCAGTTTCTAGAAAATAAAAGACAGAATCTCTAAGGCATGTGCAGATGTTCATAGAAAGTTTCCAGGCAACAAGGATGTCAAATGCTCTGGTAACTGAGCTCAGGCCATGGGATTTGGCAAAAAGGCTGGGGAAGACCTTTCTTTCAAAGTTGGGGGGTGAGGCACAGGGATAGGTTACAAGAGATTAAAGAGGGAATGGCTGGTGAGGCAAGAGACTCTCACTGGAGAGAGGCCTTCCTCAAAGCTCTGAACTAAAGGGCTGCTAAGGAAACCTTAGCTCACTCCACCGGAACCTTCTTTATCCACTGCCCCTCAGCTACCACTTAGATATGAAATCTGGAGGTGGGTGCTCTGAACGCTGAACACTCCCAGTTTCCTCCTGGGGAAAACAGGGAGGTGAGGCATCACTATCTTCACTCCTGACACAGGATCCTGTCCTAGGAAGAGCCCCTACCTGCAAAGAGTCTTTCTTTTTTTTTTCATTTTAGAAATGGAGTCTTGCTATGTTGCCCAGGCTGAACTCGAACTCCTGGGCTCAAGCCATCCTCCTGCTTCAGCCTCCAGAGTAGCTGGGATTACCGGCATGCACCATCACACACAGCTTTGAAGAGAGCCTTTCTGTCTTTCCTTTTTTTTTTTTTTCCACAGGAAGGTGGAGTGGGTGTGCAGGCTGCCTCCGAGAGCCTTTCTTTTTAAAAGCAAGAAGGACATTAACCTACAAGATAGAAAACTCAGCAAAGAAACAGGAATAATAGAGTTAGGAACAGCACTCTAGCCCCTGGTTGAGAGGATGCTGGTAGGACCAAGTAGGGTTTGTCTTAAAAATTCACGTTTTTTCTGACTTCATGGGATCTATAGTCTATAAATTCCTTAAACCATCAACTCCCTCGTATCTTTTCTTTCTTCACTTATATAAAGGGACTTCAAGAAGTTCGTGAAAAAATGAAATTAAAAGATAAAAATAAAAAATATAAACTTGGCCGGGCGCGGTGGCTCATGCCTGTAATCCTAGCTCTCTGGGAGGCCGAGGCGGGCAGATTGTTTGAGCTCAGGAGTTCGAAACCAGCCTGAGCAAGAGCGAGACCCCGTCTCTACTAAAAATAGAAAGAAATTAATTGGACAACTAAAAATACATAGAAAAAAATTAGCCGGGCATGGTGGCGCATGCCTGTAGTCCCAGCTACTCGGGAGGCTAAGGCAGGAGGATCGCTTGAGCCCAGGAGTTTGAGATTGCTGTGAGCTAGGATGACGCCATGCACTCTAGCCCGGGCAACACAGTGAGACTCTGTCTCAAAAAAAAAAAAAAAAAAAAAAAAAATATATATATATATATATATATATATATATATATATATAAACTTTATTTCTCAACATAGGCTCCATCAATTTCAAGACACTTTTGTAAGTGATGATACCAGCCATTTAGTCCAGCCCTAAAGAACTGACGGTCCTGGGTGGGAATTTAACCATGTCAATTCAGTCTTTTTAAAATTATTAACTGAGAAAAACATGGTTGCCCTTTAAAGATTTTTTTAAAGATTAGGAAACAAAAAGAAGTTAGAAGGAGTCAAATCAGGAATGTAAGGAGGATGCCTAATGATTTCTCATTGAAATTCTTGCAAAACTGCCCGTGTTTGATGAGAGGAATAAGCAGGAGCACTGTTGTGGTGGAGAAGGACTCTTTGGTGAAGCTTTCCCAGGTGCTTTTCTGCTAACTTTCTCAAAACACTCATAATAAACAGATGTTATCATTCTTTGGCCCTTCAGAAAGTCAACAAGCAAAATGCTTGAGCATCCCAAAAAACTGTTGCCATGACCCTTGCTCTTGACCAGTGCCCTTTTGCTTTGATGGGGCCACATCCACCTCTTGGTAGCCATTGCTTTGATTGTGCTTTGTCTTCAGGATTGCACTGGTCAAGACATGTTCCATCTCCTATTACAGTTCTTCAAAGAAAGTCTTCAGGATCTTGATTCCACATGTATAAAATTTCCACTGAAAGCTCTGCTCTTATCTGCAGCTGATCTGGGCACAATTGTTTGGCACCCATCAGTGGAAAGTTTGCTCACCTTTGATTTTTCAGTCAGAATTGTATAAGCTGAATCAATTGAGATGTCTATGGTGCTGGCTATTGTTTCTACTGTTAATGGTCAGTCCTCTTTAACTAGGGCATGAACAAGATTAAAGATTACTTTTTCCTCGAAATTAATGTGGATAGTCTGTCACGCAGGCTTCATCTTCAACACTGTCTCACCCCTTCTTAAAACAGGTTGTCCATTTGTAAATTGCTGATTTATTTGGTTTTATTTTCCCCATAAACTTTTTGTAAAACATCAATGACTTCACCATTATTCCATCCAAGCTTCAACACAAATTTGATGCTAGTTCTTGCTTCAATTTTAGCAGAATTCATGTTGCTCTGATAGAGGCTCTTGTCAAACTGATGTCTTATCATTTTTAGTGCCTCAAACTAGATCCTGTTCAGACACGTTATAACAAGTTAGCATTAATTTATTTTGGTGCAAAAAAAGTTTGAAATTCTATGCATAGTTTTTTTCATAATATGCATTTTCCGTGAACTTTTTCAAGACCTCTTGTATGACCTAGATTGTATAGTCTATAGTTTTAACCACTCTCTTTCCAACTCCAATTCAACTAGTCTGTCCTCTCACCAAATCCACCGGGCCTGCTGGATTCTGCTAGTGAAAACCGCATAACCATTCAAACTGGTATCACTATCATTCATGGTCTCTATGCTCATTCCAATTAAACACAGCAGATTAAACACATATGTTTACCACTACTCCTTCCTGAAACCCCACCAAAATTACATCAGTGAAATTTTCAATCTGGATGAATAAGGCAAATGAGAAAAGAGACAAGAAAGTGAAAGATGTTAATAATTGTAGAAGACAGAAAGCAGATGTGGAGTGGTAACAGGTTTAGCAAATGACAGAAAGCCAAACCAGTATGTCTGCAGAGGGCCAATAGGAAACAAGCTGGTTCTTGGGGCAGAAGCCCAGGAAGGCTCAGGAATGAAAGCACTAGCTATCTTGGAAGGTGTGGGTGTGGGGAGATAGCCATTAATAAAAACATGGAGATGAAGTGATCTGTATAAGACACAGCTAGACCCTCATTCTTCTCCCCCTTCCCACTCAGCCAGGTAGCTCTCCTTCCATCCTCCAACTTCTAAAGAAGCAGAATGTTTGTTCTCTGGAGAAACTGAAACAGAGAGACCAGGACTTAAGGACACCAGGTGCAGAAGGTGGGGATGAGGCACTGTCCTGAATACAGGAGGATTCAGAGGAAGTTACATACCAAATCAACCCCAATCAGCTCTCAGAATTAGTCACCAGGGGTAAACTCTCCAGGGGCAGGAAATCGAAGAACTCCTCTCTGAAGAAACTGAACTGATGAGCCCAGAGAAAGGACCTACTGATACTTATTTCAGTTCTCATGCAATCACCTGTCAGTGATGCCCACCAGTCAATATGGCCTGTCCATGTACTTGAACCTTCCAGCATGTCTTAGTGCCTCACTCTAAAATGTGAACAGATGGCCAGGGATTACTAGACAAAGAAAGTCCCTAACATGAACCACAAAGGAAACACAGACAAACTGAAAGAAGGCATTTGGTAGAAGCAGAGAAATGCAGGGAGCAGAAGAAAGTCTCACAAATCAAGAAAATATTGGGCCAGGCGCGGTGGCTCATGCCTGTAATCCTAGCACTCTGGTAGGTCGAGGTGGGAGGATTGCTTGAGGTCAGGAGTTCGAGACCAGCCTGAGCAAGAGCGAGACCCCATCTCTATTAAAAATAGAAAAAATTAGTTGGACAGCTCAAAATAGAAACAACACACAAAAAATTAGCTGGGCATGGTGGCACACGCCTATAGTCCCAGCTACTCAGGAGGCTGAGGCAGGAGGATCACTTGAGCCCAGGAGTTTAAGGTTGCAGTGAGCTGTAATGACACCACTGCACTCTAGCCCAGGCAATAGAGTGAAACCCTGTCTCAAAA
>NW_012135081.1:3956597-3987349 GCF_000956105.1 Propithecus coquereli
TTTTTATATATTTTTAGTTGTCCAGATAATTTCTTTCTTTTTTTAGTAGAGACGAGGTCTCGCTCTTGCTCAGGCTGGTCTCGAACTCCTCCCGCCTCAGCCTCCCAGAGTGCTAGGATTACAGGCGTGAGCCACCACGCTCGGCCTAATTCAGTGGTTTTTATACTCACAAAGTTGTGCATCAGTTACCACTATTTAATTCCAGAACATTTCATCACCCCAAAACAAAACCCCGTACCTATTAGCAGTCACTGTCTATGCATTTTTGAAAAGACTGAAAAAGAAGGAAAAATATTTCAAAATATTAACTGTACTTCTTTCTGGATGTTGGAATTATGGGTGATTTTAATCTTCTTATTTATATATTTCTATATATTTATAATTTTATACAATCATTTCACATTACTTATATAATTAAAATAAAGGTTATTTATAAACAACAACAAAAGATTATGAAGGAATTAGGGGCTGTAAGAATTTCAAAATACACAGATTGCCAGGCTCAAGGAATGTCCTTCGTATATTATGTGGTTTCCCAACTTCTTAATCTACTATTATCTAAGGTCTAAGCATGGCAAAGCGACCCACACTGCTCATTCCTATTACGCAACCTCTGCAACCCCCACTGGCTCTCAGGGAAGGAATAGGTTCAGCTTATTCACCAAACATTGACTGAGTGTCTACTTCTGTGTACCTGGCTGGCATTACCCCAGGTGCTGCATCTGCCCTGTGGGCTCTAGCTAATAGGCCAGTGAGGGAGACTAGCATGTAAAATAAAGGCATGATCTGTACAACAGAGTGGAGTACTCACCAAGGAAAGGTAGAACTTGTCAGCCCTGCTCAACTGGCCCAGGGCAGGCTCCAGGGAGAAAACACTCAGGCTTTCCCTAACCAGATAGAGAGCTGATGCAGGAAAAGACTCATCAGGATTCATTACAATACTATTAGAAAAAGTGATGGGGTAGGCCAGAGGGAAGAGGGAATTAGGGAAGGTCACACAGGAGGAAGCCCACCTGGGGGCAAAGGGATCTAGGCAGTTACCCCTTGAAGTACTCTAAGTCCGGCTTACTGTTAGAAAGTTAAAACACTGACCTCTGGGCTATCTGCTTATCAACAAACCCCACTGACTCCACACTCACATTAACTCTCCTTGTGCATATCATGTTTTGTCTGCTTCTAGACAGCACATTCCTGGGTGGAGAGAACTAAGTCGTATCCTTCATTAAGTAGACCAATGCAAAATAGGCACCCCCAAAAATGTTAGTTTCCATCTTCCCCATTCTCCACCTTCCCTCTTCCAGGGTCCCAACAAAGGCATTCAGTAAACATTTCTTGAATCAATCAATGAGGTACAGGTACTGAAAAATAATGCTGCATTCTGCTTACATTTGATTTCCATCAGCCAAGAATCTATAGTAATGATAATTTAGATTTGCAAAGGTTTTTTTTCCTTCTCAAAGTCTTGTCATCTATTACCACATTTGATCCTCAAAGTAGTACCAGAAATTAGCCTGAATAGGCATTTATTCATTCTCCTTTTCAAGATGAGGACTCCTGGGCCAGAGAGGGTGACCTAATTTGTCCACAATTACAAAGGTAGCAAGGCAGCAAGCCCAGATCATTTTCTGACTTCTACGCTAAGACTTCTTCTTCTATATTTCTGGTCCCTTTTAAGTCTGGCATGTCTCACTGCTTCTCACCATACACAAAAATAAACTGCAGCTAAGATAAAGACATAAACTGAAAATACACAACTACATCAGAAGGAAGTACAGGGAAATATTTTAAGAATCTTGAGGTAGCATGTCACAAAAACCCAAAAGCCACAGGCAGATTTGACAGTGTAAAACTTCTAAAATTTCGTGTAAAGAAAAATATCATTAAAGTGGTTAAGGATAACTCATGGCTTTATTTTTCCCACTCATTATCTTATCCACTGAATGTTTTTCAAAATGGTTTTTGCTCTTTTTTTTTTTTTTAATCAGTCCCTGTAGGGGCCGTCAAAAATTGCCAATGCCAACTATATTGCAAGTCGTCGTGGCAGGCTATTGGGAAAAGTTTTCAGTGAGCAATAATCTCGCCTCAGATAAACCTCATTGGCTATGATACTGCCACTGCACAAAGCTTTGCTCTCCTTGAAATTATTCTTTTTCATATAAATTTTAAAATCAGCATAAGTTCTATGCAAAATCTTGCTTTAAATTAATCTTAACTTAATCTATAGCCAAAATTGATGTCTTTTCAGTACTTAGTCTTTCTGTTCATGAACCTGGTAAAACTCTCCATTTAATCAAATCCTTATTTTTTCTTCACTAAAACAGTATGGTTTTCTTAATATATGACTTGCACTTTCCTGTTAAATTTTTTTCTAGAAACAATATTTTTATTGTGGATGAGACTATTTATTTTATGATATTTCATGGTTGATTATTCTTCTTATATTTTACTTATATAATTTTTGTTAGTCAATCTTATATCTGGCCATGTTGTTGAACTCACAAGCTTTAATTACTCATTTCTCTTTATAGATGAATATATTATATGAAAATAATGAGATTTTTGGGGTAGTCAGGGGTTCTAGCAGAATATTCGTTTTTTGTGGTTGGTTGGTTGTTTTGAGACAGGATCTCCCTCTATCACCCTGGCTAGAGTGCAGTGGCCTCATCACAGCTCATTGCAGCCTCAAACTCCCAGGCTCAAGACATGCTCCCCACTTGGCCTCCCAAGTAACTGGGACAACAGGCATGCACCACCACCAGATTAACATTTTCTATTTTTGTAGAGACTGGGTGGGGGCTGGCGGGGGATCTCGCTCCTGCTCCGGCTGGTCTCAAATTCCCAACTTCGAGCCATCTTTTGTCTCAGCCTCCCAGAGTGTTCCCACTGCACCCAGCCTCAGAGTATTAGTTTTGATGGTAAACATTCCTGACTTGTTCCCATCTTTTTTTTTTTATTTCAGCATATTATGGGGGTACAGATGTTTAGGTTACATATGTTGCCCTTGCCCCCCACCCCCCTTGTTCCCATCTTTGATAGGAATGTTTCAAATATTTTCCCATAAAAAATGACTTTTGCTCTCAAAAAATGCTGAAAGATAAATGAAAAGAAATTTTTTTTTTTTTTTTTTTTTTGAGACAGACTCTCGCTCTGTTGTCTGGGCCAGCGTGCCGTGGCGTCAGCCTAGCTCACAGCAACCTCAAACTCCTGGGCTCAAGCAATCCTTCTGTCTCAGCCTCCCGAGTAGCTGGGACTACAGGCATGAGCCACCATGCCCGGCTAATTTTTTCTATATATTTTTAACTGTCCAATTAATTTCTTTCTATTTTTGGTAGAGACGGGGTCTCGCTCTTGCTCAGGCTGGTCTCGAACTCCTGAGCTCAAAGGATCCTCCCCACCTCGGCCTCCCAGAGTGCTAGGATTACAGGTATGAGCCACCACGCCCGGACAAGAGAAAATATTTTAAATGCAGATGACAAAGAGTAGTTAATATCCATAACATAGAGAGAATTTCTACCAATCAATAAGAAACAATCTACTTTTTTTTAATGGGTAAAGGGTATGAACAGGCAGTTTACAAAAACCATTAAAATGGTCAAAAAGCAATAAAATAGACTGGGCGCCATGGCTCACACCTGTAATCCTAGCACTCTGGGAAGCCAAAGTGGGAGGATTGCTTGAGGTCAGGAGTTCGAGACCAGCCTGAGCAAGAGCGAGACCCCTGTCTCTACTAAAAATAGAAAGAAATTAGCTTGACAACTAAAAATATATAGAAAAAAATTAGCCAGGCATGGTGGCACATGCCTGTAGTCCCAGCTACTCAGGAGGCTGAGGCAGGAGGATCGCTTGAGCCCAAGCGTTTGAGGTTGCTGTGAGCTAGGCCGACGCCACGGCACTCTAGCCCAGGCAACAGAGCAAGACTCTGTCTCAAAAAAAAAAGCAATAAAATAGTCCCAGCTACTTGGGAGACTAAGGCGGGAGGATCACTTGAGCCCAGGAGTTGGAGACCAGACTTGGCAATATAGTGAAACTCTATCTCCACAAAAAAATAAAAACAATATCAAGGCTAAGCGGAAAATTCCCCCTCAACACAGGTGTTGGAAGTTCCAGTGAACTATGATCTGAGTGAGTATGTAAGTTGTTACAAACTTTTACAATTCAATTTCACAAAATCTATTAAACTTCAGGATGCACATATCCTACCTACAAATCTATAAATGCAAAAGGATAACTATATAAGGATGTTATAGCACTGTTTATAAAGAAAAAAAAAACTGAACTAACCTAAATGTTCAAGATAGGACTAGACAAATTAAAGTACAAACATAAACTGGAACACTACGCAACAATTTTTTAAATGTGAACTGATTTAGATGTCTAAAATACACTGTGTGGCACATTCCAGGTGCTCAATAAATATGTACTGGATGGAAAAAAAAAACATTTTTGTATGAATACAAAAAAAAGTCTAGAGGGATATATACCAAGCTGATAAGAATGACTACCTTCAGGAGCATGGAATAGAGGAGGCTTAATCATTTTTTTTGCTTTTTATACTTCTGTATTGTGAGGATTTGTAAAAGAAATATGAGCTAATTTTTTTAAAGATTATTTAAAAGACTTGTTTCTGGTAATGTCTGTCTGTCTCTCTCTCTCTCTCTCTCTCTCTCTCTCTCTCTCTCTCTCTCTCTCTCTCCATTTTACCTCAATTTTAGGATGATTCTAAGAGCACAAGGAACTTGCTTTCAGTAGCCCAAATCGTAGAGTGGCTCAAGGAAATTTGTGTACAAAAAATCCTTTGGAATCCTGGTCTTTTTTCATCATAAACGTTTTTTTTCTTTTGCTATCGCCATTAATTGCCCTAAACTTACAACCTAGTATCACCTACAGCAGAAATCAAGACTTCAATGGAAGCGACATTTCCCTCTATCAGGTGCAATTTGCGTAGTCCATCTTTAGCAAGACCTCTCCCTAATGGCTAAAGTCGGGGAGAGAATTTGAAGACAGGCTCAAGTTTCCATTTTCCTAACGCAGCCCAGCTCAGGGGCCAACCTGCATGGCAAGTCTCCAAGGAGGACTAGTCTCCCACTGAGAGGAGGCCAATGTTAGATGCTGTAGGGCCTGGAATAAAGGTGGAACGGGTAGAAGGTAACCAGGCTGGTCTCGGGGTGCACACAGACCAGGCTTTGACTTCTGCAGGTAAGTGAGCAGTGTGGCCTCGGGCTACTCAGGAAACGCCTCTGAAAGAACACTAATTTTCATATTGTGGTTGAGCACGCAAGGCAGCCGTATGCAAACAAAGTGAACCAAAATCTGCAGATTTGGACCCATTGGAAAGTTCAGGTAAAGACAATCTCGGCTGAGTTACGTGAAAAAGCTGGGAAGAAACTATTCTTGCTCTACTTGGGGCTGTGGCTCAGAAGCCTTGAGGACAACGTCGGCGAGGAAGGGAGAGTGACGGCGCTCTTTCAAGGAGTCTTAACTAGCTCTTCTAGCAAACCCTCTCGAGGAGCACCCAACGCCTAATTATTTTAGGGCCCTGGTTCCCGCCCTCAGTCAAGATGGCGGCCAGGACTCGCACGCGCCAGGGCGCACGCGCCGCCCGTCGGACCCGCCCTCCTCCGGTCCTTCCGCGCGCCGGCACCGCCCACTCACCAGCTGCACCTCTCCGTGTGTCCCTAGGCTCACCCCCTCTCTGGATGCCCCCACCCGTCTAGCTCCCAAGCCCGGAAGTGGATGTTGCCGCTTGTCGGAGAAGACGAGGGGGAGGGGGAAGTGCTTCCGGGGAAACGGGCCCAGGTTGGTGTTTGTAAACTTGCCTCGGGCCCGGCGGGGGCAGCAGCGGCCGCAGGGTTGGCAGGGTGTGCTGGGCCTTGGAGAAGGCTCCGCGCGGCCGGGGAGACAGCGGGAGGCCGCGCCTGGCAGGTAGGAGCACACCCCAGGGAGCGCGCAGTGTAGTCAAGGCAGACGGCAGCGCTTCAGCAGCTCGCAGGCCGTGGGGCGCCGCGCGGGAAGGGGGAGGGGAAGGGAGGAGGGGCGCGTGGCGAAAGAAGGGAGCTCCCCGAGGGAGGGGAAAGGCCGTGCGCGCACACCGCCCCCTGCCTGCGCGTCCCGCTGCGTCCCCGGCCCGGGAGAGGGGGGCTTGCTTGGAGGGGACGCGGGCGCGAGCACGCACCTCGCGCGCTGCTCGTCGCTCTCCTCCTCTCCTGCTCTCCTGGTCAGTGCGGCTGGTGCTGCGGCTGGCTGGCTGGCTGGCTGGCCGGCCGGCGGGCGAGCGGGACGGCACGCACCGCTTTGGGCTTCGCCTGCGTGCCCTCCACCTCCGCAGCGAGTTTCCGTACCTTCGGGCGGACTTGGAGAACGCGCACGTGTAGGCACTGCCAGTCTAGTTTCTTCCCGCCACCCAAGCGCCCAGCGATGGCCTGAGCTTTCCTGGACCCCAATTCTGGCCGTCTTTAGAGTATGAGCTGTGCGGGCCGGCCCACTCAGTACAAAAGCCCCAAAGGATCTCCGCCCACTTCCATTCCTAAAATGGCAAATCCAAGTAGTTGCCCTGTTGGCACAGTTCCTCCATAGGAGGCCCTAGTTATTTGTGCTCCTGTTGGCTACCCCTCCTTGCTTAGGAGACCAGTTTCTCCTACTGACCCAGAAAGAGAACTCTTCTTGGCTAATGTCCTCTTTCTGAGCTACACAGAGAGCACCCAGCGAAAAAAGTTCAGCGCATCACACGTTGTATGGCCTGAGGATGTTGCACTTAGCGGCCTCTCGGTTTCTGGTTTCAGGTTTCTGAAAGAGATCGAGAGCTTCATTGAGAGAATTCAACTGGAAAATCAAGACGGGCAGACTCTCTTTTTCTTCAGACAATAGGCAGGAGCCAGGCAGAGTCCAGGGATTCTTGGGACACCTGTTTTTTTCCTTTGGAGGACACTGAGTTCTACTGGAAGACGAAGTTCAATATGGCAACAGGACTGAAGAAGCACGAAGGAATCGTTTTCATAATTTGGTGACAGTTATTCAAACGACAGTGTCTTAAGGAAAGGTGGATCAAGGAACTACTGAACTTTTGGTTGCATTAAGTGAAAAATCAGCATGGCTCAGGTAAAAAGCTCTAGAGTCCTCCTCCTTCAAGATCACTGGGAAGCCTGTTTGCAGTTTCACTCTTGAATGCTGCCTTAGTCAACATATTGACCAACCCCAGTGAGCCAAGCTCTGTATTAAGCACCAGGGGGAGATCTAGAGGAAGGAAAGGAGACAGGCCACAGCCCCTGCCTTCAGGGAGCTTCCAGTCAAATGAAGGAGGTAGGCTATACTGCATCACAGGCACTGATGGGACATTTACAAAGCAATGTGTGCTCAGTTTACCTTTGGTACATTAGGTGTTGAGGGGTGTAAGGGAGTGAATAGTCTGGTGAATGCTTCATTTATTTTTTTTGAACAGGAATTTATTGAGCTCCTGTTATATGCAAGGCATTGTGCTGGGAATACAAAGATGAATAACATTGTCCGTGTCCCCAGCAAGCTTCCAGGCTAGTTGGGGTGGGGGGAGGGATAGAAAGATAATTATTCGTTTTTATAGTGACAATGCCTTGCATAGTGACTGGCTAGTAATAGAGACTCTGAATCTGTTGATTGAAGGAATGTACAATAATGGAGGTATGTATACTGCAGAGGAGAGAATGATACTTCTGCTTGGATGGAAAAAAAGGATGACGCATGAAGCATGCATAGGATTTTGCTAGATAAATAAGCAGAGAAGGGCATTCAGACATGAACTGCATGGGCAGGGGCTTAGAGGCATGGGAAAGAGGTGATGAGGTTCCAGATACTGCAGGTAGTTCAGTAGTTACGGAGCAAAGGATTTAAATGAGGATAGTTAGGGAGATAAAATAGATAGTGATAGATGGGCAGGAGAGTTATGTCCTGGAGAAGTAAGCAGAGTGTAACCCAAGGGCCTTTTGTGCCTTGCAGAGGAATTAGACTTTATATGGAAAGGGGACTCCCTGAAGAATGTTAAGCAGCAGAGTAACATCAGAGCAGTGTATTTAGAAGGTCATTGTGGAGGTCAAGGATGGATTGGAGAGACAGGATGACCAGATAGGCTATTGTTGTCATCTGGGTAGAAAAGCTATATACATACACACATCCCCAGAGTTTCTCCCAGCTTTCTTCCAGGAAACCTCCCCTACCAGTCTCACCAGGATGGCAGCTCGATTGTAGTATAATTGGCTTTCTTCCAGCTGCTTCTGCATGCACAGCTTCCTCCTCCCCATGCAAAATAGGAGCCCTTTGGTTCCTTCTTCCTTTGTTTGCAACCCACTTCTCAGCATCGTGTTCACTCTTGTTCTGAGAAGGCTGCCTTCCACTAAGCACTAACTGTGCTGGGCACTGCTAAGTATTTTACATCTTTGTTTAATTCTCACCAACCCTGTGAGGATAGGTACTATGACAGGCATTTTTCATTTAGGAAACAGACTTAAAAGATGGAGGAACTTGCCCAAGGTTACACAGTGCAAATAGCTGAGCTAAGATTTTTAACTCCAGACCTTTCACCCCAAAATCCTTGAAGGTGAAAGAAGGGATCCCAAGATATACTGATATGCAAAAGGAATTTCTTTATAAATTTGGGAGTTTGCTGACCAACTATTTCTTTTTTTTAATCATAACAGGTAAATGGTAAGAATGACCAACTATTTCTTAAAAGTTTTTCTTCAGCAAGGAAAGTATATTGTCTAGTGCTGGCTAAACAAAGTCAGTTTGAAGAATGTAGCAATGGAAAGAGGAAATTTGCTTAAACATCCTTTATTTAATTTTTTTAACTATATGTGGAGCAAGGAATGTGAAAAAATGTTAACGTATGTGCACACATATAAATGGCCTAAGGCAGTAGTCCCCAACCTTTTTGGCACCAGGGACCGGTTTCATGGAAGACAATTTTTCCACGGACCGGGGGTAGGGGGGAATGGTTTCAGGATGATTCAAGTGCATTACATTTATTGTGCAGTCAATCTTTCTGCTAATAATAATCTGTATTTGCAGCTGCTCTCCAGCTCTAGCATCACTGCCTCAGCTCCACCTCAGATCATCAGGCATTAGATTCTCATAAGGAGTGCGCAACCTAGATCCCTCAGGTAGGCAGTTTACAGTAGGTTTTGATTTTGCGCTCCTATGAGAATCTAATGCTGCTGCAGATCTGACAGGAGATGGAGCTCAGGCGGTGATGGGAATGATGGGGAGTGGCTGTAAATACAAATGAAGCTTCACTCACTTGCCTGCCCACCCCTCACCTCCTGCTTTATGGCTGTTCCTAACAGGCCATAGACAGGGGTTGGGGACCTCAGGCCTAAGTGATCAAGAGAAATTGTATATTCAACTCCAAAATCCTTCTAAGTGGTTTAATTTTTATATCTGTTATAATTGACATTTAGGAAATTTAAGATCTAAAGGAAGAAATAACCTAATTTTACCGATAAACATAGTTATTTATCAGTAAAACAAACTGATAGAATGTATAGTTGGTACCAGCGAGGTCTGCCAATCAGAAGTGGGCTCTGGCCGGGTGCGGTGGTTCACGCCTGTAATCCTAGCTCTCTGGGAGGCCAAGGCGGGTGGATTGCTCAAGGTCAGGAGTTCGAAACCAGCCTGAGCAAGAGCGAGACCCTGTCTACTAAAAATAGAAAAAAATAACTAGCCAGGCATGGTGGCGCATGCCTGTAGTCCCAGCTACTCCGGAGGCTGAGGCAGGAGGATCGCTTGAGCTCCCAGGAGTTTGAGGTTGCTGTGAGCTAGGCTGACGCCACGGCACTCTAGCCCGGGCAACACAGTGAGACTCTGTTTCAAAAAAAAAAAAAAAAGAAGTAGGCTCTGAAGCTGAGGACTGTCGAGAGAGGAAGAAGGAAGGTCCCCTAGGAATCTCTGTGTCAGTGGGTCAGCAAGATAGACCCTCATACCCATTCACAGTTAAGGCCTAGAAACACCTTAACAGTTATATGTAATCACGCACACATTACCTAGCACAGTGCTAATGACAGAGGTGTCAGTGATACTTGATTATTCATTTGATCTATAGTCAAATGCTGAGAGTTGACAGAAAAATAACTAGTTCCTGGTGAGATGAGTTAGGGAGGACTCTTGAAGGAAGCAAGGTTTGGCAATGAGGATGGACTGCAGATAGTCGGTAGTAATGGAGCAGTTTGTAGTTGAGTGTAAAGGGTAGTTCCATAGAGGACGGCAGTCTGTTTTTGCCCTGCCCTGCCTGGTGATTTGACACCTCATCTCCTTTCAACTTAGGCAAGTCTCCTGGCATGTGAAGGCCTAGCAGGTGTAAGTTTGGTTCCCACTGCAGCCAGCAAGAAGATGATGCTGAGCCAGATTGCCAGCAAGCAGGCCGAGAATGGAGAGCGGGCAGGTAGCCCTGATGTGCTGAGGTGCTCGAGTCAGGTACAGCGCTTGAGTCCATTGTGGCACCTGGGGGTCGGGTGGCCCAAGCTCTCTGCCAGGAGATGCCAAGCTCTGATTCCTCGTACTTCCATTTAGAGAACTGGGGAAAAGGGATCCACCTGGGGGATGAATGAATGTTGTTATTTTGGAGAGCTAAAGAAGGCCTTTTCTATACTTATACCTCCTTACGACCAGGATACTTAGAGAGTATATTTTCCCTAAGCTTTTGGGGCAGATGGTTTACTCTCATTTGTAAGTTGTTTGTCTGAAAGCAGCATTTTGTTTCATCTTGTGTTCTGAGATGGACTGTGAGTTTAGATTTGATTTGTCTTCAAAGGGTCACCGAAAAGACAGTGATAAGTCCCGGAGCCGCAAAGATGATGACAGCTTGGCTGAGGCCTCTCATTCAAAAAAGACTGTTAAAAAGGCAGGTAATGGGGTAATCCCCAAACTGATACAGTTTAGTAATGGGGTAATCTTCCTCTTTCTTCCCAATATCACTCATCCTGGAGCTTTCCCTAGACACTTTGGTCTCTTGAAGCCAGTGAAGGTGTCTCCTGATTTCACCCAGAGACTGCTGTGGTAGTTGATCTCTGCCCTCGCTGGAACATCTGGCACCATTTGGGGAACATGAGATCCCATGGTGGGGGGCAGCCAGACTCCGGCTTAGGTCTTACTCAAGAATGTTGGGTTTGACAAGGTGGACAGTTTTCCCACTCCACCTCCTTCCCCAGAAGGTCTTTTAACTCTAAGGAATATGGGAGATGACAGCACCTCTAGACAGCATCAGAGAGGTTCCTTTGTCCAGCAGCTGGAAGTGGACCCAGAATAAAATGGTCTCTCCAGGAAGAGGGCGTAGGGACGGCCTCCTGACATACCTTATTGTTGCCTCCAGGTGGTGGTAGTGGAACAAAATGGTTCTTTTCAAGTAAAGATTCCCAAAAATTTTGTTTGTGAACACTGCTTTGGAGCCTTTAGGAGCAGTTACCACCTAAAGAGGCACATCCTTATTCACACCGGTAAGTCTCTAGCTTGTATGCAAAGGGGAGAACAGTCTGTAGCTTACATTCTGCGTGTGTATGTGTGTGTGGCTCCAGTTGGGTTTATTTTAAAGGGGAAGTATTAGAAATGGAGGCAGAAGATAAGTGAACGAGGTAGAGATTGCATGGCTCTGTGTCTGGTGTCACTGATACCAGCAGCTTTGGGAACCCCTTCCCATTTATGATAGCTTAGGTGCCTACACATTGCTAAGAGTTAAAGTTTCTGAGAAAATAACTGGAATGAGATCCCTACCATACATACCTCCTGACATTGACTTCTCTCTCCACTCGGGCCAGGTGAGAAGCCATTTGAGTGTGATATATGTGATATGCGCTTTATCCAGAAGTACCACCTGGAACGCCACAAGCGTGTGCACAGTGGTGAAAAGCCTTACAAGTGTGAACGGTGTCATCAGGTAAGACTCACAGGTCATCCATCCCTGCTGCAGCCCCCCACACAAACTTTTTCTTCCCCAAGAACCAGCACTGGCCCCTATTCCTGCCTGTCAAAGGGGCCACCTGACATTGCTCACTATAGTAGAGTTAGCACCTTGCTGAGATGTATCTCTCTGGCCTCATGCAGCTGATGATGGGGAGGGCCCATTAGAATATTGTAATAGTAATAATAGCATTTCTTGAGCACTTCTGTATGCCAGGTACCACGAAACATGCATACATCACATAAATTATTTAATCTTCATATTAACTCCATGAGGTAGCTATGTTGTCCTCATTTCACATATGGGACAATTGAGATTCAGAGAAATTAAGTTTCCCAAGGACACAGCAGATCAAGAGCAGAGCCAATATTCAGTCCAACTTCAGAGCTCGTGTACTTTGGAGGAAGAGATACAATCTTTGTCCAGGGGTCAGTTATGTGATCTCATGAGAATATAAGAGCCAAGACCAAAACAAGACAAGAACAAGAGACGAGAAATGGTAATAACTAACCCTTCCTGGATGCCTTGTGAGGTCCTAAGTTTTGCTCCACACTCCTAACGTTGAATCTTCAAAACACTAGAATGAAAGCTCCATGAGGGCAGAGACTTTGTCCCTCTGGTTCTCCACTCTGTCCTCAGCCCCAAGAACTGTACCTGCCTTGAGATAGATACTCAATAAATATTTGATGAATAAAGCAGCTATGCTGTGAGTAGGTACTTTTAGCCTCGTTTTACAGATGAGTATACAGATTTAGGGCTGTTAGATAACTTGCCCAAGGTCATAACAGTTGCTAAGTGATAGAGCCAGGATTTAGACCCAGGCACTCTAGCTTCAGAGCTTGCCTTCCTAACCATGGCGTGCTCATGCCATCTCTGCACATGCTGAGGAGATATAGAATGTTACATCTGCCTCCTTTGTGGGGAAGGAGCTAGCCAACAGGTAGCTGAGTTTCTCCTCTCAGGCACTTAACCCTCCCTTTCTTCTCAGTGTTTTTCTCGGACAGATCGATTACTCAGACACAAACGGATGTGCCAAGGGTGCCAGTCCAAGACTTCCGACGGGCAGTTTTCTCTATAGGCGCAAGGGGCCCTGGGTGGTGGGAGTGATCAGAAGAATCTACTGAAGAGCACACCCCCTCTGGTCTGATGGTCCCACCACCGCCGCATCTGAACCTGTCCCCCTCCTGGAGGGGTGGACCCAGGAGACCAGAAGAGTGCATCAGGGGACAGTGGCCCCAGAGCCTCAGCTCTGTAAATAATCTGAGACTATGAGTATCTCGGGGAAGTTCCTAACAGCATTCCTGGGTAGGGGAGCTAGTCCCTGGACCCTTGGCTGAGATCATAGGTGGGAACTCAAGGTACAGGACCAAGACTGAAGTGTGGCTCCCACAACCTTGGACTCTAGCTGGCAGCTGAAATGGAAGAGATTGGGGAATGGGATTTGTTTGTTCTGTTCTTGTTTTTGTTTATCCAAAAGCAATTTCAGCAGGTAAACTGTGGATACAGGTAATCTGGAGGCATAGAGTCCTGATCCAAAGCAGGGACTATGGCTGGTCCAGCTCTCCCCAAAAATTAAGTTTTTAGTTGCAATAGATCCTCAGTGTACCACAGCCCTGCACCTCACTTCCTATTTGAGGGATGATAGGATCAGGGATGGCAGCTGAGCTTTTTGGCCTCCTTACACACTGTAGGGACAAAGGGAAAAACAGTGGGAGGAGCAGACAAGGGCTGGATCCAAAAGAGTGCACGGTACCTCTTACTTCCTCAAGGGAAGAGCAAGAGTTGTGCCCATGGGTGTTGTAATGGCCCGTGCCACACTGGTACCTGATGGGGTCAGCTCAAGTGCCTTTAGGAGGAAACTTAGGTGAGAGTGGCCCATGAAGCCCTTTTCTTCTTTCTTTGGGCAATTGGTCTTGGAGATGTTTGTGGCTACCTCGCTGCCATTGACTCCTAAAGCCAGACAGAGCAAGGAGTTATGGATGTCAGAGTGGGTTCTCTCTCCTTGTGCCCTCTTAGGAACAATCTAAGACTAGTCCCAATTTGGCTAAGAGCTGTTCAAGAAACAAAGGAATTTGGTGTCCTCTGACCTGACTGTTCAGCAGTAAGAGCTGTTCTCCCTCCCCAAGTCCTATCACTGTATTCAGGTAGAGGAAATAGGGGTCTGTCCTTTGGTCCCAAAGAACAAGATCTTGGCTTTCTTTTTGATGGCCATCCCTACCCAACAAAGAATTGGGGGGTGGGGAGGATGCTGCGGAGAAAAGACTGGGGAAGAAGCCTAATGTAGGTTTTATTCTTAACCATGTTCTTTGCTCCTCTCTGCTCTGATACCACCACCCTGTCCACCCCCAGAAAAGTGATCAGGGGTGGGAGTGTGTGTTCATGTGTATGCGTGGTATGTGAGTGCTCATATTTGTATGCTTGGAGGAAATGGCATGTTATTGAGCCAAACCCTTCTCTGGCCCTCACCTTAGGGTAGGATGAACAGAAAACAGCCTTCTCCCACCAAGACCTGAAGGGTGCTTGAGGTCTCAGCAGGAGCTGAGAAACACAATTTAGGGGACAGAAGGGCTTTGTTTTGGAGGGCTTATTTTAGATTGCTTCAACAGGCTGATGGTTAGGGTGTTTGTAAGCCAAGCCAAGGCTTGTGAACATGAATTTTCTAAGGTGAAATAAACCCTTTCTTCCTGAAAAAGAAAGGATCCTTATAGGAGGTTCTGGGGTTTGGTTGGCCCCCCCTGTGGCCTGCCCTCACCAGTAGTTGGGGGAGCTATCTTAGGAGTAATCATGGAGCCTGGGTGAACCTGAAGTCCAAGCTGTCAGTGGGAATCTGAAATGGCAGCCTCCAGGAAGTGGCATTTCATTTCCCAGAGAATGTAGGGAATAGACGGCAGCAGCAATTCCTGGCTATTACCTGTTCTGGAGGGGATAAAAGAGCAGGAGGCTCATCCATACCTCTGGTATATTTCAGGGAAAAAGAAAGGAGACATGGCACCCTTTAGATTTTCCCTGACAGCATCTGAGATCCTTTGGGGGAGACGCTGAGTAATGTTTGCTGCTGTGTACTCTTCTGGCTTGATGCTGACACTCCTATTTGATGTGGTCCGGAACTTAGATCTCAGTCCTTGGGTCTGTCCTGTGGGCCCTGCAAACAGGGGTATCTTTCTGCATGTGAGCCAGCCCCCTTCTTGTTAGAGGGCTCTGCTGGGACTGGGATTTTTCTGTCATTCATTTCTGGAATGATTCACACCTCCAACTTCAAGCAACCTATAAAACACATTTCTTAAAACACATAGAGGCTGGGCGCGGTGGCTCACGCCTGTAATCCTAGCACTCTGGGAGGCCGAGGTGGGCGGATTGTTTGCGCTCAGGAGTTCGAGACCAGTCTGAGCAAAAGCGAGACCCCATCTCTACTAAAAAAAAATGGAAAGAAATTATCTGGACAACTAAAAATATATAGAAAAAATTAGCTGGGCTTGGTGGCGCATGCTTGTAGTCCCAGCTACTCGGGAGGCTGAGGCAGGAGGATCAATTGAGCACAGGAGTTTGAGGTTGCTGTGAGCTAGGCTAATGCCACAGGCACTCACTCTAGCCAGGGCAACAGAGCGAGACTCTGGCTCAAAAAAAAAAAAAAACACAGAAAACTGTCCTCCAAAAACGCTTTTGAAAATAGGAGGCCTCTCTCCCTGCCACTTACAGCTAATCTGTTTGGGATGGAGGGACAGTGGAGGGAATCACGAGTGACCTATGCCTCTACGTGTACAGATGTGTGTGCTGGGTCAGAAGGTCCCCTGACCCCCCCCCCCCACAGACCTTGCCTTCTTGCCTGGAGGTGGGAGGGAACTTCTGAGCATGTGTGCAAAGAGCCATGCCAGAACCACCCTGCTGAGGAATTGGCTGTGGGGGAAACTCAGGAGCAGGTCGCTGGTTCAGTTCAGGTGCTGATGCTCTGGGGCAGTGGATGTGTAAGGAGAGAGGAGCAAAGGGGTGCAGGGAGTGATTTAGCACTCAGAGGGCCCAGGAGCCCCACTTATACCCCAGGGAAATCACAGACTAAGACCGCTGCAAAGGCTTCTGGGCCCAATGCCCCACCCTTCCTTGCTGGGGTGGGGCCTAGCACTGGAAAGATGCCTCAGGTGTGTGTAGAGTGAGGGGAAATGGAGATAGGGCAGGCTCTCAGAAACCAGGACGTGAAATTGGGGGATCCAGGAAAGCAGAGTGCCTGTTCCTAGGTGGGCTGCTGCATCAGGCCCTGCCAGCCCCACCCTTCCCAGCACCCCAAGTCTTTTCCGTCCACCCCCAGCAGCCTCGTCATCACTTAGCTACTGATGTGCCCCATGGCTTGACTTGGAGGGTTAACGAGTGGAGTCCCACCACAACTCTAACCCTCTCCCCAGATGCTCTCTGCCTCTGCTGGGCCCTGGGGCTTTTATCTTCAACTATCCCCTTCCTACCCTTCCTCTCCACCCTCTTTTTTTTTTTTTTTAATATACTTATTTTGCTATGGGGGAGGGGAATATCAAATGGACAAGATCACTTTTAAATGGTAGTTTTTATAAGATGTTATAAACTTGTATCTTTTTACCATTAAAGTGCAGTGTATGTTCCTTCGTGATATATTTAGGATATTTAAATAAAAAGAAAATGGGGCTTTTCTACATATTATCTTCTCTTTGGGAAGAATATCCTTTGGGGAAACTTTCACTGGGGGCCAGAGTAGTTTTAGCGGTTTTCCTTTTTTCTCCCTAATATAACCACCCTACAACCTCTATCACCCTACAAACCACCATTTTAAAGCCCACCTTCTCCACAGAGGAGCAACAAATAGGAGTACAAACAGGACATCAGTTCTGAACAAGAAAAGAAAGCATACACAGCAGGACAGGACGAGGGTGGACACTTTGGTGTCTCTCAAAGTGTGGCCTGTAGCCCTATATCAGCGGTACCCGGGAACTCCCCGGCGCTCTCCAGACCTTCCCAGGCTGTGTGGTAGGAGTCCCTGCACATTCAGGTTGCCCTGCCCACGGGTGGCAAAAGGAGAATGGATGTGGCCTTTCCTAAGGCCCAGGCTAGGTAGTCTGCATTGGCCTTGGTGAGGTAACGCCAGGTGACAGCTGTGGTCTCAGGTAAGACTTTATTGTGTGCTTGGGTGGGGTAACCCTCACTCCTTGTGAGGTAGGGAGGCAAGGTCGCAGCAGCAGGAAGAAGCCCTCTTGGGTGTCACTCTGAAAATTAAGTAGGGCGGTGACCACTCCTCTGCCTGTGGTTTAGTGCCTTTCGAGGCTCCTGCCTGACAGAGCCGCCCCCAGTTCCCACTGTCCTCCCTGGACAGTGCTGGTCCTGGAGAGTCCCTCATTCAGAGAGCAGGACGGTCTGCCTCTTGAAAGCAGGGTTTATGGTGGTCGTGATGGCACTTTTGTAGAGAGGATTTCTGTCCTGGGGAAAGACATTGCAAATTATGAGGGAAAGTCCCAGGATTCCTTGTCCCCTTCATCTAGTCCTAAGAGAACAGCCTACAACTTGAGCAGGATCCTAGGAGCCAGTGGAAGTCAGCAGAGGGGTGGAAGGAGTCGGAGCTGAGCTCCGGTGAGGAAGCAGAGAGCAAAAAGGGGCCCAACCAGGGAAGGCAAGCAAGGAAAGCCCAGCCGGGCAGGGCAGGAGGCAGTCTCCTCACCTGCTTCCAACTGAGTTGCTGCTGCTCCTTCTCAAAGCGACTGTATTCCCGACGGTCGTAGATTTCCACTGAGAGCCGGTAAGCCAGGACCAGCACCAGTCCCACTGCCACGATGCCCCCTATGCAGCCCAGCACAATGGTTTGGGTGTGATCTACTCCCTCTATAGGGGAGGAACAGGACACAGACTTCTGGAGGCTGGAGCATAGGGACACATAAACAGTCGCCCACAATGTGTCCAGCCTCTCCAACCCTGTCACTGACAGCCAAGGGAACCCCATAGGATCCAAGGTTATCGTCATTGCCCAGGGCCTTAGTCTTGGCCACTTAGTCCATCACCTCTGCCGCTGCCCTGGATTCAGCGCTCCGCTTCAGCCCCCAGTCTGGTTTCCCATTATCTTCACCTACACATCCCTGGAGTTCTAGGCCCCGCCCGTCAAACTTCCAGGGCTCCACTTGGCATCTCCACCCACTTACTCTCTTGGCGTCTCACTCTCAGTGTAACCCTGCTTCCAGCCTCATCCTCCACCACGAAGAAGAACAGCTGATTGTCCAGGGTCCTGTCTTTGCACCAGCCATCATCCAAGATAGGGGCCAAAACCAGGGTCACGTTGGCATGGGCACAAGCTGTGCTGCAGTTGGTGGCCAGAGGACCAGTCCCAAAGGCCCCACACTCTGCACAGTCCCTGTGTGATGGATGCCAATGTTACCAGCTGGGCGGTTGTCACCCACTAGCCTCCACCCACAGCACAAGCAAGGAGAGCAGGCAGACAGGAGTAGCTCCTCAAGCCCCACCGTGCCCCTGCTCCCAAGATGCAAGACCTGAGGCCTCACCTGAGTCTCTCGCATGGTGTCTTGCAGCCTGGGCACTGGTCACACAGAGCACCATAGTAGCCGTCGAAGCACTGGCAGCGGTTGCATTTGCATTGTCCGTGCCCACTGCAGAGCCCTCCCTCGGGACTGACACAGCTGTCTGTGTCCCCACTGCACTCGCATGCTCTGCCCGTGCGGTTGGCGTGACAGTAACATACTCCACACTGGCAGCGGCCAAAGCCTGCGGTAGAGCCACGTACAGGGTGACAACCATAACTCCCCACACACAATTGCCTATCACCTGCCACCTCGGGCCCACATATTCAGTCCCTTTCAAGTGTACCAGACACATGCTCTAACCTAACTCATACACCAGAATCTTCGACATGTGCCCTCGGTGTCATGAAGCTCCCAGAGCCTAACTGCCTTGGGAGGGCCCCTCAGACCCTGCCCTCCTCCCAAAGTCTCCAGGTACCTCCACAGAGGATGCCCTCGTGTCGCTCACAGCTGGCATCATCACACTCGCACAGACGCCCGGAGCTCTGTCCACTGCAGCTGCAGCGTCCGCACTGGCATCGTCCCTTTCCACTGCATAGGGGCCCTGTTCCATTGGGGGCCCGGCACCCAGATTCCAGATCCGGGGAGGACAGCTCAGCCTCAGAGCACTCACAGAGCCGACCCAGGCGGCCAGGGGCACAGCTGAGAGGGAAAGGCAGAGAAGAGAGAGGTGGGTCCAGGAGTTTGACCATCCCTGTCCTGTCTTTCCCAGGTTCCTCTAAACTCATGTTCTCGAAAGAGTGGGAGAGAGACGAGTGGCTGAAGGGGGGCCAGAGTGCAGTAAAGCACTGAGGTTGGAAGAATGAGAGAGTTCCCATCAAGGGGAGGGCTTGGGATGTCTAGGAGACTCCAGTGGGAGGGTGGAAAGTGAAGGAGGAAGAATACAGAGTAGGTCATTTGTGGGGAGCCAGCTGGGTGAAGGGAAGAGGGAGCCCTCACCTGCACACCCCACACTGTAAGTGTCCCTGGCCGTCACTGCAGTGGGGAGCCTGGGGCTGGCTGTCACTGCAGTTACAACCACACAGCGTATGCAACTCCACAGTCAGCTCCTCAGAGAAGCCAAGGGCCCGGAGCCTCAGGAGATGGGGCTCTGGGAGGCAGTGGGTAGCTTGGAGAGTAACCCAGAAATTCACCTGAGGACAGTGTGGGCAGATTATACACACGCGTACACCCCAGCCCACCGATCATCCAGATCCCTACCCTTCAGTAAGTTAAGGATAGGCCAGGCACAGTGGCTCACGCTGGTAACCCCAGCCTTGGAAACATAGCTAGACCTCATTTCTACAAAAAATTTTAAAATTAGGCATGGTGGTGCACACCTGTAGCCCCAGCTACTAAAGAGTCTGAGGCAGGAAGATCGCTTGAGCCCAGCAGTTCGAGGCTACGGTGAGCATGATAACACCACTGCACTCTAGCCTAGCGACAGAGCGAGACCCTGTCTCTAAAAAAACAAAAATTAAATCAAACACCACATGTGCTCATTATTAAATTGGAACTAACAAATGAGCACATGTGCACAGAGGGAAATAAAACTCAGTGGAAATCAAGCAGGGGGGAAGGGTGAGGAAGGGAGGGGCAAAAACCTACCTAACGGGTACAATGAACACTATTTGGGTGAGGGGCACACCTATAGCCATGACACAAGCATTACAAAAGCGATTCATGTAACCAAAAACATTTGTACCCCCTTAATATTTCAAAATTTTAAAAATAAAATAAATCGATTAAAGGATAGGATCATAACACCTATCTCCCAGAAACATGCCAGAGGAAGCTGCTCATTAAGCCCCCTCAGAAAGGATGGATGAAGGACTATCCCACGCTACCGCGTTTTCAGTGTCTGCCCCCATCTTTTCCTGCCTGCTTCAATTTTCCACGCCCACCCCCCACTTCCTTCTGCCTATCCTGGATAGCTCTCACCGTCTGGTTGACGTGGACATGGCTGCACTGTCCCCGATCCTCAGCCTCACCCTCCCTCTTCTCAGGACCCCCACACTGGGACCTGTAAGAGATGTGGAGCCCAGGAGGGAGCGAAGAGTGTTCAAGGGTCACAGTAGATGACAAACTCTGTGGGAAGAGAGGGAGTGGGTAACCATGTGAAGACAGGACCCAACCCAACCTCTGCCCTCTCCAGCCGTTCCCATTCTGCCAGCACCCTGCCCTCTGCCGTCTGGGGCTCCTTCCGTTCTGCCCCGTCAGGAGGCATTTCGGGAGCAAGGGTGTGTGAGAACATTGAGTGGAGCACCCAGGTTCCAGAGGCTTCTAATATAGCATTTCAAGGCAGCTGCCAGCAAGGGCCACTGGGGGTCAAGAGCTGGCCAGGTGCTGTAAATGTGCAATGACCATGTTTGTCAAACACCAAATCAGGACACATAACCTGGGTGCATGCAAGGTCTAAAGGACAGATTCATCACACTGAGTGTCCTGGAAATTTGATACGGTCTCAGATTTTCTTGCCATGGATTTAGGACATGGTCCCTATCATCAAGAAGCCTACAGTCTAGCTGCAGAGATAAGACCGAAACCCAGGAAACACTTAAGAGTGTTTGTGGTTCCTTCTGCCTGTACAATTCTGTGGTTCTTGTGAAGAATATCTCTGAATGGTTTATAAACTTAATGAAGGCAGGCTCCAGATCTCACATTCTTTATGTACAGACTGGAGACAAATGCCAGCCCTTCCATTTGTTATCTGTGTGACCTCGGACAAGTCACTTAGCCCCTTGTGTCTGTTTCCTCATCTGTAAATAGGATAACAGTTACGAAGCAGGCGTTCCGTTGGGGTAAAATGAGGTAGCAAACAGTATGTGCACCTAGGACAATGTTTGGCATGAAATAAAATCTCAATGAATATAACTTTCCTTTCTTGCCCAAAGCAGGGCTCCATGCTCTGTACGTGGCCGACACTTAAGATTTGTGAATGGGGGCTGGGCACGGTGGCTCACACCTGTAATCCTAGCACTCTGGGAGGCCGAGTCGGGAGGAGTGCTTGAGCTCAGCAGTTTGAGACCAGCCTGAGCAAGAGCAAGACCCTGTCTCTACTAAAAATAGAAAAGAAATTATCTGGACAACTAAAAATAGAAAAAATTAGCCGGGCATGGTGGCCCATTCCAGTAGTCCCACCTACTCGGGAGGCAGGAGGATCGCTTGAGCCCAGGAGTTTGAGTTGCTGTGAGCTAGGCTGACACTACAGCACTCTAGCCTAGGCAAGAGAGTGAGACTCTGTCTCAAAAAAAAAAAAAAGATTTGTGAATGTGAGATTAAGTGAGTGAACCGTTAATGACAGCCACATGCAAGTTTTAGGTAGGAGCTGTGGAATGTGAGACCATAGCTCGTTCCTTCTTAGCTCTGCCACCCCACCTGAGTATCCCCTTCCACCTCTCCCCAGTGCCCACCCTCGCCACTGTTCCCCCACTCTGGCCCCTCACATTGTAAGCGTCCATGATGAGCTGTACCACATTGCTGGAGTCCTCGCTCAGCTCCCCCACTGCAGACTTAGGAATCAGCTTACTCAGCTCCTGAGTTACGGGGAGTTGAGGGAAATGGTGGGTCACAGCTCTAGGAAAATGGGCTCCTGGGGGTCTGGAAGGGAAGGTATATGGGGGGCGGAGAATGGATCTTTGGGGGAATTGAGAAAGGCTGGGGTGGGACTAGGGGGTCTGACATGTAGCTAGCTCTCACCTGGTAGACAGGCAGTGTGGCACTGGTGACAGCAAAGATGGGTTGGATGTTTGCTGCAGAGAGGGCCTGGGCTACCTGACCCACAGATGGGTAGTCCTGGGGGAGGAAGCAGGAACAAGGTGAGCACCCCAGATTTTCCCCACAGCATGCAAGGTCCCTCCACCCAGGGAATCCAAGAACCAGGTGCCACCAGCTGGAGGAGCCCTGGAGGCTTGGTAAGGAGTAGAGAGGAAGTAGGGACTGGGGTGACACAGGTTTCCTGTCTGAGCAGCTGGGGGGACATGGGGAGGAAGAACTGCTGGAGAAGACAGCAAGCTATCTACAGGGTGGTCACCAGTGAGGGGTAGGGGTCTTCAAAGGAGAGGAGGGATGGCTTAGATGGGAAGGGGCAGGGTGAGAGTGGGGACTCACAAACTCTGGGCTGCGACTGTAGAGGCCATTGCTGTCCAAGTGGCAGTGTCCATCACTGGGCATGAAAATGCCACCCAACTTCCCATCCCCAGCTGTGTGGAATGTGTCATCTGAAGTGAACACCAGCAGCCGGGACACATTTCTCCAACCAATCTGCTCCTGGGGTGCAGTGGGGGCAGGGAGTAAGCTGTATACCAGGGCATGGACCTTGAGCCACCCAGCTCTATGAGCCAAGGATTCAGCCAGCCCCTCCCTGAATCAGTTTATCCTTCCCCTTGCCTCTATCTCCTTGCCTCTCGCTGCTCTCCCCAGCTCCCAAACCAAGGCCACTGCTAGTGGAGGGAGGCCTTCTTGTGAATTAGAAAAACATGCATCTTCCTCAAGATATTTTACTCCAGTCCACCAAGTAATTGTTAAAATAAATACGCAAACTACAATGACTATGGTATGAATGTCACCCCCTAGAACTGTGCAGTACACAAGCAGAGTGGGCAGTCCTGTTCCCAGACAGTCCTTCAGGCTCAGAGCCCAGACCCACCTCCTCACCTGGCAGAGTGCAGCCTGCAGAATGGCATCGAAGCCACCTTCAGGTGAGTCCAGATTGCCAGACACACTCTGTCGCCCCACCTCCCGCTCAAAGGCCTGGGCATCCCCCGTCAGGGACAGCACGTGGTGAAAGCTGAAGGGCGACTGGCAGCGCTCCACCCGGCTGGGGCAGGGGTGGCGCAGCTTGGAGGGCACTGTGCTCACAAAGGGAAGCACTGTTTTATCGACGAAAGAACCAAAACCTGGGAGAGGGGAGGATGAAAGCTGTGTCAGAAGCCACTGGGCAGCAGCAGGACGCTGCTGGGCTCACTGCAGAGGACTCCATGGGAAGTGGGGGGTGGGGAGTATGATCATGGAGGAGCGGATGGGAGAGGGTGTTCCCATAAGGCAGGGACGCAGTAACTGGTGAGGGCAAGGGTTGAGGCCACCAACTTAGGGAAGTACGGGGTGGAGGTCATTAAGAGGAGGGCACAATGGGGTCACAGGGGCTTCCTGAGGGCAGAAGAAGAAGGCCAGGGTGTGGGGTGTAGCAGCAGCCTGAGGCAAAGGTGGTGATCTTTTTTTTTTTTTTGAGACAGAGTCTCACTCTTTTGCCCGGGCTAGAGTGAGTGCCGTGGCGTCAGCCTAGCTCACAGCAACCTCAAACTTCTGGGCTCAAGCGATCCTCCTGCCTCAGCCTCCCGAGTAGCTGGGACTACAGGCATGCGCCACCATGCCCGGCTAATTTTTTCTATATATATTTAATTGTCCAATTAATTTCTCTAATTTTTTAGTAGAGACAGGGTCTCGCTCTTGCTCAGGCTGGTTTCGAACTCCTGAGCTCAAACAATCCGCCCACCTAGGCCTCCCAGAGTGCTAGGATTACAGGCGTGAGCCACCACGCCCGGCCAAGGTGGTGATCTTGAACAGAGGAGAGATGGCACAGAATTCGGGGCCAGGGACTGTGGCATCTAGGCTTTGTCCGAGAGACACTGGCATCAGGACAGTTTCCAGGTTGGTAGGTGCAAGGCAGCTGTCTGACCCTGGGAAGGTATCTGAATAGTCTCTCCAGACTCGGTTAGACCTCCCGGAAAATGAGGGGTCCTACTGGACAGTCTCTTAAGTGTCCTCCAGCTCTGACCTAGAAGAAGAGTGTCTGGGGAGAGATGCAGGAGCCTGTGGCCTGGCCAGGTCTGTTAACAACTGGGAAAGGACAGGTTGGGGCCTTTCTGAGTCCGGGAGATTGGCAGAGGCTAAGGCGGTGGCTGAAGCTAGAGGCACAGGCAAAGGCTGACAGGGTTGGGGGCAGCGCTCCGCTCACCAATGCGCACGGAATGGGTGACCTCCTGCAGCCGGACCAGCAGGGCGTGCCCGAGCTGGCGCACGCGTTCCAGGTCATCCTTCATGGAGTAGCTCAGGTCCATAAGGTAGTACAGGTCCACTGGGTATCCCGCGGCACGAAGGAAGCGGACCTGGAGCTGCTGGGGCTCCCCTGGCGGGTGGGTGGCGGGCGCAGGTCAACGAAGCGCATTCGAATCCCAGTCTAGACCTCTGCCTGGGCCCCATCTCCCCTAACTCACCCGGCCGCAGCGTGACCCGGACCCGCTGCGGCGCCAGCTGGGTGGCCCCCTCTCCGCGGAAGCCCTGGCGGAGCGGCTCGTCCTGCAGCACCTCCTGCCGGCCGCGGGGCTCTTCCAACTCCTCCGGCGGGCAGCCGCGAGCCAGCAGCTCCTCTCGCCGGCCGCAGCGCCGCGCCTCCGCCTCCCCCGACGCCGTGAAGTTCTGCTCCGCAAGGGGAGGCGCGTCGGGACCCCGGTCACGGGCCCCGCAGCTCCGCTCCCACAACCACCCTGCGAACCTGGCCACCTCTAATCCCTCCCACCCCAAGTCAATCCCCTGAGCTCTTCTGATTCCCTGCCCTCCTCATCAAGCTACCCCTAAACTATGTCCTTTCTTCCTTGTCAGAGCTCCCACTTCATATAGAAGTCCCCCCTCCCCTCCCCTTATCTCAAGTCCCCTTTTCCCCAGCCACCCACCCTTCGCCTCCCCCTAGAGCCACAGACTTCCTGTTGAGATGTCAGGGACCTCACTACCACAAAAAAGTGGGGGAGCCTAGCCTCCTAGTCCAACCCCCCTGCATGCTCAGACTAAAATGTGAAGGGGGTCAGACTAAGATCCACAGTTTCTGGGAAAGGAAAGGATAGGAACAGAAAAGAAGATGACACCTTACCCCTAACTGGTAACCGTGACCACAGGGGAAAGAAATGGTTACAGCTGCTTCTCAGCTGGCCCTGGTGACAGCCCCTAAACTGGAGATTGGAAGAGGCAGACACAGACCCAACTGTCCCAAGAGGCCCAGCTCCCCAGCTCCAGACTTGCACTCCTGCCTCTCACCTACCCCAGATTTGGAGTCTACCCTTCCTGTCCTCCCAGATTCACCATGTGCCTTTCTCTTGACCCTCTCAGCATCCGTAACTCCTCTTCTGCATGAATTTGCCCTTAGCTCTTGTCTAGGGGCCTGTGCTGATCTAATCTCCATCTTCTTGTAACAGAGACAGCTCTGCCCACCTCCAGCTCGGGCGTCCCTCGTGCTCTGCCATTCTGTGAGGCCTGTCTCTTTAAAGCATAAACAAACAACAGCCGGGGAGGTGACTACTCCCCAGCATCCCTCTTGGCCACTTAGATAGCTCAAGCCTTCCCACTCCCACCTCAAGCCCACAGGCTTCCAACTCCTTCCCTTTTACCTGCCCAGTCACAGGCTGCTACACACCCAGGAACATAATACCCCCACCTTCAAACACAGATTCAGAAACCCAATCACACACTTTCTGCTGTGGACTGAACTCTGTCGCCCCTGCCCCCAACAAATTCTTACATCAAAGCCCTAACCCTCAATGTGATAGTATTTGGAGATGGGGCCCTTGGGAGGTAATTAGGCTTAGATGAGGTCATAAGGGTAGAACCCTCATGATGGAATTTGTGCCCCTACAAGAAGAGACAGCAGAGAGTTTGTTCTCTCTCTCTCTCCACTATATGAGGATATAGCAAGAAGGTAGCCTGTCTGCAAGCCAGGAAGAGAGCCCTCACACCAGAGAACCAAATCAGCCAGTATTTTGATCTTCGACTTCCCAGCCTCCAGAATTACGAGAAAGAAATTTTTGTTGCTTAAGCCACCCAGTCTACGGTATTCTGTCACGGCGGTTCATACATGTACAACAGTTCCCTCTACCTATACACAAGCATGAATTTCCACAAGCACATACTTCTTCCCAATTTATGGTCACAAGTCCTCTCCATTTATACACAAACAGATACAGACATAATCATACATGCACAGGAAACTTTCATCCACGTGACACACACACATATAATCACATATAGGAGTCCCATGTGCACAAACTCAGTCACACATGAGACTGTGGAGTGTACTCAGAAAATCATACATTTGCCCACACAATCACACACATACATCTTGGCTGCACATACACATACATATGGTTCAAAGGCCACAGGCCCATCTTTACCAGTTGCTTGCACCATGCACAGCTGGGGTGTGAGAGGATGCACTTCTGGCAGGAAGGGGCTGGCTGGCATGACCCCGGGAGGGACAGATCAGGATCCCTCCATTCCATAGCCTCCGCTGGAGATGGGATCTTGGCATCCCACTCACACTCACCACTGCTCAGGGCCAGCAGGAAAACAAGGACCATTGACAAAGCCACCATGGCCTGTAATAGGATATAAAAGAGGACATGTGGGTCCTCAGGAAATACCCCAAGCTCTCAGTCATCTAAACTTAGCTTGCGGTTGCCATTCTCAAAACTCTACCCCAATTCTTTTCTTTTTTTTTTTTTTTGAGACTGAATCTTGCTCTGTAGCCTGGGCTAGAGTGCAGTGGCATCATCATAGCTCACTGCAACCTCAAACTCCTGGGCTCCAGCAATCCTCCTGCCTTAGGCTCCCAAGTAGATGGGACTACTCGCTCTTGCTTAGGCTGGTCTTAAAACTCCTGAGCTCAAGGGATCATCCCACCTCAGCTTCCCAGAGTGCTAGGATTACAAGCGTGAGCTACCACGCCTGGCCCTCTACCCCAATTCTTTATCTCCCCTCATAGTTTCACTTCTCCTGTGCATTCAGCAATTTCTTCAAAAGGGTGGGAAGGGGCAGGTACCAGGCTGGGGTAGGGGCCTCAGAGAAGATCTGTCCTTCCTGTGTACATATCTCATGGGGCCAGAGTGAGCAAAATGGCCTGACAAAGGGTCTGGGGACTGGGCCTGGAGCCACTAAGGTCTACACCCACATCTATTCACCAACTTCCAAGCTGTAGTGGTGGGAGAACCAAACAGGAAATGGGCTGGATTCTGTTCCTGCCGCAGTCACTCACTGGCTGTGTGGCAAGTCAGACTTTCTCTCTGGGCCTTAGTTTCCACATCTGTAAAGTGAAGGAGTTGAATAAATAATCTGACAGGCATTGCAGTGTTCATGATCTTGGATTCTAAATGAGGGAAGAGGGCCAGTGAGTAGGAATGAGAGGAAGGAAGGCTGGAGCAGATGAGGGAGTGTGTGAAAGAGTCCAGGAAGGGTAATTCTACTTGGTTGACATGGTAGCAAGAGGAATGAACATTAGGCCACAGGAAGAACTCTCTACAGGTCTGGGATAAGGGAGGAAGGAAGGCCAGTGTTAGTAAAGATTTTCTCTTTCCTGTACTTTGCACAAACAGAGTCTATATTAGAGAAAGCAATCTAGGGTGGAGGCAGGGTAATTCCTGGAATGACCTCTAGGAAGATCAGGCAAATTCCTAATTTTAAAAAACTTATTTGATGCCACTACACCCTAGCCCTGGTGACAGAGTGAGACCCTGTCTCAAAAAAAACAAAACAAAACAAAAAAAAACTTATTAATTAAAAAATTGAATAGGTAATCTATTACCACGCTTCAAAAGTCAAAAAGTTAAATCCTAATGGCCGTTTTTGCAGAAATGGAACAGCTGATCCTAAAATTCATATGGAATTGCATGGCATTCCAAATAGCCAAACAATCTTGAAAAAGAATGAAGTTGGAGGACTCACACTTCCCAATTTCAAAACTTACTACAAAGCTACAGTAGCCAAGACAGTGTGGTACTGGCATAAGGACAGATATATAGATCAGTGGAATAGAATTGAGAAATAAACATCCATCTGTGGTCAACTAATTTTCAACAATGGTGCCAAACCATTCAATGGGAAAAGAACAGTCTTCAACAAATGTTGTGGGGAATACTAGATATCCACATGCAAAAGAATGAAGTTGGACCCTTACTTCACACTATATACAAAGATTAACTGAAAGGGCTGGGTACAGTGGCTCACACCTGTAATCCTAGCACTCTGGGAGGCCGAGTCGGGAGGAGTGCTTGAGCTCAGCAGTTTGAGACCAGCCTGAGCAAGAGCAAGACCCTGTCTCTACTAAAAATAGAAAAGAAATTATCTGGACAACTAAAAATAGAAAAAATTAGCCGGGCATGGTGGCCCATTCCAGTAGTCCCACCTACTCGGGAGGCAGGAGGATCGCTTGAGCCCAGGAGTTTGAGTTGCTGTGAGCTAGGCTGACACTACAGCACTCTAGCCTAGGCAAGAGAGTGAGACTCTGTCTCAAAAAAAAAAAAAAGATTTGTGAATGTGAGATTAAGTGAGTGAACCGTTAATGACAGCCACATGCAAGTTTTAGGTAGGAGCTGTGGAATGTGAGACCATAGCTCGTTCCTTCTTAGCTCTGCCACCCCACCTGAGTATCCCCTTCCACCTCTCCCCAGTGCCCACCCTCGCCACTGTTCCCCCACTCTGGCCCCTCACATTGTAAGCGTCCATGATGAGCTGTACCACATTGCTGGAGTCCTCGCTCAGCTCCCCCACTGCAGACTTAGGAATCAGCTTACTCAGCTCCTGAGTTACGGGGAGTTGAGGGAAATGGTGGGTCACAGCTCTAGGAAAATGGGCTCCTGGGGGTCTGGAAGGGAAGGTATATGGGGGGCGGAGAATGGATCTTTGGGGGAATTGAGAAAGGCTGGGGTGGGACTAGGGGGTCTGACATGTAGCTAGCTCTCACCTGGTAGACAGGCAGTGTGGCACTGGTGACAGCAAAGATGGGTTGGATGTTTGCTGCAGAGAGGGCCTGGGCTACCTGACCCACAGATGGGTAGTCCTGGGGGAGGAAGCAGGAACAAGGTGAGCACCCCAGATTTTCCCCACAGCATGCAAGGTCCCTCCACCCAGGGAATCCAAGAACCAGGTGCCACCAGCTGGAGGAGCCCTGGAGGCTTGGTAAGGAGTAGAGAGGAAGTAGGGACTGGGGTGACACAGGTTTCCTGTCTGAGCAGCTGGGGGGACATGGGGAGGAAGAACTGCTGGAGAAGACAGCAAGCTATCTACAGGGTGGTCACCAGTGAGGGGTAGGGGTCTTCAAAGGAGAGGAGGGATGGCTTAGATGGGAAGGGGCAGGGTGAGAGTGGGGACTCACAAACTCTGGGCTGCGACTGTAGAGGCCATTGCTGTCCAAGTGGCAGTGTCCATCACTGGGCATGAAAATGCCACCCAACTTCCCATCCCCAGCTGTGTGGAATGTGTCATCTGAAGTGAACACCAGCAGCCGGGACACATTTCTCCAACCAATCTGCTCCTGGGGTGCAGTGGGGGCAGGGAGTAAGCTGTATACCAGGGCATGGACCTTGAGCCACCCAGCTCTATGAGCCAAGGATTCAGCCAGCCCCTCCCTGAATCAGTTTATCCTTCCCCTTGCCTCTATCTCCTTGCCTCTCGCTGCTCTCCCCAGCTCCCAAACCAAGGCCACTGCTAGTGGAGGGAGGCCTTCTTGTGAATTAGAAAAACATGCATCTTCCTCAAGATATTTTACTCCAGTCCACCAAGTAATTGTTAAAATAAATACGCAAACTACAATGACTATGGTATGAATGTCACCCCCTAGAACTGTGCAGTACACAAGCAGAGTGGGCAGTCCTGTTCCCAGACAGTCCTTCAGGCTCAGAGCCCAGACCCACCTCCTCACCTGGCAGAGTGCAGCCTGCAGAATGGCATCGAAGCCACCTTCAGGTGAGTCCAGATTGCCAGACACACTCTGTCGCCCCACCTCCCGCTCAAAGGCCTGGGCATCCCCCGTCAGGGACAGCACGTGGTGAAAGCTGAAGGGCGACTGGCAGCGCTCCACCCGGCTGGGGCAGGGGTGGCGCAGCTTGGAGGGCACTGTGCTCACAAAGGGAAGCACTGTTTTATCGACGAAAGAACCAAAACCTGGGAGAGGGGAGGATGAAAGCTGTGTCAGAAGCCACTGGGCAGCAGCAGGACGCTGCTGGGCTCACTGCAGAGGACTCCATGGGAAGTGGGGGGTGGGGAGTATGATCATGGAGGAGCGGATGGGAGAGGGTGTTCCCATAAGGCAGGGACGCAGTAACTGGTGAGGGCAAGGGTTGAGGCCACCAACTTAGGGAAGTACGGGGTGGAGGTCATTAAGAGGAGGGCACAATGGGGTCACAGGGGCTTCCTGAGGGCAGAAGAAGAAGGCCAGGGTGTGGGGTGTAGCAGCAGCCTGAGGCAAAGGTGGTGATCTTTTTTTTTTTTTTGAGACAGAGTCTCACTCTTTTGCCCGGGCTAGAGTGAGTGCCGTGGCGTCAGCCTAGCTCACAGCAACC
>NW_012135081.1:3987399-4071179 GCF_000956105.1 Propithecus coquereli
CAACAACAAAAAGACAAACAGCCCAATTAAAAAATGAACAAAGGATTTAAATATACATTTCTTCAAAGAAAACATACAAGTGGCCAACCAGCACAAAAAAAAGATGCTCAACATCACTGGTTATCAGGGAAATGTAAATCAAAACTCATAGTGAGATAATACTTTATATCCACTAGAATGGCTGCAATAAAAAAAATGAAAAATAGCAAGTGTCAATGAGGGTGTGGAGAAACTGGGATCCTTATACACAACTGGTGGGAATATAAAATGGTACAACCACTGTGGAAGACAGTTTGGTTCCTCAATAAGGTAAATACAGAATTACCCTACCCTATGATCTGGCAATTCCGCTCGTAGGTATACACCCCAAAGAATTGAAAACAGATGTTCAAACAGAAACTTGTACATAAATGTTCATAGCAGCACTATTCACAATAACTAAAGGTGGAAACAACCCAAATGTCCATCAGTTGATGAATGGATAAACAAAATGTGGTATATCCATACAATGGAATGCTATTTGCCCATAAAAAGCAATGAAGTACTGATACATGCTACAACATGGATGAACCTTGAAAACATTATGCTAAGTGAACAAAACCAGTCATGAAATACCACGTATTGTGTGATTTCATTTATATGACATACCCAAACTAGAAGAGTCTGTAAAAACAGAAAGTTACTAGGGGAGAAGGGGGAATGGGGAGTGACTGCTTAATCAGCAATTTCTTTTTGGGGTGATGAAAAGTTCTGGAATTAGTAATAATGGTTGAAGAACATTGTGAATGTACTTAATGCCACAAAATTATACACTTAAAAATGATACATTTTTGTGTATTTTATCATAAAAAAATCAAAAAGTTAAATAAGATAGTGAGAAATCTCCCACCCCATATACCCCAGTTTCCACACCTACCCTAAATAAATATCGTTTATCTTTTTTCTCATAATCTTTCTACAGATTGTTTTATGCATATACAGATTAATATGAATATACTTTTCAAATGGTAGAATTCTACCAATGCTAGAATATACACAATTTTACAGTTTTATTTTATTTATTTTTTATTTATTTATTTTGAACTCTTGACCTCAAGCGATCCTCCCACCTCAGCCTCCCAGACTGTTAGGATTACAGGCGTGAGCCACTGCACCCTACTTTTTTTTTGTTTTAACTACTTTTCTTAGAGATCTTTCTACCTTAGAAAACTAAGAAGTTCCTTGTTCATTTTTATAGCCATAAAGACTTCCATTGCATCATATCATGGTTAATCAGTCCCCGCCAGGCACGGGTGGCTGACACCTGTAATCCTAGCACTTTCGGAGGCCGAGGCTGGAAGATTGCTTGAGATCAGGAGTTTGAGAACAGCCTCAGGAAGAGCGAGACCCTGTCTCTACTGAGGCAGGAGGATCGCTTGAGCCCAAGAATTTGAGGTTGCAGTGAGCTATGATGACGCCACTGTACTCTACCCAAGGTGACACAGTGAGACCCTGTCTCGAAAAAATTAATCAATTAAATAAATAAATAAAAAATAAAAAGACATAACCAGTCCCTAATGATAGGCATTTAAATTATTTCTAATTATTCACTACAACAAATAATGCTACAATGAAATGTCATGCATTTATCATTCTACATGTGTGCAAATGAATCCATAGGATAAATCTCTGGAGGAGGACGTGCAGGATCAATAGATCGGTGTTATTTGTAATATTGGAAGGTATTGCCAACATAAGTTCCTTAGGGACTGTGCCGGTTCACATTCCGTTCAGCAGTATATGAGAAAGGCCAGCTCACTCCTTGTCATGAAGTATCTGCATCCTCCTCAGCCTGGACACAGGCTCAGGTCCAGATGCTCTCCACGGAGTGTGGGGAAGGGGTGGGGAGCAAAGTCGTTGACTGCCTCCATCATGCTGCCCACCACCTGTGACCTCAGGAGCGGTATATAAGGGAGGAGCCTCCAGACCCCGACACACACACCCAGAGGCCACCCCAGGGCTGAGCCTCCCTGCAACCTCAGCCCTGCTTGCTCTGCGTGCCTGTGGTCAGGGAAGCTGGAGATGCTGCAGTACAAAGCACAGTTCTGACTCATCTCTCACAGGTGGGGCCCCTGCTGCCACACAGGGTTCCAGAATAGGACAAACAGAGACCTCAAGCCCATTCATCTCCCCTTAAAGGGGACCCTGGGACTCTCTGGACAGCCTTCCCCTCCCCTTCTTCCTAATTCTTCCCTCTTCTCCCCTTCTTGGGGACATATGCCCTGCCACCTGCTTATCTATCTCTTTCTCTCTCTCCCCCTCTCCCTCTGGCTCCTTCCTATTCAAAACTTCGATTACATCTCTCTGCTGCTTTTCTCTTCTCCATTTCTGCACAGTTCTTTATTTTACTTCCTTTTCCCTCTGTTCCTAACCAGAGAGTGGCCCAAGGTCACCCAGGGCACTAGAGGCAGAGCAGGGACTGAGACAGATCAGGCCTCTTGGCCTGTTTGCCGCTTGCCTCCCTTCCAACCCAGGCGCCATCACCATCAAAAGTGGTGTCTTCTCCCCACTAACCCCGATAGGCTCTGCCTAATCCAATTTCTCTTTCCTTGGGGGTCTTCTTCAGTCTTCCCTTCTTTCTCTGGACCAAATGGTTGTCCCATTTTTCTGGACTCCATTCTGACTCCAGTACACACCTTGTTGTCCCCCTCCACAGCTGAGAAACAGCCTTTCCCCAACCCATTCATCTCCCAAGTCAAGCAAAACCCTCTGCTGCCCACTCAGAGTTGTAAAGAGGGAACAGAACCGAGCTGCTGGGCTGCAGTCTCCCAGGGGTGTGCAGTCTGTGGCCAAGGTAGCAAGCAACTGGGAAGAAGTCTGAGCTAAGGGCAAAGCATCAGGCAGCAGACAAGGCAGCGGGAATAATGTTGGGAGAACCCTACCTTGACACCAGGCAGGCACTCAAATGACAGCACTCACATATCCCCACCTCTTTTCCCTCCCTCCAGCCCTACTCCAGGGAGATGTTGGAAGGGGTTGTGAAACTGGAGGAGGGAACGGGGACAGGGGATCTTAAAAATGTAGAAAGGAGTCAAGCCTTTCTCGAGTCCAGAGAGACCCTGGGTGTCCAGGTCAGAACCTTCTTCCCAGGAGGTTGGGACCAGGTGGGCCTAGGCTTGCAAGGAGAGGTGGTAGGAGAGCTGGTACCCTGGTACTCACAGGTGCGTGCAAAGCATGCAGAGCGGCCCTTCCTCTGGAGGCAGTTGCAGCCTTTGTGTACTGATCTGGGAGGCTGCAGAGGAGGAAGTGACACACCCAGGGGTGGGGGAGACTTGGGGGTGACTGATCTAGGAGAAGGTGGAGCAGATAGGCAAAGGAAGTAGATGATGCAGAGATTTGAAAGATTTTATTTAGTGAGCCCCTGTCACTTGCTGGACATTTCACATCACAATTAATCCTCACTACCAACCTCCTAAGAGGGGTGTGAGTCCCCATCCCCCAATTTTGCAGATGTAGAGAGTGAAGCTTTGAGGCAGCAAGTAAAGAACTTTGCCTGAGATCCACCACTGGTGAGTGCCTGGTCTGGGATTTAAATCCAGGTCTGCCTGCCGACCTCTGCACCTCCTCACACAGGAAGGAACATGATAAGAGGAATAAGGCGGCAGTAAGTATTAGAGAGAGGAGGAATTTAGAGACTCTTGTTCATTTTGAAAACCCAGTGCCCATCATAGTGTGCTTAACTACATGGGCCATGGAGCCAAACTGCCAGACAGAGTTCAAGTCCTGGCCCCCCCATTTACTAGGAGTAGGGACTTAACCCTTCCTGTGGCTGTTTTCTCATCTGTCAAGTGGGACTCATAGGGTTGTTGTAAGAATTAGATGTGCCAACTCATATCAATTGTTTATAAGAGTACCTGGCACACGCTAATGGCTTGACAAGAGAATCGGTAGGCATGAGGAGTAATGGGGGTGAGAAGTGGAGAGGCTTTGAGAAACTCAAGGTTCAGGCAGCTGGAAACTTGGCAAGAGAGGCACAGGGCCAGGCTCAGAGTGTGAGAGGTGCCAGGCAGGGGCCACGAGTGGTGGAGGCTAGGCAAGGATGAAGCCTGTGGGGAGAACAGGTTGTGACAAGTGGCAGTGGGATATGCCCCTGGCCGGCACTTGCCCACTGGGAGCTTTGAGAGGGAGTGGGACAAGAGATGTGTTTTCACAGGTCTATCTCCCCTACCAAGAGCTCTCCTTGATGGAAGGGCTGGGCTCTACCAGGCTGCCTGCTGTAGCCACAGCCCCTAGCAGAGCGCCCAGCTCCCAGTGGAAGGTCAGCTGGATTTCAGAAGTACAGCTGCTGAGAGGAAGCAATCGGGAGGAGGGGTTCCTCCTCCGGGTGGGCTTTGGGGGCCCCAGGCTGTGGGCTAGACAGAATCCACAACCTTCCCCCACAGCCAGCGGTTACCATGGCAGGGACCCCTCCTTCCCCTCAGGCCCTGTGGTTTCCTCTAGAGCTTCTTTCTTTCACTTTCTTCTTCTGCTTTACCCCCCAACTCTTTGCTTCTCCCCTACTCCCACATCTTCAACCTCTTTCCAGACGCACAGGTCACCAGCGAAGACAGCCAGCTGCAAGGTAGGCAAGGCACTGTCCCAGGGAAGAAGGTGGGCCATGGCGGGGTGAAAGCTGGGGAGATGTTGAGGGAGAGTCACGGAGGGCAGAGGGAAGACAGAGTTCAGGGGTGCATAGCAGAGGCCAGAGGCATTGCAAACGCACTTTGCAGAGGGAAGGCCTGTGAGGGCAAGAAAGATACTGGGAGAAGGTAACAGTGGGGTTTGGGGGGAGTGGAGGTCAGGGGGTGAACACAGGTCACAGAGGGCAGAACAGCTCACTGGGTGAGGGGCTGCTATAAAACGGCAACACTGTAGCTTGTCTTCTGGGCCCAGAAACCCTCATGACAACAAAGAAACGTCAACAGACCCCCTCCCCAGAGAAGGGCAGATATGCACATGTACATGATTGGACTGGGGATGGGCTTAGAGGCTGCTGACAACCATTCGCGCCTTCCCAGGGGCCCTCAGCACCCAACGTAGAACCCATCTGGAGGCTGTGGGAGGCCTGACCACTCAGGGTACCCTGCGGGCTCCCCCGCAACCCCCCATCCAGGCACATTTCATCCTGTTTTCTTTGTTCCCTTAAGAAAGCTGCAAGGCCCACAGAGGAGGAGCTGGCCCTCCTCACTCAGTGTCCCCTCCAGGACAGCCGGTTATTCAGCCTACCACCTCCTAGAGGGAGCCACATCCCACGAGTTTTCATCACTTTATTTTGCAAAAATAGAAAACTCAGCAATATGCAATACAGCGGGGTGGAGGGGAGATGTAAACAGAGGGGAGGGGACAGCACCCTGACCCCCCAGAGAAAAAGGAGAGCCAGTGGGAATCTTATTTGGCAGCTAAATACAAACTGGGGATTGGAGGAAAGGAGGGGTCACAGGGGCCCTGGGCTCCCCCACCCAAGACCCCTGGAGGAAGGGGTCAATTCCAGGGTGTAAACAAAAGCTAATAAATAAATAGAGGCTTCCTCTGGGTCAGGGTGGGATCAGCTAAGCAGCATCCCCCCTCCCTGGGCCAAGCTGCTCTTGGGGGTCAAGGGTGGAAGGCACTAGGGAGAGAGGGATCCCCTGGCCCCTCTGTAGTGTAGGAGCCTCCCTGCCCTATGGCTGAGATGGGGGCAGGAGGAGCCCAAGGCATGTGACAGGGCTGGAGGAGGGACTCATATGGAGGGCACAGGGTAAACCCCACCCCCAAGCAAAGAGGTGCAGAATGGGCCTGCATCTGTCCCTTTCACCCCAGAAATGCAGGGCCCAGCCTGCCCCTCCCCCACCTGGCAGGAGGATGAGGCATAGAGGGCAGCATGCACCCAGCAGGTGCATCACACAGCATTAGGCACCAAGAGTAGGCGCAAGAGGGTGGGCTCAGCCCTCCCCCTTTGCCCCTCTTTTGGTCTCTAGTGTTCCTGTTTGCTCCCAGAGGCCCAAGCACCTGGCAGAGGAAAGGACTGTGGAATGGCAGGGTCTTCCTCCTGCCCTGGGGAGTCTAGGACCCTGGCATCTGACGGGCAGTGCTGAGACTTTAGAGTCCAAACCCAGGCTCACCCCTCTGCCCTGTCTCTTGGTGGGAGCAGGGCAGGCCCCCGGGACTGGTGAGGGAGCCAGTTAGAGCAGGAAAGGGATGAACACAGAGGCACCCCTGGAAACTTTGGCAAAAACAAGGAGCTCATTGGAAGGGGTGGGGAGAGGGCAGAGCAGGTCCTCCCCCAGTCACCAGTAGTGTCTGGGAGATGGTCAGTCTGCTGCCTGGAACCCCAACCCCCACGGTGGGGGAGGTCAGGGGCCCTGGTCAGGCTGGGGACTTTGGCCCCCTTTGTCCTGGCCCCGGGGAACCTCATCTTCACTAGAGGCCTTGGGGTGGGGACCAGGCTGTGAAGAGTCATCCTCAAACATTTCGGGGTTCTCCAGCATCTCTCGGATCAGGGGAGGCATCGGGCCTGGAATCTCCATCTTCAGCGTAATGGCCCTTTCTGCTCCTGCAATGGAGAGGCAAAGAGGCTCATGAGGACAGAGGCACATGGCCCTTGAGGCCACCTCCCTAATCTTTCTCAGCTGCCCTCTGATTATGGGGACTCACAGTACAGGCCTGTCACCTCTCTGCCCCAGCTCACCCTCTCCACACTAGGGTTTCTAGGTGCTGTTCCTCTGCCGGGAAGTTCTACCTGGTCTAGTCTGCCAAGCCTGCCGCCCACTCGTCCCATTCTTTCAGGCTATCTAGTCAAAGATTGCTCTGCGCATAACTTCCAGCCCCGCTCCCCAGCCACCTCGCCTCTAATGTCCAGAGCTTGCCAGTTTTCCTAGGCCTGTCTTTTTTTTTTTTTTAGGGAAAGTCTCACCAAGCTAGAGTGCAGTGGCATCATCATAGCTCACCAGAACCTCAAACTTCTGGGCTCAAGCGATCCTCCCACCTCAGCCTGCCAGAGTGCTAGGATTACAGGCATGAGCCACCGCACCTGACCATCCTAGGCCTGTTCTTAATACATTTGTAACAACAGCTAAAATTTACCAAACACTATGTTCCAGGCATCCTTCTAAACCGCACCATCCAGTAGAACTTTCTGCAGTGTTGGAAATATCTGCTCTATCCAATACAGTAGTCATTAGCCGCCTGCAGCTCTTGAGCAGTTGAAATGTTACTACTGCAACTGCAGAACTGAATTTTAATTCAGCACAGTTCCAAGTACATTGTGTGTATCTGTGTGTGGTTTTTTTTTTTTAAGCGATGGGGTCTTGCTGTGCTGCCCAGGTTGGAGTGCAGTGGATATTCACAGGTGCGATCATAATGCCTTAAGCCTGGAACTATTGGGCTGAAGTGATCCTCCCAGCTCAGCCTCCCAAGCAGCTAGGCCTACAGGTGCTCACCTCTGTGCCTGGCTTTACATTGTATATAAACTCATTTAGTCCTCACAATAACCTTATGAGGTAGGTGTAAGTACAGCCCAGTTTACAAACAGGAAAACAAGGTACAAAAAACAAAGGAATTTGTCCAACATCCCCCATTACTAGTATGAGGCAGAGCCGGGATTCTGATGGAGGTCGCCTGGCTCTTGATCATTCTGTTCTTGTCTCTGGGGGCCGCCGGTGTGACCTGGGAGACTAGCAGCTCTGAGAAGACACAGAGGGGACGTTCGCTCATGACTAACCCTTGGTGCTGATGCCCCGGAGGTCGGTGATTTTCATGAGCATCCTCGGGAACATGTAGGGCTGGCTGGGCCGCCGGCGCCGGGCGTACAGCCTCAGGGCTTCCAGCAGTGGCTCCTGCAGCTTGTCCACTTTTTCCGGCTCCTCCAGGTCCATGCGGTCTATGGGCACAAGCACAGCGGGGTGAGAGGGGAACGAAGAGATGCGGAGGACACAGTGACAGGTAGCTGGTTCCCAACTGGCCCTGACCTGTGGGCATCCAGGTCCCAAATTTTGTCCCACCAGCCACTTCCCTGTTGTTCCTGAGCCCCGCCCAGGCTATCTCCCCTGCGCTAAGCCCTGCACCTTCTCCCCTCAGCAAGGGGCTTTCTCTGGTAAATCATTCCTGCCAGATTCCTATCTCAGCACCAGTATCCAGGGTCTCCTCAGCTCCCCCAGCTCTGCCTCTTTTTTGTCCTATTTTCTAGGCTGCTGGGAAGCCTGTACAGGATCTGAGAAGTCTGTGGATAGTGCCAGGTGCAAAAATCCCAAGGGAAGAAGAGACCACCAGGTTTCCTGCGGAGTCAGAGATCAGGTGTGGAGTGTTGTGGGAAAGGAGAGCAAGCAGACGCCAGGGGGCACCCCCGCACCTCCACAGATGAGGCAGATGGCGCTGAGCAGCCCTGTCTCTGTGTCATCCATCTCCAGAGGCAGGAGCTGCCCGGCAAAGGCAAAGACCAGGTCTGTGAGGGGCCCAAAGCCGGCATTGTGCATCTGGGTCCGGTTCAGGGTCAGCCCGTCGGAGAAGGTCATGGTGTCCTGTTCTGGGGTGTACCTTGTGCAGATCCGCAGCATCTGGAGGTGGGGGTGGGGGAGGGGTTGGGGAAAAGAGGGAATGAGTGGAAAGCAAGGAGAAGGTCAGGTCCCCAGTGAGTGCAGCCTGAAGCAGGCATGGGGAGGAAGGCAGAGGTGGAGGATCTGAGGAGGAGAGGTCCTGAGAAGTCAGGAGGCAGGGCATTCAGGGCCTATGATCAGGTCACAGGGGCAAGGGCTAAGACAAGAAGAGTTTAGGTAGAGGAGATCTGAGGAGTCCCAGATGGCTGGGGCAGGGTGGGATAAGGAAATCTTTGTATGGACCAAGGAACTGTTGAGGGTCTCATATGAGGGTCAGGCTGTAGCACCACCCACAGGGCCTAACTTACCAGGATGTCCAGGCAGGCAGCCTTGAGCAGAGTGATCTGGTCAGCAATGCTGAGCCCTGTAAAGCCAGGCAACCGCTTGGCAAACTCCACGATCTTGATGATGCACTTGGTGGCCAACTCACTGAACTTGTCCCACAGCCCCAGATCCAGCTGCACCCGGTGGTCTGCACTGGAGTTCTGCAGGAGGAGGAGTGGAAGGTTAGAGTGTAAGCTGCGGCCCACCTCTGGGGGCTGTCTTCTCTCAGCCAATACCCCAAGCTCTCCCCTCCGCATTCTGGTGCCCTCCTTGTCCTCATCACCAGACCACAGCCTTCAACACAACCCACACCCATTCCCCCGACAACGTGAAGAGTGCCCTACCCTCTCTGGGGCTCTGCCCATTCCTCACCGTGGTGTATTTGCCCAGCTGGCAGAGCGAGGGGAAGGTCTCCTGATGGGCTTTGCTGACCTTGGTGATGAGCTCTTCTAACTGGGGGCTCAGCTCATAGCTGTCAGGTGACCCTTCTTCCTTCACCTCTTTCTTCTTCTTGTTCCGGTCGTTCCGCACAGCTTGGGGGTGGAGGCGCAAGGAGAGGGTCAGGACCCTCGGAGCCTCATTTTGGACATCCTCTCTTACCCTAATTTAATGTGCTCAGTCCTTATGAATATCTATTCCCTAGTACTCTAATTAATGCCTCAGTTTCCCTATCTCCTACATTAGCTCCTAGTTCTAGGCTGGCTCTCCCTAGCCCCACCCAGGGCCTGCAACCCCTGCTCCCTCCCCAGGCCATTCGGCTCCATGTCTCCATCCTGCCCTTCCTGTCACCCTGCAGGAGCTGGAGGTTGAGGGGGGCAGGATATGCAGGCGGCAGGATATCCACTTATAGCCTTGGCAGCACAATGGGGGGGGAAAGGGGAGGGGCCACCCCAGATCCATCTCTGGCTCAGTTCTGGGAGCCAGAGAGGGGAGGGGATTGGCAAGTCTACCTCCCCCATTTCCCCATGAAACAGGGGGAATGTGAGGCCTTAACCCCTATTCACCCATTCAGAGGAAGGGTTAAGCTCCCAGAGAGGGGAGAATGGGAAAGGGTGGGGCCTCCTGGGTAATGGAGCTAATCAAATAGGTCTGGCCTGGGAAGAGGTAGCACCCCAGGGGAGGATAGGTCTCAGAGGTCAGGGAAGTGGGGGTGGCCAGAAGAGAGAGGGTAGCAGTCACAGGGGAGGACAAGAGTGCTCCTGCCCAGGCCAGGGATAGGAACCTACCTTCCTTGGACATGCCCACTTCGAAGCACTTCTGCAGCCGGCAGTACTGGCAGCGATTCCTGGTCACTTTGTTGATGATACAGTTTTTATCGCGATGACATGTGTACACCATGTTCTTCTGAATGCTGCGGCGGAAGAAGCCCTGGAGTTGGGGGGAAGTGGAGAATGCCACTGAAACAGGATGCTTGGGATGCCCCAGGCCTGACCCAATTTATTAACCACCTACGTGCAAAGCAGCCCCATTCTACTCCTAGCATCTGTGTCCCTGGTATCGATCTTACCCGGTAACTCTGGACCCCCAATCCGCCCACCCCCACCATGTACACACCTTGCAGCCTTCACAAGAGCTGACCCCATAGTGGTAGCCAGAGGACTTGTCATTGCACACGAAGCATGGCTTGTAGACCCGAGGAGGCGGAGGGGGTGAGGGCGAGCTGGGCACCATCTCCTCTGAGCTAGTGCTTTGTGTCTCCACCGCTGAGGGGGAAGCAGTGATGTGAGGGTCAGGGGAGAAGGACCCCACAGACCTCCAGGCCTCCTCATCATGTATACCCCATGAGCACTTCTTCCTCCAGCCTACTGGTGATAACCATCACTACCACAGCACGCTAGTTCCTGCAACCAGGTATGGCCCACAGCAAACACTCCCAGAATCCCCTCAACGGCCACTATTACTGCCCATTTTTGTGAGTGCAACCCACCCCCCCAAGTCCGGCCAACTCCTCCACGATAACCACAATAATGCCAGCCCTAGCCCTATAGGACATTGTTCAATTCTCCAAATTGCAGACCAAGGCCATCCTGGAAATTAACTTTTCATGGCCTTAGTTTCCCTAACAATCAAGTGGGTGGGTGGAAAGGTTAAGGCCCTGCACTCTGAACTGTCTAGTCACTCCCTGTCACTTTTATAGATTCTTGTCAGGTAGTCTACTTCCCACCATCCTCCTCCCTATGGGGCAACAGATCTGGGGTGGGGAGGCAATTACAGGCCACCTGTAGCTGGCACCTGTCTGAATGACCTGCTGGGATACTTAGTAGTTAGAACAGGACCTCATATCTCAGGTAGTACAGGGTAGATAATCCTCAGGCTTTTCCCTCTCACACCAACCCCCAAATAACCACTAAAGTCCTTTTCCTCAGAAACCAGTGAGACGTGAAGCAAATGGGGCACAGCTATCAGGACAATAAACCAGAGGACATGCAGCAGCCTTATCTCACACCTGAAGAACTGAGGCCAAGACAGGGGAAGTGACCAGCTCAGTGCCACACTGCCAGCAGATGGTGGAGCCAAGGCTCTCAGGTCCTCTGATTAGATCTAAGTGGCCATGAGTCAGAGAAGCTGGGGAAGGGGAGACTGAGGTATTTGCTCAGATTCTCAGGTCTACAAGCTGTTGGGAGTGTAGCAAACCAAGAAGTCAGGTGACAGTGGGTAAACAGGGCCGATGGGGGAGGGGACTTATCTCTGGACCCTCTCTGAGCCTATGTCTTCACTCCTAAACTGCCTCCAAAGAAAATATCCAATTGCAGCTCAAAAGGGGTCTCAGTCCCACAGAGTTTGGGGAGGATACCCTCTGTTCCAGAGGCTGCTGGGTATACCTGTCTGTGTGTGTGACAGGGAGAGTATGTGTGTGTGTGTGTCTCATCTGCAGAGGCTAGGAAAATCTGTAAATTGTTCAACCTGTAGGACCTGTTGCCCAAACCTAGAGGGCCCAAGTTAACACAAGAAATACCTAAGACCCTCCCTAAGGAGTGTTCCATGCACCCACTCATGAACACCTCCTTCCTTCTAACCCTCTGCAGCCCACCTGGTCAGAGGGCTGCCCCAGTGCAGCCGGAGAGGGGAAGGAATGCCCAGGATGCCAGGGTTCCAGGCTAGCTCCACCCACCCCACAGGAGGGAAGCCCTCCCCACCCCCCAACACACACACACACACTCAATTAGCATAAGAATCCTGCTGGAGTGAGATTCCTCAATGAAAAAGGAGAGGAGGGGAAGAAAGAAGGGTGCCAGGAGTCTATTCAAGACTTGGGGGTAGTTTCAGGAGGGGCTGGTGCTGAGAGATGTGGGGAGGGCCGGAATGCCTTTCTGGACCTCTCATCTTCAGGCCCGCCACCGCGTCCTCTGAGGGCATGTGTTCTGCCCAAGGTCTGTGCATGGGGTGGTGCTCACTCTGGCGCTGACGCCCTCCCTGCCCACAGAACGCTGCCTCATTTCCTCTTTTGCGCAAGGACCTGGGCGCGGTCAGGCTGGCATGCGGCAGTGCCAGCCAATTATAAGACTGGGGGCTGTGGGAAGACAGGCCCAGGGGCAGCTTTTCCCATTTAAGTGGTACTGTCATCCCCCCCCAGCCCCCTGAACCCTAAAGTGCATCCTAGTGGCTCTGAGGTCAATCTTCGTTCGGGTGGAGGGCCCAAGAAAGCTAACTAGGTCTACTCCAATCTGATCCTCTACTCAGCCCAGAGCTGAGACCCCACCATCAGGATGCTACTCCTGGGCTAGGCAGGGGCCCCTGCTGGGGAGGAGGGAGGGGGTGGGCTCTAGGTTTTTCTCCTTTTAAAGCCCAAATTGCTGAAATTGAGGAAATTCCTGGCCAGGCTGAGCGGAGCTTCAAACAAACTCTTTATAACCGGCTGTAAATGCTCCCAGCTGCGAGGCCCAAAGCTGAGCAGCCTAGACTCACAATCTAGCACACACCTCCTTGGAGACACACACTCTCTACAAGTCAACAACACACAGGGCAGCAAAGCAGGCATATTAACAATGTGCTCCTATAACCCCGACGGGATTCTGGCACAGAGGAACACATTGATGAGATAAAGACACACTCCAGCCACACTGTGGAGGTAGATCTACAAATCACAAGGCACACAAGACACACAACACTTGGCTACACATTTACAAAGGAACTGCTCTACCACCAGACAAACACCCCAGCCTGCCAACACAGCACTAGGACACCAAATCCTCCAAACAGGCACAAACACACCATCCAGCGCTCCTCTCTAAGTGACTTTCCCTCTGAAAGTGTGTGGGGGCAGGCCTAAAGCTGGCCTTGTATGCCCACCAGGACCCTAGAGGCCAAAACTACTGGTCTAAATTAAAATGCAAAAACACATAGTCAGTCAAGTCCAAGGGGCTTCCATGGACCTGAAAAAGGTCAGGGTCTCTGCTGAGCTCCCCAGAACCCTTCCTGGAAGATTCTCTCCACCTCAGCAGCCTCCCCCAACATACCCCAATTCGCCATCCTATTGGGCAATGAGAGGAAGGTTAAGAATTCACAGGGATTTGTTGCAAAGTATTAGTTCCATGCTTTTTCTGCCGTTCCAATGGCACACTTTTAATTCTTGCCCCACCCCACCCCAAAGTATGGTCTCCTGTTTGCCACCTCCCTCTTCCAGTCACCCAGTTGTTAAATCTGAGCAGCTCTGCCCTGGAACCAAAATACAAAAAAAAAAGAAAGAAAGAAAAGAAAATCCGAACTTGTAAACAGCGCTGCCGAGTGCCAAGGAGCGAGGCGCGTTGGCGGGGGCTCGGTGACCCGGCGTGCGCAGTCCCCCAGCGCCCGCCGCCCCGCCCGCTGCCCGCCCCTTCCCAGCGTGCCCCCAGCCCCTCGTCCACTGCCGGCCGCACCCGGGCTTCGAGCGCATCCCGGCCCTGGGTAAATTTGGGGGGTGTTCCAGGCTCCCCTCCCGGCCCTTACCCACACCCCACCCCCGCCAGGCACTGCGGCCCAGGCTTCAAAGCCGCCTCTCATCTGGACTTCATTTTTACTGCTCTCAGTCCCCAGCTTTTTATTACTGCTCTGGAAAGGGGTTCCAGGGCCCCAGGCCTGGCATCTCCCATTTCACAGAGGGGGAAGATGCACATTTGGGGACCCAGTAGTTGTACTCCTGCAGCCGCTGTCACCTCTGAGTCACCCCCCACCACACACAGACTTTGCTTTAAACTTTTCGCTTCCTGCTGAAGTTGTGTGTTGGAGCCATAGGAAAAAGTCATCTCTCTGCATACAGCAGTGTACTCCTTTCCAAACGTTTCTTTTTTAAATTGGGGGGTGGGGGGCAGAGCCCAGCCTTCTCCCTCTTGAGTGCACAACCCCTTCGACTCCGGACAGGAACACACAGGACGCACTCTGGTACACAGCACTTTCCAAAACCGCCCCCGCAGCCACGCAGGGGCACACGCCCTCTCGGCCTCATGCCACCAACATCCCCACACAAGCTATGTGGACCTGCCAACGATGTCGGAGGGCGACAGTGGTGAGGAGACCCCTACTCTCACACTCATACTACCTAGGCAAAGTGCCGCACACTCCAGGGATTCACGGGCTTTGCAAATAGTATTTTTTACACTCCCAACTTTCCGCATGGACTTTACAAACGCCACCCACGGTCCTGGGTGCCGTATCCCTCCGGGGACAGGGACTGGAGGGCACAAACTACCAACACACCTCGGTCTCTCACTATCCCCAGGAACTCTGTAATGGCATCAACCACAGGTCTTAGCTAAACACCCACCATAAAAACCACACACTCCAAACATTACTGCACACACGCAAAGGAGACGCTGAGGCCCCCACGTTTAAAGGGCCAGTACCTCACATAGAAAGGGCCAGAATCTCCGCTTGCACCCCAGTCTCTCTACACAGGGAAAGAGTAAGCCCCAGCCTCTCCTGCACCCCACACCCCATCCCCGGGCTCGGGTACCTACATTGCAGACTGGCGGGTTGCGGCCAAGCAAAAGACTCAAGTCCGGCGAAACAGGAGCTGCCGGTGGCTCTGCGCAGCAAGCCGGCCCCGGGCCCCGCCGCTCCGTACAGCCGTCGCGGACCCGGGGCAAACGTTTCCATGCAGTCGTACATCGCGACCCGGCTTGGAGGGCAGCTGGGTGCTAGGAACACCAAGGACCCGCAGCCGATTCCCCCTCCTCCCCCGGCGGCGCCCTGCTCCTGCAGGGGGGGAGGGGGAGGGCTAGCATAGGGCGCAGGGCTGCATGCGGGGTAAGGGGTGGGCGGGGAAGAGGGGGATCCCCAGCAGGGGAAAGGGACTGGGCGGGGCGCGAAGCCTGGGCTGCCGCTTCAGCCTGGGTCCAGCTCACTCTGGGCGCCTCGGCAGCTAGCACTGGGGAGACCTTTTGTAAAAGCGAAGCCCAGAGGGGTGGGGGGTGGGGCTTGGAGAGAGAAGGGGGCCGGGCACCAAGATGAGAAGAGCTGAGAGTGGAGCGCACACATACACATACGTACACTCTCTCCGCGGCGCGCGCGCTTGCTTAGACACACATCCGTGCATGCATTTATCTCGGCAGGCGCCAAGCATTTGCACATATGCAATAGTGCACATGCATGTCTGCATGCACATAAAATCATAGGTGCACACGTTTGTGCAACACACCTAGCTCGGGAGAATGCTTGCAAGCATACTTCCCACAGCCAAAGGCTTTGCACGTATTTGCACTTAGGCGCGTGCCCAGGTCGGGGTTGGGGGAAGGAGGGTAGGAACCAAGCACAAGCATTTCATTCCATAGAGTTTTTTCCTTCCCCGAAACCCTCCCTTTTTCACAAAAGTCAATACTGGAGTGTTAAGGATGACTGGGGAGAAGGGAACGTGGAGGTCCCTCGCGCGGGGCAGCTCTCCCAGAGCCCCGGACCTGCACTACCTCCACCCCTCTCATTCCCAGGCCTGGCTCCTCCCTCTCCCTCCGCGCGCGCGCTTCAGGGCCTAACAGTACATTCCTGCGGCTCGGCGCGCGCTGCCTCCTCCTTCCTTCCCGTTCTCCCCACCCCCGGTCCCAGGGCCGGAGCGCGCTCCCGCGGTGAACTCTCCGGGAACCCCCCTCGGGGCGGGTGGCCGGGCGCGCTCACCTCCTCCTGACCCGGCCCCGCCCCACCCCGCCCAGGCGGTCTTCAGCGCCGCCGCAGAGTCCCCCCGCCCCCTCCAGCGCTAGCGAGTGTCTACCCCTCCTAGCCCTAGCCGTCCTCCCTCCGCGGCGTCCCGGGCCACCTCCCTCCAAGTCCCCGAAGCCCCATCCCGTGACTGACACTCCCTAAGCGCCTCGACTGTCTCTCTCAATGCCCCTTCCTCGAACCTAACTTCACTTTTAGAGCACAAAATGAGCCCCCAAACTGTCCCTACAGTGCCAATTGTGCCTCAGATGAAACTGCCCTCTCGAGTGCCAACTCCCCTCCCCCAGCTTTTGTACGGTGCCAACTGCCCCAAGGTGCCCAGTGCTCCCCTCGGCAATAACTGCCCCTCCTCCCCTTCAGTGCCACACTGAGTGCCCCTCAGATCTCCAAGGGCCGCCACACTGCTCCCTTGGTTGCCCCTTCCGGCACTGAGCGCCCTCGCCCGGCGGAGAAGCGGGTGAGGGGGGCGGTGGTTTGGCCACGTCAGAGTTTGCCCTTGCCCAGCCGGGCCGAATCGGGGACCCTGGCCCCGGGACAGCGCCAGCGGCGGCGACTCCCGGAAACCGCCCCCTCCCCCGCGCCCCACCCGCCGGCCGCCGGGCCGCCTGGCGGGCCGGCCCAGCCGGCTCTGTCAGCGCCGCTCACACGGGGAGCGCCGGGGGAGCGGGAGCGGCGCCCGGCCCGGCCCCTTTCCCCGCCTGGCGGCTGTGGCTGGGCCAGGGCGGGGCGCGCTTTTCTAAGAATCTGTTGTACCGGGTGGGGGGCGCACTGGGGTGCTGCAGGAGTGGGGCGCCTGTTGGAAGAATACAGCAGGAAGGGGTGCCACAGTAGGCGAGGGAAGGCGGGCGCGGGGGAAGGGCCAGGGTGGCTGCCAGGGACGGGGGTGGGGGTGAGGGCTGGGAAGTAGAGCCTGACTTGTGGATGGGGGACTCGGGGTGGCAGGGCGGACTAGGGGGCTTGAAACAGGGAAAGAGAGGGAATGCAGTGCTCTTTCCGTCCCAGTGTGAGTTCCTCCCTTGTGCCCCAACCCCAAGTACCCCATTTCTGAATCTAGCTACCCCCAAAAAAGATAAAAGAAAAAAAAAGGGGATAGGTTTCTGAATCCGAATCTGGCCAGCGGCAAAAAAAAATCAATTAAGTGCAAAATGGGGAGTACCCCAAAAACAAGGGGGAAGGAGCCTTGATTAGTCAACTTCAGGCTGTCAGGCCCCCCCCTTCCCCCTCCGAAATCCGAAAGGTCCCAATTAAGTCAGGCCTGCCTGGCTGGTAATTAGAACCAGAAGTGGCCAGGCCAAAGGAAGGGGGGTTGGGAGGAGGGCACAGGAGGAGTGGGGGGAGGGCTCCAGGAAGCCTTGAGTCCTCACTAGCCCCCCTTTCTCTTCACCAGATACACCCCACTCCTCATCACCCCATCTGTGTGTGCTTCCCAGGCATTGAAGGGAGAGGGGCCTTAGGACCAGGCATTAGGGTGTCAGGTCCACCCTTCCCATCAACCCCAACCCCCCATTGTAGACAGACAGTGCAGCCTTGGGGAGAAGGTAAGAGGTTGGGGGATCTAGTGCCCCCTCTTTTCCCCAAAGTCCCCCCAGCCCTTATTGCAGCAATTAGACCCATTAGCCTTCTAGCATTTCATGGGAACCAGATGTTCTCCGCCAGCCTGGTGGGAGTATAAGGGGGGCTGCTGCCTGACTCACCCCCTTCCCTCTGAGCCCCACCACCAGGGCACACCCCCTCCTAGCTAGAGCCCCACAAAAGCATACCCCAGAGGCAAAGAGGAGTGTACCCCTCCCCCACTACCGAGGCCATAGCACTGGGATTCTTGCACAGTCACCCCTCAGAGCCCCTACAACCCTGGCAAGGATGAGTTCGGCCAGGACAAGCAGGAGTGGGGAGGACAGCTAACTCCTTATGCACTCCTCCTTTCCCCTCCTCCTGCCACCTTCTGGATGGGGCTTGAGGATAACTGGCTCTGAATTCCTCATGCTAAATTCTCCCTTTTTTCCAACACCCTCCCTCAGAAAACTGAAAAGAGGGCATTTCAAAGTAAAGCAGGCCCTGCCCAGAAGGGTAAGTCCGGACTTAGGAGTCCCACCTGAAGAGCAAAGGGAGGGGCTCTCTGGAGGAGGGGGCAGCAGAAGAGGGGGAGAATGGGGAGGTGTGAATGCAGGACCCTGCCCAAGGCAGGACGTGAGGAGTGAGGAGCGCTGGGCAGGATGGGGGCTGGGACCGGGTAGGGGGCCAGGAGAGGGGGGGTGCAGCCTGGGCCCCAGCAGCGGCGGCTTGCCCGGCTCCCCCCACCGAAGAGGTTTCCTGTTGCAATCAAAGCCCCGTTTGTGTCGGCCTGGAGCTGGAGCCTGAGCCGGAGGAGAGACCAGGGAGGGGAGGGGAAAGGAGGCAGTGACTGGGGCTTTTTCCTGGAGCTGCCCTCCGTCAGTGGGCTCACCACCCTCACCTCCTGCTTGTTCTCCTTGCCCGTGTCTGTGCCTTTCGGCCTGCATAGCTGTCCCTCATCTTGTTCAGTTCTATGAGTCTCTCTTTTTCAGTTTCTTTTAAGTATTAATAGGACTCTTTTTCTCCTTGTGCCAGCCTACCCTCAGTTTCTCCATGTGACTTAGTGTGGTGAAGTCTGGGCTCCTTGTCCTAGGAACAATGACCCCATGGGCTGCGCAGTGTCACCAGGTTCAGAGGTCACCTGGTCCTCAGGGCCACAGCCATCTCCTCAGGAGGGGGAAGAGGGCAAGACTTCCCTTCCCGCTCGTTGCACTGTGTTCCCTGAATGAAGCAAATATACAGCACACTGGCATTCACAAACACAGAGCTATATGGGGACACAGACACGGGGGTTTCGTGCACATGCATGAACATACACACACCCCACTCTGCTTTCCACGTGCACAGGCCTGTGCTTGCCTGGGCAGCACACACTCCCCTCACGTCTCCCCTCCTCTACCATGCAGTTCTGAGATGCCCACCTCACCCCTTCAGGCCCCTGAAGAGCCCCAAGAGGTGGTGCAAGACTTCCCTTCTCTATAAGGATGTCCCCAAGTTGCCAAGGACCCAGCAATATGCTCCAAAAGCCAGCCCCAGGGAGAAATGCCAGACTCCTTCACAGACCACCTTCTGTCTCTTATTCTGTGTGAGAGAGGGGGTCCGTAGAATAAGAGAGAGAGGGTGATGAGAGAGGCACAGACTCCGAGTGAGTATGGCTTTGGCATCAACTCTAGGCCTCTAATCTCTCTCCACGATATGGTCCCAGCCAAAAAGGGACATCAGGTCAGAGAAATGAGAGAGGGCACTGTCTCACCCTTGGGCCACTCTCCCACTCTGGGAACTTTCCCAGACTCCACTGTTCTGCCTCCCTCTGAACTCCCATTAGGTGCTGCATGCCCCACCTCCATTTCAGCTGTATAGGGACCCACCTCCAAGCCTTCCCCTCCTCCCCCTCTCCTGCCACCTCCCTGCCCAGACCTGTCCCTCAATGCTAGCCTAGCCGCACCCTCCCCAGCTACCTGCCCTGGTTCTGCCTCCTCCCTTGGATTTCTCCTTTCAGCTCCCCTCCTTCAGCACAGCCTTTGGGGATGGATCCCAGCCTGACCACTTCCCCTACCTTGACCTCACTTTGAACCCTGACCTTGATCTCAACGTGTCCAGGGCACAGGGGCAAAAGGAGAACTTCCCTGGGGACTGGCTTCTACCTCTCAGCATTCTCCCCACTGCCACTCTCTTTCTCCTCTCCTTGGTTACTCCAGCTCCTTTAGTTGCCTCTCCCAGAACCTGGGAAAATCAAGTCCCAAGAGATTAAATCATATGGTTCTCTGCAAGAAATACATTTATGTGGGGAGGGTGGTTCCTTCCCACTTCTTCAGGCCCCTGGGACAGATTCATGGAGTGAAAATGAGGTAGGGGGAAGGCCAGCTGAAGGTTCCAAAAAGGGGGCTTTGTGCTCTCTTGTTCATCTGCATGCCACTCAAATAACCCCTGTTGGGCGAAAGACATGCCACCAGCAGGCCTCACCAAACACCAGACACACCATCAGCAGCCCTATTAAATACCTCCTCGCTCCTCACACTGAGTCTTTGTTGCACACACTGGAATTCTGCATATGAGCAGAGTCTCAGGGAGATGCTGGACACACACACACAACTGCATAAGGTCTGGACACACACACACACACACACACACACACACACACACACCCCTTCTCCAGATGAGCACACTCTTTCCAGTGGCGCTGCCAGCCCAGTCTAGTCACCCCTTTCACGTACACACAGCCCTCTGAGTGCCCCCTCCTGGAGGCAGGGGCCTTCCCTTCTCCCTCTGTCTCTGAGCTGGTGGTGCTAGAAAGGATATGTCTTTATCCTTTTGTCATTTTCTCTCCATCTCTGTCTCTGTCTCTCTGAGATTGCTTCTCTCCCTCTCCCTCCCTCCTTCCCTCTACATGCTAACCCTTTCTCACATGCTAGGCCCAGTAGCACAGCCCTCCAGCTCATGGTCACCTCCACATGTAATGGCCTGGCCAGGAGGGACAACTACCAAGTAGGAGGAGAGGGGTCTCAGAGGGAGGAACAGAGACCCAAGCCTTGCCTACTGTCGGCTCTCAAAGGCTTAACCCAAAGAGGGCAAGCCTGGGGGACAAGTAGGGATCTGCACAGCATATGGGCACCATGCCAGACCTGGAGGCAGGGGAGGAGTCCAGAACTCACATGGCTGGAGGAGAGGATGCTTCTGGAACACCCCCTGCACCTCTCCAGATTACTTATGGTACAAGAGCCACCTTCTTTGTGGCTGTTCCCATTGTCTCCAAAACCAAGGAGAGTCTCCCAACCCCACACATCCTTGGGCAACTGGCACTACATTTCTTTCCTCTTTTTGCAGCCTCCACATAATTCAGAACAATTTCACCTCTTGATCACAGAGCCAGCTGACCGGCCTCCCAGACTCCTGCTTCCCAGCCTGGCTGCCCCATCTCCCAACTGCATGCAGGAAGCAGCCTTAGACTGCACCAGACCCACCCTTGGCTGCCCACACAAAGGTGCTCTCTCTGCTAGTTGACTAACTCAGGAGACAGTTTTAGACCCCCCGATTTTAGGCCTGCTACCTACTTATACTATTTGAGCAAGAAAACTCTCATTTGCATACTTCCATTTAGTCCACATCCAAACCCCCTCCTCACCACCACTTCCACTCTCCATTACTCACCACTACTCCATTAGGCCAAGCCCACATTCCCTGCCTGCCTTCCTAACTGGGGTGCCAATTTTCTATACCATCCACCCTCCAAATGCCCTCCTGTTCCCATTTGCCCTCATCCCCCAAGATCCCTGAGACTCACACAAAGAGGCCATCTCCTTGGGGAGGTCAGGCTGGCCCAGGCCCCGGAAGCTAGGGCTCAGCATCTCAAAAGGTGGAGACCCTCTAAGAGCCCCTGGAAAGGCGAAGGGGAAGCCTGCCCCTGGGTAGCCAGATCCAGGCCCCAAGGCACCAGCTGCAAAGAGTCGCTCCTTATTGGTGGCCATGGCAGCTGCAGTGTGGGAGTCCCCGGAGGTCTGCACTGGGCGGGGGAGGTCTTCAGCCACAGCCCCCGCCCATGCCCACTGTCCCAGCCTGGGAGGCTCCGTGCCCACCCTGCCTGGCCTGCCCACTGGGTCTCCAAGAATCCTAGGAAGAAAGAGAGGGAAAGGAAAGGTGAGAGCATGATCACTCCGAGGTTCCACGCCCCACGACCCTCTCCCAGTTGGAGTCTTCCTTCTGTGCTGCTTGGGTTTACACCGCCCTGGCTCAGGCCCTTGCAGTATGGTAGAAGGGGCAGGGCAGGGAGTATACAGGCTCTGAGACACTCTCCAGATTAGCTCCAGGGAAGGGTAAACTGAGGTCCCAAGGTGCCCGATAGTCTGAGGACTTCTGGGGAGAGGACTCCTAGACTGAGAAGTGACCATGAAGCCCAGCTGGGCCAGACATTTGGCTCCACCCCACATCAATCCTGTGAAGTAGGAATTATTAATATGATTCCCATTTCATGATGAGGAAAATGAGGTTAAGTGACTGGCTTAAGGTCACATGGTTAAAAGTGGCAGAGCCAAGATTCAAACTCTTTACCCACCCTGGAGAAATTGGACATACCTCTATTATGGCTCTGGGGCCCTACGCCTCTCTGCAGAGGAGTACAGTGCCATGGTGAGGAGCATGGACTCTGAAGCCAGACTACCTGAATGGACACGCTCTCCACTTGCTGGCCCTGGGACTTCGGGCATGCTACTTAATGTCTCTGTGCCTCAGTCTCCTCATATGTCATTTGGGAATAATAATAGGGCCACTTATCATAGGTAAAGTATTAAGGATAATGTAGGGCACCTACTAAATACTATGTAAATGTCTCATATTATTTCTCTTTGTACCTTCTTGTCCTCCATACCTTTTAATTAGCATTTCCTTCTCTGTTTTCCTCAATACTTCTTCTTCCAGTTTCCCCTCCCAATTCTTTCTCTGTCTCCAATTATCCTCACTCCCTAACCCCTCTTGCACCTTCAAATCCACAGGTGCTGATGGAACCCTCCCCATGCACCCAGTATGATGCCAGGGAGCTCCTCTCCTTGTCCTCAGCTTACTTTGCTTCTCCACCTTCTTTTCTTTCTCATCTCTGGGCTCCCTGCTTTGGGGAAGCTCTCCCTGCATCCTCTCCTCCCCAAATGTAGCCTTGCCTCTGAGATTTTTAGAGGAGGGCGAGGGGAAGGAGGCTGAGAGAGGAAATGGGAATCTGAGGACTAGGCAGGCAGGCGGTTCCTCTCCTGATCCTCTGACAAGGGAAAGGTTGGCTTTCCCAGGAGCCCCAGAACTACCCACCTCCCTAGGGAGTTAGTGGGCTGGGGAGGGAGAGTCACCCCCCCCACCAGGCCTGGGTACCTCCACCAGCCAGAACCACAACAGACTGATATGGAGAAGGGTAGAAAAGGACCAAAAGAGTAAAACCCACACAGACTACAGGGTGCAGGGTGGGCAGGCCCAGAAGTAGGTGAGGGGTAGTTCTGCATCTCTTTCCATCAGTATTTGCTTCTAGGATCAGTAGCTCTCAGTCTTTGTACCTCTGCTTTTTTTTTTTTCTTTCCCCTATCTCTCATCTACCTTGGCCTTCAAGCCCCTGAGGGTAAGTGGTCATGGAGGTATAGGAACTCAGACTCCAACACCACCACTGTTCACTTAGCCCTGAGGCATAAAGCTGCCCCTCACCAAGCACCACTACACATAGCCCTAGCACCCTCAAACTCTTTAGCCCCATGTCTCCCAGGACCTAAAAGTCTGAGCTCCAAGCCCTCAGGGTCTCTCTCCTTCTCCTTCCCCTATTCCCTGAAGTCCTCAACCCCAGTTAGGCCCAGGTGGAGCCAGGAGTCCAGGGGCCCCTGAGGCCCCTGGCCACAGCTCAACTGGCCAGGCCACATTCCAGGTGGATTAACCCCTCCAATGCCAAGGGTGAGAAGCTACTAGAGGTCACCCCAACGCCCATGTTCCCCAGACTTGGCTTAGACTGGAAACAGGGCCTAAGGAACAGGGCTTTAGCCCTCCTTATCCATGCTTCTCACCTACAAATGGGAAACTGAAACCCGTGGGTAGGGCAGGAGGACTTGGGGGAAGTCCCACAAAGGGATGCTCAACTCCAAGGAATGAGGCTGGAAATGAGCAAGGACAACCCCACTCTCCCTGGCCTTCCTCCTGTTTTGCCCTAGAGAAGGGGATTGGGAGTTGAGTAAGAGAGGAAAGGGGCAGAGATTCCTCCCATTTCTGAGCTCTGGTCCTCTACCTTGGCTGGGAAGAGAAGGGGCGGGTCTTAAATCGTGGGTAGAGGAATGGACCAAGGAATTGAAGGCAGTGCAGAGCAAAAGGAAATCCTAAACTAGGGCCCCAGATGCCTTGGTTATTTGGGGGACCAGTGGAGGGAGAGAACACTTCTCTCCTCCCAAGATGCCACCTCAGATGGTGGGGCAGGGGGGGATGACTGAGGGGAAGGGGGCTCTTACAAAGCTGCTTCTCTTAGAGCTGAGGTGGAGTTGAGGGGAGGGCATGGATGAAGGGGGCTGCCGGATGGAGGGGGGGGAAGTCTCCCTGCTGCCCTGCCCACTCCAGAGCCTGGAACAAAGCTGCTCTTGTCGGCTGTTCTCCACCCGCTGCCCCCCTCCCCTCTGTATAAACACGACCACCTTTTTCCATGACCCCATCTCCAGGCTGGGCAGAGAACCCAGGCATCCTCTGCTCTAGCCTGGGCCCCCAGCCTGCTTGCTCCCCAGGAGGCAGCAGTGGGCCAGGTTTCCCTGGCTGCGTGCCACCCCTGGGGGAGTCCAGACCCTTGAGTCTCCACCTCTCATCCCCAGGTGCTCTTCCTCCACCCCACTAGCCCCAGGGAGGGGCAGTGCCCAGGAGGCAGGCAGGCAATGCCAGTGGAATGTGTGTGGGCATCGGAGGGCACGGGCAGGGTGGGGCAGGGGGGGAACTGGAGGTGCCAGTTAGGTGGCTTTCTGAGCCAGGGTGGGGGTGTGCCTGGGTGGGTGGGGGGGCGTGCCCTGTGCTGCCTACCAGGCTCTAAGCCACAGAGTGTGTGTGTGTGTGTGTGTGTGTGTGTCTATTTGGGATACCCAAGCCCCAGGCACCCTGTACATACTACCCCCCACCCCTGTCTTCTCTCTACTTGCTTCAAGGATAGGGGACACTGGCTGTGGTCCTCAACCCCAACTCAGCATCTGAAGAGTGACCTTAAGGACAGGAACCTCAGACTTGTGAATTGGGATGCCAACTGCCCAGGACATGAGAGCTAGAGGAGGACAGTCATCTTAGCTACTTATCTTGCCCAATATCTTGCCAACCTACTCTGGCTCCCCTGTCCCCCCCACCACCAAAAACCATGCATATTCTTACCCTCTGGCCACCTGCTGAGAGATGCCCTTCTACATACTGGGTCGGATTGAGGGGACTGGGCTATAACTGCTAAAGACAGAGAAGCGGCGTCAGTGGGACTCCGGGAATAGAATCCTGAATCCCTGTCCCAGTCTTCCTGCTCTTCCTTCATTCCATTTGGGATCCCCCCAAGAATACCCCAGAGGAGCCCCCCACCTTGGCTGGAGGGAGCCAAGACTCATACACCTGTGGTTGGGGACATGTCAGAGGGAATCCTGAACGGGCATGCCAGTTCAAGGAAACTTCACAGATCCCTCTCCTATCCATTGTCCCTCCAAACTCCTAGACCCAGAGGCCAGGATCACTTGCCCCTAGACCCTTTCCTGGCCCTTCTGATTTCCAAGCTCTGCCATTCCATTGGGGAAGGAGGAACTTGGACCAGCCTGGAACATAGAATCCACCCCTCGGAGCCCCCAGGGAAAGGGGCAGTTAGGTTGTCTCTCCCCACAGGAGGGAACCCTGTCTTCCCTCACATTCTCAGCGCAGAAGTAGAAGGATAAATGTCCCCTGGCTGAAGACTCTTCCCCAAATGCTCTCCCCTACTATTCACCAAAATGAAGGGCAGATAATCCACCCCATTCCCATTCCCTTCCCACACGAGGGTTGACCCCAAGTCGGGGCAGGAAGCCCCGCTCAAGCCCAGCGGACAGCATGACCAGCCTCGGGAGGGAAAGAATAAAACTGGTGTCGCTACTCAGCGCCCCCTCCCCCAGCCCACCTCACCGGAGGACCCAGGCGTCCGCGGGCGGGCGAGCCAGTTTCCTCGCCTGACTCACCTGGAGTGGGAGGGAGGGGGAAGGGAGGCCGCGGAGCCCCGAGGTCCCGGCGTCGGGCGGTCTCCGGGATGGAGCGTCGCAGTATCAGGGGCTCTTGGTAATGGGGGGCTGGGGGGGGCACGGCTCTAGGCTGGGACTGTCCCGGGGCCTCTCGGAGCCCGCCCGCCCACGTGACCGCCCCAAAATATCCGACACATTTTCTCCCAAACCGCACACTGACTCTGCAGGCGGGGACACGGAAAATATTTTCTTTCTTTTTCTCCCTCTCCACCCCCCCACCTCCCTCCCTGCCCGGCTCCCTCCTCCCCCTCCCGCCCTCGCTCCTCCCTCCCCTGCCGCCTGCCCCTGCCCGGCTCCCTCCTCGGTGCCCTGGGGCTGGAGGGATGGGGGGCGGGAGGGGGCGGGGCGGCCCGGGACGCCTGGGTCTCTGCCCCTCCCATTTGCTGGGCTTCCGTGGCTCCATCCCATGGGAGGCCGGCAAGGCTGGCAGAGGAGGTCACTGTCCTGGCCCCGTGATGCTGGCACTTTTCCCCTGGCTGCCATTTGGGGGGACTGGCTGAGTTGTCTCTGACCAGGCTGTGGTTCTTGGAGACCAGTCTCTGGTGCCTCCTCAGGGTAGGCAATGAGGGCTGTATCCATGTCCTCCCAGGGGTGAAGCGATGGAGCAGGAATAGGCTACAGCAGATGCCACTGTCATTACCCTTCGCTTAGACTTCACCTGCAGGTCAAAGTAGTCTCTCTTTCCCCTTGCCTACCCCAGACAACCCTTTGGTCCCAGGAGCACCCTGGTTTCGCTATGGGGGGTTGTGGGGGTGCTGAGGCCTGGGCTCACAGACTTCCCCCCTCTTATTCTCAGTAAGCTCCAGGAGTTAGCACGCCTGGGTCCCTGGCTGCCAATGTCGTCCCCACCTTTAGGGTTGGATTTGGAGGGGGAGAGGCTGGAGAGGAGGGCAGAAGGAACTGTAGTTGGGAGTGGGAGGAGTCTTGGGCTGGGTGTGAGGGAGAAAGCCCAGGCAAGAGGGTGTGTGTCTGCCTCAGCCAGCACCAGCCTGCCTGCCTGGTAGATGTGCCACGAATGTTGTTGACTCTGTGTATGTGTGTGTGTGCGCGTGCTCGAGTGTGACTCACATGTCCGAGAGTGCCCAGAGTCAGAGTCTGTGTCTGATGGGGACATTAACTGACTTTAACATGATCAACACAGACCGGACTCTCAATCCTAGAGTGAGAACCCAGTGGTTCTCTCCTACTGAGGACAGGGGGAGAGAAAAAAAGGGATCTGAAATCCAAGCTCTGTGCAGAGATCCCAAACACTTCCACAAGGACTGGGATTGGGAGTGTGAAGGAGGAAAAGGGGGGCATTATAGGGGTTGGGCTAGGCTGGTAGGCAGGAGAAACATACCCAAAGAACTTTCCTTCCCCAACAATGCTCAGAGTGGCCAGCACCTGGGACATGGGCTTCTGGGTCACGTAACATTTTCCGTACTGGAATTACTCTGCTCTGTCCTCACTGCCACCCTAGGGGCCAGGTGTCCTCCCTCCCGGGAAAGGCCACTTTTGGTAGCCAGAGTCAGGTGAAGGAGGAGGTAAAGAAGAGGCAAGCTGTGGCTATCTCAGGAGAACTGGAGAAGAAACGTCAAGGGGGTGCAGACAAGCCCTCCCTTTCACTCCAGGGGTGGGAAGAGCTGGGAATAGGTACTCCAGGGTCTCGTCCCCAGGTGGCCTGGCTGCTGTTGACTTTGCTCTGTTACCCTGGGAGCAACTCTCAGCAGTGTGGGAGGAGCGGGCGTCAGGGAGTTGGACCCAAACTTCGAGGCTGGGGTGGGATGGTTCCCCGCCTGTGTGGCAGGGATCCTGCCAAGAGGCTGCAGAGTTAACCCCTCCTGCTCTGCCCTGGTGGTTGCTAGGGGAAGGAGGGCGGCAGGCCCAGCTGCGGTTTGGGAATGTGGCCCTAATTCCCCCCTCCCCCTCCCAGCACATCTGTACTTGGTTTACAGTGAATGAGTCTCCTGTCCTCATGAACCAGGCAAGGACACCACTCCCTCTCTGGACGGGCATTCTGACACAAAACCAGGCACCACCCTGTGACGCTCTCCCTGCTGGGTATCACCTCTCTGAACTCTTCCCTTCTCCTTCTGTAGAGGAGCTCAGGGGCTGATTCTAGAGACCAAGAGCTGGACCTTGCGACTGTGCAGCTGGGGACAGGGAAGCTAAAACAGGGAACAAAACATTTGGGGTAGGCCGGGCGTGGTGGCTCACGCCTGTAATCCTAGCACTCTGGGAGGCCGAGGTGGGAGGATTGCTTGAGCTCAGGAGTTCGAGACCAGCCTGAGCAAGAGTGAGACCCCCGTCTCTATTAAAAAAATAGAAAGAAATTAGCTGAACAACTAAAAATATATATATAAAAAATTAGCCGGGCATGGTGGCGCATGCCTGTAGCTACTTGGAAAGCTGAGGCAGGAGGATCACTTGAGCCCAGAAGTTTGAGGTTGCTGTGAGCTAGGCTGACGCCATGGCACTCTAGCCCGGGCAACAGAGTGAGACTCTGTCTCAAAAAAAAAAAAACAAATAATTGGACAATTAAAAATACATAGAAAAAATTAGCCAGGCATGGTGGCGCATGCCTGTAGTCCCAGCTATTCGGGAGGCTGAGGCAGGAGGATCGCTTTAGCCAAGGTGTTTGAGGTTGCTGTGAGCGAGGATGATGCCACGGCAATCTAGCGCGGGCAACACAGTGAGACTCTGTAAAAAAAAAAAAAAAAAAAACCATTTGGGGTAGCCTCTAAAGAGAGAGTGAGTTAGAATTCCATCTGTTCCTGCCCTCCCATTTGTCTTGGTTTGTCTGTCTGCCTCTGTCTTTGTCTTTGGTGGGTGTTTATGCATCCATCCGTCTTAGTAACTGTAGCTCCTCCCTTCTGGTGGCCTCCTAGTCCCCAGTCAAGGACAGCAGCCAAGCAACGATGCCCAGGAAGACCCGCCCTATGCCAGCTCCTCCCCTTGGGATTGCCACCGGCTCCACCCCACCCCTTCTACTGCCCTTCCCCAGGACCCAACGACTAGGGTCTGTTGGCTGCAGCAGTTTGGAAGTGAAACCAAATAGCAGCAGCAAACTGGGAGGGGAGCATTATGAGGGGTTCAGATTCCTCTCCCCACCCTCCACTCCCCATCTTGCAATGGAGCCAGCTTCCTGTCAGGGGATTCCAGAAGGAAGTTTGGGAAGACAGCTTCCCACTCTGGAAACTGATGGAGGGGGGTCCCATCATTTCTCTTTCCCATGGGTCATCCCTATTTCTAGTCACTGCTGTTTATGACTGCTCCACACTGTCACCCTGGCAACTTGGAGAAAGGATATCTTGGGGACCCTAGGACCAGGCTTCATCAGAGAGCAAAGACCAAAAGGAGATATGTGGAGAGGAAAGGAAGCACCTGCTCTGACTTTGCTACATTGTCCCACCCTAATTCACCCTCACCACCACCCCCAGCATCAGGATATTGAATAGGTCATTTTCCCATGCCCAGTCTGGTGCTCTGGGGGTGTCCTGTGCCATGCTCAGAGTTGGCTGGCAGATGTCTCTGGGGGGTGTGGGGAGCTATATTACAACCCCCAAGGACATCATTAAGGCATGGAAGTGCTGTCAGGGCTTGGAGACCAGGGCTCCTAGGGAGAGCCTGATGCAAACATGTTTTGTACAACATGTATCCTCTCTTTTCCCATCCTCCCCTCCTCTTCCACCTCCTCCTTCTAGGCTGGCTCTCTGCCAAGGGTGATGCCAGCCCTGCCCCTGGTGCTTGCTCCATTCCATCCTTATACCAGGCCTATTCTGCTGCTTGCCAGCTTGTTGGCTCTCCTGGTGAGATGGTTTATGTGTGGAAGGTCTTTCCCAGCCCCAGTGCTGCCCAGATCCCCACATACACTAAGGCCTTGGTTTTGAAACACAGGATTTTAGGACTAGCCTAAACAGCACCAGGAATTTCTTCCCTCAATATGCACCATTCATTAATTCAATAAATCTTTATTAAGCATCCCCTCTGTGCCAAGCACTGTGCTAGGCCCTGGGAATACCCATGTATGGTCGCTGCCCTTGCAGGCTCACAGTCTGATGGAGTCAGATGTTAACCAAATAATCCACAAAATTGCAACTGGATAATCAGCGTGGAGCGGCACGAGATACTATGAGAATGGAGCATAGGAATATTTTCCTCCAGCCAGGGAGAGCTGGAAAGCCTTTTGGAAAAAAGTGAGGGGAATGGAGAGAAGGGAGGGTAAAAAAAGAATATGTGCAAAGGCCCTGGAATCGAGGTCCCAGCCCTCAGCCACCCTGCTCACCCAGAAAGAAGAGAGCCCTCCATTTGTGTGCCCCACCTGGATTTCAATATGCCAAAAGGAGGGATGATAAGCACCTCCTAATGGCCAAAGCAGGACCCTGGAACACCTAGTGACTCTGCCCTGGAATGATTCCACTCACTCCTTCATTTCTTTCTCCAGAAAGGAGAACAGAGGAAGAGAGGGAAGAGGAATCACAGGTTTAGACTTGAGATTATACTACAGAAAACAAGGCCCCACGTTGGCAAATCCTCCAGGGTGAGGGATTCCTGCATTTGCCCAGCTGGAGCCTCACAACAGAAAAGCCTTCTCATCTGAGCCTGCTCAACCAATCCTCCTCCACCCCCCACCCCACCCCCGGCACCACCCCTGATCCAGCCCTGACCTGTCCCAGTCCCTGGAGCTAGCATGCCTGCCTTCACAGATGCCTGCAGTGTGTGTGAGGTGAGCGCTGCAGGTGTCTGCCAGCCAACACGTGGGTGGAGGTAGCTGTCTGTTTTGCACAGACTCTCCTTCCAGGGGTTAGGGGGGTTCTCTCTCTGTCCACTGGGGAACTTTCAGTTCCTCCTGCCTCAACAACAATGTTCCAAGGTTCTTCCTTTCTCAAGAAAAGGAATTGAGGGTCCTTTGGAGGAGGGAGCAGACCTCTTTGTGGCTGTGCCTCCTCTGGAGCTGGCAAAGAGGTCATGGGACCAATGGGGTTAAGTGCCAGCCCTGCCCTGACCCACTTTCCTCCTTGTGCCCACATCCCCTGGGGCCAGGGTCTTGGGTGGGGCCAGCCTGGCACCCTCACACCCACATCTGGGACTTCCCCTGGATGGAAACTCCCAGAACCTAGTCGTCCTGGTTCCCCTGCCAATTCCCACCAAATACCTGGGTTCTGTTCAGCTTCAGTCAGATCTCCCTGTCTGCCAGCCTTTGGCCAAACTATGTCTCTGGCACAGACGCAAGGATGTGGGCCTACCCTTTGGGACTGTCTCTGATGTCTGGCTGCCCCTTCTGGTGGACTCCTTTGAGAAAAGATGTGGGGCTGGGGGAGGGGGTTGTTGGGAAGCTATCCTCTCTCAAGCACCTACTATGTGCCAGGTGTTGTGCTAGGCATGTATATTATCTCATTTAATTCCCAAGGCAGGGAAGTCCAGAGAGCTAGCAATTATCACTCCCATTTCACAGAGCAGGGAGCTGAGAACCAGAAAGGTTAAGTGATTTGCTTAATATCACACAGCTAGAAAGTGGCAGAGCTAAGATGGGAGCCCAGGTGTTGGCGGTCCTGAGTTCTTTTTTTGAGACAGGATCTCACTGTGTTGCCCAGGCCAGAATGCAGTGGCCTGATCATAGCTCACTGCAGCCTCTAACTCCTGGGCTCAAATGATCTTCCTGCCTCAGCCTCCCAAGTAGCTGGGACTACGGGCACGTGCCACCATACCTGGTTAATTTTTCTATTTTTTGGACAGGGTCTCCCTCTTGCTCAGGCTGGTCTTGAACTCCTGGCCTCAATCAGTCCTCCCACTTTAGCCTCTCAAAGTGCTGGGATTACAGGAATGAGCCACTGTGCTGGCCTCCTGAGTTGTCTTTGCTATAGCAGGCTTTCCTCCTCCTGCAGCTGCCTACCTCCCCATGGGTGAGAGACTTGGGAAATTCAATTCAATCCAATTCAGCAAACATTTGTTGAGCATCTGCTATATGCCAGGCATTGATAGGCGAAATAAAGGGAAGGTCTGCTGGGAAAGGTGGGTATATGGACTAGGAAGTGTCTAACTTCAGTATAATGACCTGAACAAGGTGGCATGGAGCAGAGAAAGAAGCCGCACTTCTATTTCCTCTTTCTGTACAGAGTATATTATGAACAGTGTACAGAATAAACTGGAATAAAGTGAATACCTATTTAATTGCCACTCAGGTAAAAAAAAATGGAGTGTTTTCCTACACTGCAGAAGTTCTCCATGTATCCCTTCCACAATATCCTTGCTCCCCCAAGAAGTAACCACCATTCTGACTTTTGTAACAACTGGAAACACAGAAATTGTTTTTCTTCAAAGTTTTAGTGCCCATGTACGCATCCCTAAACAATACTGCTCAATTTTGCTTGTTTTTGAGATTTATATAAATGGAATGATACTGTATTACTCTTTTGTGTCTTATTTTGCTCAACTTCCTGTTTGTGAGATATATCCAAGTCATTGCACACACCTGTCCTCTTATTGTTGCATAGTATTCATTTCATGAACATACCACAGTTGGTTTTTTTTTTTATTCTACCATTGGTGGATGTTTGACTTGTTTTCAGTTTGGGCTATCATAAACGACGTGGCTATGAACATTCTTGTACATGTTTCCCAGTGCATACTTGAGAGATTTTTTCTAAGATACAGAACTAAGTGTCAAACTGTATATACAGGTTCAATCTTATCAGATAGCACCAAACTGATTTCCAAAATGGCTGTCCCATTACACAGGAAGCAGGACATTCTAACCAGAGGAAGAAATTATAACCAGGGTGTAGAACCAAAAAGACCATTAACATTTTCTTGCCTAAAACTCTCAGAGGTTTTCCCTTTTTACTTGGAATGAGATCCAAGTCCCTGCTACGGCTCACAAGGCCCTGTGTGATGGGACCCCTGCCTTAATCTCTGACCTATGCCATTGTGGCTCTCCCCTTTGCTTGTGGCACTTGCTGTCCCCACTCTCTGGAATGTTCTTCCACTAGATATTCCCATGGCTTGCTCCCTCACTTCTTTCTTATTTATTTATTAGAAACAGGGTCTCATTATGTTGTCCAGGCTAGTTTTGAACTCCTGGGCTCAAGTGATCCTCCTGCCTCCCAAAATGCTGGGATTACAGGCATGAGCCACCATGCCTGGCCCTGCTCCTTCACTTCTTTCAGGTCTTTTCCTCAGTGACACCATCCTTGACCACCAAATTTTAGGTTGCAACCTCCAGTATTCCTTATCTTTGTCCTTTTCTCAGCTTTCTTTTTCTCCATAGCCCAGCCACTTGGGTTTCATTCAGCCTCAGCCAGCTCTCCCTCCTCCGCCAAGGCTTGACAGACTATATCTCCCTCAAAGTCCTTAAGGGCAGTCATGCCTGACTGTTTGGGGGCTGTCTAGCTGCCCCTTCTGACTGATCCACCTGTCCGAGTCACTTTTTATCACATCACCTTGGGATAGTGAGAATAGCTACTCTCACGCTCTGAAATATTAATAATTTGTTTGTCTACCTGTTTGCTTTTTGTCCCCACCCCACCCCTCATTTTTATGGGAGCTCTGTAAGAGAGAAAACTTAGCTATCTTATTCACTACCAAGGCCAGTGCCAGACACCTAATAGGCCGCAGGCTGGTTGTCAGTCTTCCAGAGACAGCCCGGTCCCCTGCACTCACACCTAAGACTTGCTCTCTCTGGAAATTCTCAGAACCCAGGTATCCTACCGCCTCTGCTAGTTCCCAACATCCCCGACTCAGTCACTCACAGCCCTTCTGCAGCTGCTGCTGCCTCCACCACTGCTTCCCTAAGTCCCCTCTTTGGGGGGGCCTGAAGCAGCAAGTCTGGCCATCAGGGTTGGAGAGACTCAGACAGGACTCAGGGGACTAGAGCTCAAGAAATACTTTTTGACTGAATAAAGAGGAAGACTTCAGAGATGATAGGACCTCCCCAGGTCTCCAGAGAGCAAGGGCACTCCAGGCAGGAGCAACAGCGTGAACAAAGGGCTGGAGGCATGAAAGTGCACGTCATATCTGAAGAACGTGTTCTGGTCTGGTGCCGTTGGAGGGTTTTCAGTGGAGGGAGGTGGCAGGAGAGCATGGCCTGGCAGGCCTGGAAGGGGAGGGTTAGATGGGGAGGTCTGAGCTCCCTGCAGGATCAGCAAGGCTCAGTGTGTCTTAGGTTTAATCCTGCCCCCCACGGTCGCCCCTCCTGCTCCATCCCTGCCCTCCCCTTCACCCAGCCCCTGGCCTGGCTGCTCCTGCAGCTGAATGGACTTCTCTCTGGGCCTACGCTTGGGGCCTCGCAACAAGAAGGCTGCCCACCAAGAGCCCCCTACCCCCTCCAGGCATGGTCCACCAGCTGCCTCTCCTTGTCTATCCTGTCCCCACTCTGCCTGTACCTTCCCCTGCCCTGGCTGTCCCCCTCCCACCTGCTCCTACACTGCCTGTCCCTCTTACACAGCTCCTTGCCCCTCCTGTCAAAGCCTCTGTGGTCCACCCTGCACCTGCTCTTGCCCTCCCTGCCCTGCTTGTCCACCCTTGACTTGTCCCCATACATCCTGTGTCCCATGCTCTGGTCCACCCCTAGCCTGCTGCCACCCCTCACCTTGCCCCATTTACCCTTGCTCCAGGGGCCGAGCTGCTTGTTTGAGCTCCCACATGGGCTGCAGTGACAGCTGCAGCTGTGGCCAAGGGGCTGCCTGGGGGCCTCCGGGCACCACTGGCTGTTGCAGCTGCTGCTTCAGGGGACAACGCACTTCTCGGGGGCACTGTCTGATAGTCTAGGTGGACTACTGCCCACCAAGAGACTGTTGGTCTCCTGGAGCAATTCTGTAGCTGCTTCCTCAGGCAGGGAGGCAGGAGCTGGGGTGGGGTGGGGAGAGGGATTGGCTAGACCCCTCACCCAGGCAGGCTGCTCCAAACCCTCCTCCCACCCAATCCCAGGGGAGTATCTGCTTTGAAGTTAGTTTCTGGGTGTGCTCCTACTGGTTCCAGAACCTCTTCTTCTGCAACTTCTGGAATGGAAAGTGTTCTTCTCAGAGCCTCCCCCACAGCTGCTAAAGGTGAGCAAGTTGGCTATTTCTTCCCCTCTACTGAGCCTCCACTTGAGTTTCCTCTGCAGTTCACACGGAGAAGGTGGACTCTGCCTCTAGAGGAGGTAGAGAATCCTTTGTCTGGAGGCCCTTCTTCCCCCTTGGACTTCCACCCACATCTCTGATTGTCCCAAGAGTCTCTGAACCCCTGACCTCTCACCTTGAGTCAGGCAGAGAAGGTTAGTGGCCTTTGGACCAGAAGAGGAGGCTGAGTAGAAGGTCTGGTTCCTCCCTCCCCATGGATATCTTTGACATCCTTTGTGGTCATTTGTTTCTAGCCAGGAACCCTCTGCTTGGATGTCTTGTCTTTCAAATCTCTGAGAGCTCACTCAGCCTCATGACCTCAATCTTGCAGCAGTAATCCCATCTGTGACATCCATGCTTATCGGGCATGGGGATTAAGGAAGCTGGGAACCCTTGACTCAGGCTCCTAATAATCCCATCCACACATAGCTAGCTGGAAGTCTCCTGTCCCTGGGGATGGGGCTGGAAGCCCCACCAAGAGAAGCCACCAAGAGATAGCTGGAAGTGAGAGGCTCAGCTGTCTGCCCAGAACTAGCTTGCAGGCTGAGTCCCCAAGCCTCTCTCCATGTTTCTCAAGTTCTCTACCTCCTGCACTAACCTGTTTCTTAGCCTTCTTTTTCTTAGCCTCCTTCTCTAGAACAAAGAGTTCTTTTTCTGTTTATTTTTTCCATCTATTTTTCTACTTCACTCTATTTGTTTCCTTGTATCACTGGGACACTTTGCCTTCAGATCGCTACATCTGTTTTCCCCTCTCTATACCTCTATTCCTTCCTCTATTTCCCTGTCTAATTTTAAATCCATTTAACATATATGTCTTTTTCTTTCCCCTTCCCCATCTCAATCCCTGCCTTCATATCTATTTTCTTCCTTGGTCTTTCCATTCACCTCATATCTCTCTGCTTTTCTGTCCTATTCTGCTTTGTTGTGCATTTCATTCTTGATCTCTTCCATTTGTTTCCCTTTCTTTGTCCCTCTTCCTGTCTTTTATGTCTAGCTGTTTTTCCACTTCTTATCTGTCTTTTTCTATCTCCTCATATCTCTCATGCCTCCTATCTCCCCATCTCCCTGGCTCCTGCACCACAGGGCATATCAAGCCTGTGTGATGTCTTTCTCAGTTGCTTCCCAAGGGCCAGGACTCTGTCCCTACTACAGAGGGTCCATGCCCTGCAGTGAGGGAGGGGTGGACATGGCTGTGAGAATAGCCCCTTGTTTCCCCATTCACCATTCAGGCCATCCACCCCTGCTCAGCTCTAATCCCAAACCTTTTTTTGAAATGATGCTTCTCTCAACTTCTCATTCTGAAAGTTGGCAATTAAAAAGAAAAAGAATTAAGCATTTATGCTACCCATCCTATATAAACTATATTTCAGGATAGCTCTAACTGGTAGAGACAACTTCTTATTTACAGAAGAATTCTAGCTAATGTAGAAGGAATATGGAATTAGGAAAATCACCATTTTGCAACTCCTCATGAAATAACTGATCAAAGCAAGAATCATCTAATGGATGAAACCAAGAATGATGGCTGATGCAGAACTTTACAATGGAGGAATCAAGCCATTATAGTCTAACCCCACTGATGAATCTTAGCATCACAACCAGATACCATGTACCTCCTGATGTGATGCAATGTAAGCCATCATCTACCAAGGATTTTTGCCAAGCAAAATAATAAACAAAAAACTGAACATGCATCTAATCAAACCTCTAGTGCTAACTTCCATTAACAGGAAATACAGCGGATGGAGGAACAAATTAAATAACACAACAAGGAATTAAGTAAACGCATCCAGAATGTGGGACATTCTAAAGGAAATCTGGCCCAATTTCTTCAACTAGTCAATGGTGGGTGGGGGAGGGAAAGTGAAAGGGGATTTAAAAAGACAACTACTATATGGAATATGTGGACCTTGTTTGGTTCCTGATTTGGAAAACCTAACTGTAAAAACAGGAACATTTAATTGTGGACTGGGTATCCATGATACTAAGGAATCAATGCTAATTTTGTTAGATACAAAATGGCTCTGGAGTTATGTAAGAGAAGGTCCTTATTTCCTAGAGATGTATGCTTAAGTATGGAGTGAAGTGATCTATTTAATTTAAAATATTTCAGGAGAGAAAAAAGGACAGAAAGAAAGGAAAAGGAACAAAAGTGGCAAAATCAGTAACTGTTAAGTATATGGGGGGTTCATAGAACTATGCTTTCTTTCTACCTTTGTGTATATTTGAACATTTTTATAATACAAGTTTTAAATGATGTTTTTCTAGTAAGCATGATTGCTAGTAACTCCCAGAGCATCCTCGCCACCTGCCCTGAAAGCCCGGACTTCTCTGTGGCTCCCCCCGACCCCCTGCCCAAAGCCCAGCCTTCCCTGACCTTCACCAGGCCACCCTTTATCCTCTCGGTCCTCTGCTGGCACATTCCCCATGTTTAGGATTTTCCCAACTATGCCTCACAGCTATAAGGGGCCAGGGGAACCTTACATATTTTGAATAGGTTCTATAATAGACAAAGATAATCCAAAAAAAAGGTAATTTTGCTTTTGGGCTCTCTCTATCAGGTGCTTCGGAGCAAAATGCAATGCAATAATGGCAGAAAACTGGTCTCCATCCTGTGAAACAGAAGACAAGGAATGTAAATAAGATCATCCTGTTCCATCCACTGCCTTCATCCAGGACAACCTCCACTCCCAAAAAAAGACCACCAAGAATTTAGAGACTCACTGTAATGCGTTCAAGGGGCTGAAGCCCAGGACTTCGATGGAGGGCAGTTGGGTCCTCAAAGCTTTCACCTACTGAGTGACCTTGGGGAAATTATAATTTTTAATCTTAGTGTTTCTAGATGAAGGCATGGGAACCATTATGCCTTTCTACTCTCCAGTAGTTTGCCAGCTAGGGATGAAGGCACTCTGAACTTGTAGGATATAAATCAGCAGTTTACTTTATCATAAGAAAGTATTTCTCCAGATGTAATCCCAGACTCTCCCACCCTCTACTCTCCAAGCTTTAGTATAAAGAAAACCAACATTTACTAGTCACCTGTGCAGGTAAGTGAACTCATTTAAGCTTCTCAGAAATGATGTGAGCATGGAATTGGAAAGATCCGGGTCCCAGTTGTGACTCCACCTCTTACCATGTGACTCTGGACATGTTATCTAACCTTCCCAACTCTGGAGAAGAATAATAGTACCTATCTTATGGGTTGTTGTGACAGCTTAAGGAGATAATTCATCTACAGCAGTTGGCCCAAACCTTCTTAAAAAAGAGCTTATGTAAATAATAACTGTTTGATAAGTGTGAACAGTTAATATGGGCCAATACTTTTTACAGTAATTTACACGGATTAACTTATTTGTTAATTTATTCATAGAATACTTACAGAATGTTTATTACATACTAATGACTGTTTTAAGTTTTGGGAATACAGGTGAACAAAACAGATAAAAATCTGTAGGGAGAAGAGATAGTAAATAAACAAACAAGTAAAATATACAGTGTGCCAAATGGTGTTAAGTGCTGTGGAGAAAAGCAGCAAGAGAACAGAGAGTTGGAAGGAAAGCAGGTAGATTACTGTGGTGGAGGTGGTGGTGTTGCTATTTTAAATAGGATGGCCAAAGAAGGCCTCTCTGATCTGGTGACATTTGAACAGAGAACTGGAGGAGGTAAGGGAGGGAACCATGTGAAATCTTGGAGAATCTCACAGGGAGCAGTGTGCAAAGCCCTTGGTAGTAGCCAGTATAGATGGAATAGAGGAGAATGGTAGGGGATGAGGTCAGAGGAGTGGCAGAGGGCCAGAGGAGAAAGAGTTTTGTAGGCCATTATAAAGATTTTGGCTTTTACCTTTAGTGAGATGAGAAGACATTGTAGGCTCTTGAGGAGGTAATACTGAGGCTGGGGAGAGGTTAAATAACTCTTCCAAGGTAAGACAGCTAGTAAGTGGCAGAAAGAGGGAGTTCAACTCCAGGAATAAAGTTCTTATGCTGAAGTTCCCTATGCTGCCACTGAACTTTAGCCTTCTTTATTTCGGCACTGCTCTCCTGTGACTTCAAAGGAACTGGGACACTGAGAAGTTATGTGGCTTGCCCAAGGCCACACAGCTGGTAAGTGACAGGGGTAGGATTGGAGCCTTACTCTGTCCGCAGCCAGAAAACAAGTTCTTTACATCACACCGCCTCCCTCAGGTGTCTGGACCTACTGACTTCTTGCCTGGAGGTCCCTGCAGTGGGAGAAGAGGCAAACCAAGGAACCCGTCTCTGCTGTGTTCCTTAGGAAGCTCCAGCCCCTGCCTCTACGGGGCTGCGCGCATCTTTCCCAGGAGAAAGATGAGCCTTTATTTCGGGGTGGCCCCGCAGGTATCCACGAATCGGAGGACCGGGAGGGCAGCAGGCGAAGCCACCCGGAGCAGCAACTGGCACTGTTTCTAGTCGCCCACTTCCCCTCCCAGGGCGTCCGGCGTTCTGCGCCGGACTCCTGGAACAGGAAGGCGGGGCATGGGCGGAGTTTTAGCGCCGCGCCCCCGTCACGTGACGGGGCCATCATGGCGGCGGCCAGAGGTTTGCCCGGTTCCCGGAAGCAGGCTGCGAGGGGCGGGCGTGCTGGTGGAACCCGAGCGGGAGCCGGAGCCAGAGCAGGGAGGGCGGTCCGGCGGCCTGGAGCCGGACGTGTCCGGAGCGACCCCGCAGACCGGGGCAGCGGGTGAGACGGGGTCTGGGCGAGGCGCGAGTGGGCGTGGCAGCTCTGGGCGGGGGCTAGGGAACGCGGGGGGGGGGGTGCCAGTGACCCGGAGGAAGGGGAATCTGAGATGCACGCGCATGACCCTAAAGCAACTCGAGAGGCCTGCGTTGGCGGGAGGGATACCTGGAACAGAGGACGACACACTGAGACCAACAACGGGCTCCCCAGCGAGGATGGGAGGTAATAGCAGGAAGTGTGCAGAAGCTGCTGTGGAGAAGGGCAGCAGCCCCTTTAGAACTTTACGGACCAGGATTTTTGAAGGGGTTCCCTCTTTGCTATACCAGGCAAGGGTGGGGCGAAAGCTCAGTCCTCTCCCCTCGCCTATTACTCCTCCCTGCCCCACAGTGTTCTAGGAGACATTTCTGGTGGGGCCACTCCTCCCATCCACCCAACTGGTCCCTCCGGTTTGAGATCTGGGGGAGCTGGGGGAGCGGAGTTGGCAGGGGGTTGGGTGGAGCTGTCATTGCTTAGATACCCAGCCCCTTGACTGTGCTACTGGGGCAATGGATGTGACTCTGACACTCCCTCTCTCCCCAGGTCGTCTGGGGGCCTACCATGCTGGTTACTGCCTACCTCGCTTTTATAGGCCTCCTGGCCTCTTGTCTGGGGCTGGAGCTGTCAAGATGCCGGGCTAAGCCCCCTGGAAGGGCCTGCAGCAATCCTTCTTTCATTCGGTTTCAACTGGACTTCTATCAGGTCTACTTCCTGGCCCTAGCAGCTGACTGGCTCCAGGCCCCCTATCTCTATAAACTCTATCAGCATTACTACTTCCTGGAGGGTCAAATTGCTATCCTCTATGTCTGTGGCCTTGCCTCCACTGTTCTCTTTGGCCTTGTGGCCTCCTCCCTTGTGGATTGGCTGGGTCGCAAGAAGTCTTGTGTCCTCTTCTCCCTCACTTACTCTCTGTGCTGTTTAACCAAACTCTCTCAGGACTACTTTGTGTTGCTGGTGGGCAGAGCACTTGGTGGGCTGTCCACAGCCCTGCTCTTCTCAGCTTTCGAGGCCTGGTACATCCATGAGCACGTGGAACGGCATGACTTCCCTGCAGAGTGGATCCCAGCTACTTTTGCCCGAGCTGCCTTCTGGAACCATGTGCTGGCTATAGTGGCAGGTGTGGCAGCTGAGGCCGTGGCTAGCTGGATGGGGCTGGGGCCTGTAGCGCCCTTTGTGGCCGCCATTCCTCTCCTGGCTCTGGCTGGGGCCCTGGCCCTTCGCAACTGGGGGGAGAACTATGACCGACAGCGTGCCTTCTCAAGGACCTGTGCAGGGGGCCTGCGCTGCCTCCTATCGGACCGCCGCGTGCTGCTGTTAGGCACCATACAAGCCCTTTTTGAGAGTGTCATCTTCATCTTTGTCTTCCTCTGGACACCTGTGCTGGACCCACATGGGGCCCCATTGGGCATTGTCTTCTCCAGCTTCATGGCAGCCAGCCTGCTCGGCTCTTCCCTGTATCGCATTGCCACCTCCAAGAGGTACCACCTTCAGCCCATGCACCTACTCTCCCTTGCTGTCCTCATCGTCGTCTTCTCTCTCTTCATGTTGACTTTCTCCACCAGCCCAGGCCAGGAGAGTCCAGTGGAGTCCTTCATAGCCTTTCTACTTATTGAGTTGGCCTGTGGGCTATACTTTCCCAGCATGAGCTTCCTACGGAGAAAGGTCATCCCTGAGACAGAGCAAGCTGGTGTACTCAACTGGTTCCGGGTGCCCCTGCACTTACTGGCCTGCTTAGGACTCCTTGTCCTCCATGACAGTGATCGAAAAACAGGCACTCGGAATATGTTCAGCATCTGCTCTGCCGTCATGGTGATGGCTCTGCTGGCAGTGGTGGGACTCTTCACCGTGGTAAGGCACGATGCTGAGCTGCGGGTGCCCTCACCCACTGGGGAGCCCTATGCTCCTGAACTCTAACCCTGTTCCAGGACAAGGCACCTGGGATGAACTTGAATCCCACCTCTCCAGGGTTGTATAGATTTCTCTGTGACTGATTTTGTGACTCTTTCCTGCAGCCTCTCCTGCCAGTGCTTTGTCTTGGGGAGGACATGGAGGTAATGGACTGGAAAGAAGGTGCCAAAAGTTGCCTCTGTGTTACTCCCTTTCCCCTTCCCATTTAAAAATAAACACTTTTAACTGATCATTGATTTGATTTACTCATCCTCACCTGTGGCTACCTCAGTAGTTTCTGGTGAGTGCGCAGCTGGAGTTTTTGAGATGGGATTTTGAGGTAGGATTACCAGTAAAAGGTTTATATTTCTAACCTCTCTTAGATTGTCTGCAGCTCAAACTGGGAGCTGTGGAATTGCTTTTCAGCTGAACTGTGTGGGAAGGACCTGAGTCTCCTAGGTCCTCCACATCTCTCTGTTGTGGGACAGGCACCCTCCCTAGTTGTCAAGCAAAACCCTTGCTCCACATCCAGGGCAAGACAATCTCTGGAGCATGTGGGGTAAATGCCCAGTATGCCAGGCCACTGAGCAAAAATTCCAGAGACTTGGGCTGCTGCTGTGACCATCCCTTGGGCAAACCCAGAGCCCTTCCTACAGGAATAAGCTTGCAGCTCAACACATACGTGCTGCCTGCCCTCTGCCTCTGTGGCTATGAATGTACCATTTGTCCAGCTTCATCTGAGTCCACCAGGTCCTGTATCCCTGCATGAAACCTAAATGAAGAGCTGCCAAGGGAAGAGAACAGTCAATGGCTAAGGGATTGGGACATCTTGTCTGTACCTGATTCTTGTCTGTAGGTGATTCTTCCCTACCCAGCCTGAGTGAGGGTGAGGGAGCCATCAGGGCAGGAAGCAGTACCAGTGAGCCAGTTCTGTGGGCCCCTCCCTGCCTCACCTCTGATTATATCTGCCTTTTCTCCTCCCACCAAAACCTGGGCTTCTCAGGGGAAGCGGAGCCAGCTTTAAGAAAGGTGGGGATTGGCTGGGCGTGGTGGCTCACGCCCATAATCCTAGCACTCTGGGAGGCTGAGGCAGGAGCATTGCTTGAGCTCAGGAGTTCAAGACCAGCCTGAGCAAGGAAAAGAAAGGAAAAAAAAAAAACCCAGTGGGGTGTTGCAGTGTGGGCCTGTAGTCCCAGCTACCCAAGAGGCTGAGGCAGAGGGATGGCTTAAGCCCAGGCGTCAGAGGTTGCAGGGAGCTATAATGACACCACTGCACAATACCCAGGGCAGCAGAATGAGACTGTCCTAACAAAAACAAACAAGGCAACTGAACACCCCTCCTCCCAACCTCCCACCCCTTCAATAAAAATTTTTTTAAAAAGGTAGGGGGGGAGGGGGGGTAAGGGCAACATATGTAACCTAAACATCTGTACCCCCATAATATGCTGAAATAAAAAAAAAAAAAAGGGTAGGGCCGGGCGCGGTCGCTCACGCCTGTAATCCTAGCACTCTGGGAGGCCGAGACGGTGGATCGTTTGAGCTCAGGAGTTCGAAACCAGCCTGAGCAAGAGTGAGACCCCGTCTCTACTAAAAATAGAAAGAAATTAATCGGACAACTAAAAATATGTAGAAAAAATTAGCCGGGCATGGTGGCGCATGCCTGTAGTCCCAGCTAATCAGGAGGCTGAGGCAGAAGGACTGCTTGAGTCCAGGAGTTTGAGGTTGCTGTGAGCTAGGCTGACGCCACGGCACTCTAGCCCGGGCAACACAGTGAGACCCTGTCTCAAAAAAAAAAAAAAAAGAAAGGGTAGGGATAGAGGGAAGGTAAGCTCAAGGGTATGTCCTGGAATGTGCTTGAGATGGGCATGGGGGACCCACCTGTTCTGGAAAGAGGTTGACAGCCTTTCCTTGGATCCCAGACTACTTCCCAGACAGGAAGATGCAAGATGTTCAGAGACCTGCAGGTCCCAACCTGTGTGGAGAGATAGTATCAGCTGGTGCTGAAGGAATGCAGGGTGGAAGGGCTTCTGCGGGGTGAGGCTAAGGGGAGGAATGGATGGTGGTCTCAGGTCCCTACCCACAGCAGAAAAGTCACATGTTTCCCCTGCAAAGCTGCAGGGAATAGAGGTTGAGGTTAAGCACAAAAAACAGATATCTTTTCCTTTTCCTCCTCTCATCATCTTGAGACTGAAGACAGAGTCTGTTGTAATAACTCCACTTCCTCTTTCTGCCCTGGACCTAGATATATTTTATAGTTATTTGCAGACTTTCCGTCTCCTTCTATCATACTGTGATCTTGAGGGGAGGAGGAAACTGTCTTACTCACCTTTGTCTCCCCTATATATACACACAAGTTGGTGCTTTGCCCATGACTGTGCTTGGTACATATCTGGAGAGGAGACAGGCTGGTTCACACCTGGGTTTTCAAGAACCGCCCATTTGGGAAGTGTGTTAGACTAGAATCTAGAGCCTAGTAAATGATTTGTTGTTTTGGATGACAGTAATTATTTACTGTTGGAACCATGCCGGGGGGAGGGGGGAACATCACATTCCTGAGTGATATGGAAATGGGGGGTAGGGGAGACAGACTAATGAGATTCCTTTAGCTTTGTCTTTGCTGAGCTTGCTTCAGAGGGGCCGGTGGCAGATAGAGTGGAGGTGGTTCTTTCCTGTTGGACTCAGTGTGTTAAGAGCTGGAAAGGATCTTAGGGATTGTCCATTTGGCCTTAAATGTATTTTTTAGCCATCACCTACTATAAGGCATGCATCCTATTGCAAGGTGCTGATGAAATTTTTTTTACTCGAGGAAAATCCACTGAAAGCAAGTGAATTTCCTAAGGGCATGTGGCAAAACTGAGACTAAACTTTGCCTCATGCTGCCAACTCATTGCCCCCCATGACACGTGCTGCCTGTGTCCCATGGGCCTTCGCCTACCTGCCTTTTAGTCTCTAGCCCTGCTGCCCCATCCCAAGCTCTGTCCCTGGAGAAGGGCAAGAGAATGGGAGCATTTGGCCATCTGGTCCACTTTTGGTTATCTCTCCATATGGTTCAAATGAGGGATTGGTTCATCCGGTGCTTGCTCTGCAAAACGCTGCTCATGATGCTCCAGAAAGACAGCATAGGGAAGCGGCCAAGACTGTGGATCCAGAGCCTGACTGTCGGGTTCAAATCTGGCTCCACCACTCTGTGCCTCAGTTTCCTCATCTGTAAAATGGGGAGGATAGCATAGTTTCAACCCCTTAGGGCTCTCATGAGGATTAAATACAGTATTGTATTTGAGTGCTTAGAATAGTCCTTGGCCCACAGTATAAGCGCTACATAAATGTTTGCTTTTATATTTTATTTTTTAACTTTTCCAATCCAGCTGAGCTAGCTGGATTTGGGTGTGAGAATGAGTGGATGGAGCTGTACTGGAGTGTAGTACTTTCCAACACATCCCAGTGATTGGGGGATTCCCAACAGTGTTTATCCTCAGTCCTCGCCCAGATGGAAGTATCAAGCTGAGACGCCTTCTACTTTGGGGTATGTGAGCAACTGAGTTGGGTGTCAGTATGTTCCACTTGAACTCATTTCCTCTTCCTCGAGTGGGAAGGTCAGCTTGGGGTCAGGCTGGATAGCACACTACCATCTTTCACTAAGAGGCTCCTGATTTTCTGAATTTCCATCTGGCTGGATACATGATTATTTGATTTGGAGCTTTTAAGTGATCCTAAGAAGAGAAAGAGAAACATCCCAAGGAACCAGGAGCCAATGGACAAGGAGGCAGGAGAATTGGGGCATGCAGACAGTACTGGGTTCTAAGGACTGGAGTATGACCTTTTCCTGGAAATCTAGTCCCTGCCCTGGGAAGGGAGGGGCTGTTCCCAGCTAAAGATCAGCTGGGTCTAGGTTCTACTCCCAATTGCTCTGTCCCTAACCCCAATCCCTTGGCCCTCCCTGTCCCTTTTATTATTTTCTGCTACCACTTCCCTACAGAACCACAGGTCTGTAAAACAAAAGTTTGTCATGCTTAGGATCAGATCTGATGTCATAAAAATACCTCACATTTGCTTTAAAGTTTTCAAAAATGTTTAAATTTTATTAATTTTTTCACATCAGAGATGGGTAATGTGCCGACGTTGTAACAAGGTTTGAGGAAGACACTTGGCACCTCTCATAAATTCACAGGAAAATCCAATCATCATGCTTATGAACTACAAAAGGACTTACTTTAAGGTTTTGTTTTTTGTTTATAATTTTTTTGGTGTTTTTAGAGGCAAGGTCTCACTCTATTGCCCAGGCTGGAATGTAGTAGCCCAATCATAGCTCACTGTAACCTTGAATTCCTGGACTCAAGTGATCATCCTGCCTCAGCCTCCTGGGTAGCTAGGACTACAGCCATCTACAGCCATACGACACTTACTTGTTTTACAAATGTTTTTTTTTTTTTCTTTCTTTTTGACAGAGTCTTGCCCTGTTGCCTGGGCTAGAGTGCTGTGGCATCAGCCTAGCTCACAGCAACCTCAAACACCTGGGCTCAAGCGATCCTCCTGCCTCAGCCTCCTAGTAGCTGGGATTACATGTGTGAGCCACCAGCCCGGCTAATTTTTTTTGTTGACTGGCTGTTTTTTTCTGTTTTTAGTAGAGATGGGGTCTTGCTCTTGCTCAGGCTGGTCTCAAACTCCTGACCTCAAACCATCCTCCCACCTTGGCCTCCCAGAGTGCAGGATTACAGGCGTGAGCCACTGTACCCAGACTATAGATGGGTCTTGTTATGTTGCTCAAGCTGGTTTTGAACTCCTGGCCTCAAGCAATCCTCCCACTACAGCCTCCCAAAGTGCTGGGATTATAGGCATGCCACATACAGCCTCTTTTCCCTTTTTTTTTTTTAGAAAAATAGTCTTCCCTTCTAGATTCTCAGCTCCTAAAAGAGCTCTATGATGATGGAGAAGGATGAATTATCTAGCAGGGTTCATCAGGGAAAAGCTAACTGGGAGACCAGTTTCGAGCTGAATTCTTCGGTGGAGGAAAGAAAGAAAAGTAGAACCAGCTGAATCTTCATGTTTGGGGAAGTGCTTAGTACTTACCAAACATAAGCCATTAAAGACTGTAATCTTAGCACTCTGGGAGGCCGAGGCGGGCGGATTGTTTGAGCTCAGGAGTTCGAGACCAGCCTGAGCAAGAGCTAGACCCCCGTCTCTACTAAAATTAGAAAGAAATTAATCGGCCAACTAAAAAAAATACATAGAAAAAATTAGCCGGGCATGGTGGCACATGCCTGTAGTCCCAGCTACTCGGGAGGCTGAGGCAGTAGGATCACTTGAGCCCAGAAGTTTGAGGTTGCTGTGAGCTAGGCTGACGCCACGGCACTCACTCTAGCCCGGGCAAAAGAGTGAGACTCTGTCTCAAAAAAAAAAAGACTGTGAAAGATCCCAGGAAATGAATTTTCCTAGTTCTTCCATCATTCACAGCCCCCACTCGACCCCTCTCTCTCTCATCAAAGAGCGCTAGATTCTGTCTTCCTGATACAACCCATGGAAGGAGCAAGGCTGGATGGGAAAGAGCTGGAGGTCGCCATGGGTACTCATTTCAGTGCCCTCAGAAAACTATATTTTAAAAGAATTTCATAGAAGGCTACGCCTTTTTTTCCTAGTAACCCAACCCACGTGAGTTTCCAAGTAAATTCGTTCTGTTGTCTAGTCTATTTCTCTTCTCCTGAAATTTAAACTCTTGCCTGAACTCTGAAGATAAAGGGGAGAAAGAGGAAAAAGGCTGGCCTTCCGGATAACGAGTAAAGCCACCAGTAGCTAAGAACTCAGCGGACTGGGGGGAAAAAAAAGGGGTGAAGTCTGAAGCCTGCGTCCCCAAGAGGCCTCAACGCCCAGAGCAGCAGGACCTCGGGCGGAGTTGCGGGGTAACGAGGCGAAGCCGGGCGTCGGGCGAACTACAACTCCCAGCGCGCCGCGCGGCACGCCGGCGTTACGCAGCCCCCGCTGATTGGCCGCTGGGGATATTTGAAAGGAGGGGCTGGCGCGGAAAACGAAGGTTACGTTTTCGATCCTTGCCGGGTACTCAGTGTGGCGGGTAGGTCCTGGATGTGGGAAGGAGGACGATTTCTGGGACCGTAAGGCTGGGAGAGGCTCTTGAGCGTGTGTATGCGCCGAGGCGAATGGGGTCCCCAACGCTGACTTGGGGGAGAGCCGGAGGCAGCTCTGCGAGACTGGGTCGGGAGATCTTGGGGCGTCCGGGTGGGCGCTGAAGAGCTTAGTGGAGGCCCCCAGGGTGGAGTGGAGGACTGGTGGGGTAGTGAGGGTGGGGATCGGCCGGGAGGAAGGAAGAGCAGAAGCGTCGTCAGTTTATAACGGGAGCCCGGCGTCCTGGCATGGGTTTTTTTTCCCGCACGAGTAGGATTTCAGATGGGATTCATTGCCGCCTCCTTCTGAGGCCTTCAGACCCTTCTCCCTTCCTCCAGTTAGCTCCATTACGAATCTTCTCCACCTTCTCTAATTTGTCACCTTTGCTGTAGCTCTCCGGCATCATGAGGATCTTCAAGGGAGTCAATTTTGGGACTCTGCTAAGCAGCCAGAAGGAGGTTGAAGAGTTGCTGTCTGATGTCAAGGTGGGGGTGCTATGTGGCTCTAGATTCACCTGGCTTTACAAACTGAGCTGTTTTATTTGTGTTTTGCTTTATTTGGAAGAGACAGATAAGTAGGGGACTCTCTCTTGATCAACTCTATTTCTTGTTACTATCCCTACCTCTTTCCCTCTTTTGCTAGCCCCAATCATCTTTTCCTTCTCCTAGGAGTTCCTGTCCAAGCCTCCAGCTGGTTTTTCCAGCTGCCGATCTGATGTTGAGAGGAGACAAATTTGTGATGCCATCCTGAGAGCTTGCAACCAGCAGCTGACTGCCAAACTAGCTTGCCCTGGGCACCTGGGGAGCCTGCTGGAGCTGGCAGAGTTGGCCTGTGATGGCTACTTGGGGTCCACTCCCCAGCGCCCTATCCTCTACCTGGAACGAATTCTTTTCATCTTACTGCGGAATGTTGCCTCACAAGGAAGCCCAGAGGCCATGCTCCGCCTAGCTCAGCCCCTCCATGCCTGCTTGATGCAGTGCTCTCACCAAGTTGCTCTCCAGGACTATGAAGCCATAGCTCGAGGCAGCTTTTCTCTTCTTTGGAAGGGGGCAGAAGCCCTGTCCGAGCCTCGAGCTGCATTCTCAACTCGGCTGAAGGCCTTGAGATTCCTAGTACTCTTGGAGGATGAAAGTACTCCTTGTGAGGTTCCTCACTTTGCTTCTCCAACAGCCTGTCGAGTGGTAGCTGCCCATCAGCTATTTGATGCCAGTGGACATGGTCTGAATGAAGCAGATGCGGATTTCCTAGATGACCTGCTCTCCAGGCATGTGATTAGAGCCCTAGTGGGTGAGGAAGGGGGCTCTCCTGGTCCTCTTTCCCCGCAGAGGGCCCTCTGCCTCTTGGAGCTCACCTTGGAACACTGCCGACGTTTCTGCTGGAGCTGTCACTACAACAAAGCCATCAGCATGATGGAGAAGGCTCATGGTTATCTAAGGAACACCAGTCTAACCCCCAGCCTCCAGCTATGCCAGCTGGGAGTTGAGCTGCTACAGGTTGGGGAGGAAGGATCCCAGGCAGTGGCCAAGCTTTTGATCAGCGCATCAGCTGTCCTGAACAATAGTATGAAGGCACCATCACCACCACTTCGAGCATTGTATGACACCTGCCAGTTCTTCCTTTCAGGTCTGGAGCGAGGTACCAAGAGGCACTATGGACCTGATGCTATTCTGAGCCTCTTCACTTTTCTTGGAGGGTACTTCTCCCTTATCCAGCAGCTGCGTGATGATAGTGTGAGTGAAGGACCTGGAGGTAGAGTGGGGATGTGGTTCTGTGAACTCACTACCAGCCTAGGGTCTTTGGTAAGATCTGGAAGCCCTGGATCCCTCCTTGATAAGCTGCTTTCTGGACTAGACCTAGCCAGCCAGCAAGCAGCCTAGTCTACCCTGAGATGGCAGAGGCCCCTCCTGATGTCCATCTTCCTGCCTCCTGGGCTGCACGCCAGCTCTCCAGGACTCTGGGCCAGTCTTCAGCTGGGAGCTCACTCTTTATCTCTACACCTCAAACCAGCCTTCCTCTTCCTTCCTCAGGTCTGTGGGGTGTCCTCCAAACAGCAGCAGTCTTTGCGTCAGATTCACTTTCAGGCATTTCACCTCTACGCTGTCGTGGTTTATGACTTTGCCCAAAGCTGTCAGGTACTATCTGGGAATCGAGGAACTTGGACTACAGTCCTAGGGTCTGGGGTTATTCCACTGCCCTTGGTAGAGCTTTGGGGTTGCTTTGGCAGTGCTTTGGCTTTGGGTATGGGGTGGGGTGGAGGTCACCTTGGGCCTAGCATGAATTCTCACCTTCAAGCCCTTCTTGTCCCTTCAGGTAGCTGATTTGGCTGACCTGGCCCAGCTAGTGAAGAGTTGCAAATCTATTGTTGTGTGGATGCTGGAGGCCTTAGAGGGCTTGTCAGGCCGAGAGCTGACTGACTACATGGGGATGACTGGTTAGTGCTGTGGGGTCCAGATATGGGGTTATTGGGAGGGTCATCTGTCATCAGGCAGACGAATAGTACTTGATGGATGGTTCTGATCACAGTAGGGGCTTCTTATGGTTCAAGGAGTCAGTGAAAGAGATGTTTGTACATCAGTTACTCTATATTTAACACCAGTAGAGAAGTGATGAAGCTAACTTATAAGAGCAGACACTAATTTTTTTCCTCTTTGACTTTGAAATCTGATTTGGTATTTGTTTCATGAAAACATTTGTACCTGATATGCAACTTTATGACCTTTCTATATATTTAAATTTTAAAGAACATTTATAACTTAAATTTTTAAAAAATTTTTAAAACATCCACATGGTTCAAAATTCAAGTTATACAAAGGGACATACAGTGAAAAGTCCCTCTTCCACGCCTAATCCTAATCACCCAAGTTCCCCTTTGCAGAGACAACTAATATCAATGTGTTGTATGTCCTTCTGGAGATAGTCTATGTATATATAAACCAATATGCATATGTACTTCTCCCCACCCTTTTTCTGTTTGTTTTTTAGAGACAGGGTCTCACTCTGTCACCCAGGCTGGAGTGCAGCGGCACAATCATAGCTCACTGCAGCCTTGAACTCCTGGGCTCAAGTAATCCTCCTACTTCAGCCTCCCAAGTAGCTAGGACTACTGGTGCAAGCCACCACACCCAGCTATTTTTTTTTTTTTTTTGACACAGAGTCTCACTGTGTTGCCCAGGCTAGAGTGCTGTGGCGTCATCCTAGCTCACAGCAACCTCAAACTCCTGGGCTCAAACAATCCTTCTGCCTCAGCCTCCTGAGTAGCTGGGACTACAGGCATGCACCACCATGCCCGGCTAATTTTTTCTATATATTTTTAGTTATCCCATTAATTTCTGTCTATTTTTAGTAGAGACGGAGTCTCGCTCTTGCTCAGGCTAGTCTCGAACTCCTGAGCTCAAACAATCCACCCGCCTCGGCCTCCCAGAGAGCTAGGATTACAGGTGTGAGCCACCATGCCCGGCCTCACACCCAGCTATTTTTAAACATTTTTTTGTAGAGACAGGGTCTCAGTATGTTGCCCAGGCTGGTCTTGAACTCTTGGCCTCAAGCCATCCTCCTGCCTTGGCCTCCCAAAGTGGTGCTGGGATTACAGGCGTGAGCCACTGTGCAGTCTCCCCACCCTTTTTTTTTTTTTTTCTTTGAGACAGAGTCTCACTCTTTTGCCCGGGCTAGAGTGAGTGCCATGGCATCAGCCTAGCTCACAGCAACCTCAAACTCCTGGGCTCAAGCAATCCTCCTGCCTCAGCCTCCCGAGTAGCTGGGACTACAGGCATGTGCCACCATGCCCGGCTAATTTTTTCTATATATTTTTAGTTATCCCATTAATTTCTTTCTATTTTTAGTAGAGACGGAGTCTCGCTCTTGCTCAGGCTGGTCTCGAACTCCTGAGCTCAAACAATCCGCCCGCCTCGGCCTCCCAGAGTGCTAGGATTACAGGCGTGAGCCACCACACCCGGCCCTCTCCCCACCCTTTTTGATTATAATATACATACATGGATAGAAAGAGTGCACAGATCATAAGTGTACAGTTTGATGGATTTTTACAAAGTGAACACACTTTGTAACCACCATCTAGGTCAAGTTGACAGAGTGTGTCTTATATCCCAGAAAACCCCTTTTTGTGTCTCCTTCCACTAAGCACCCCCCACCAACAACCACTATCCTAATAGCTTTGCCTATTTTTGTATTTCATAATACATTTACCTCTCATTTTATAAAATGCATGGCCCTTTAGTTTAAATCATATGATCCCAAGGATTTTGGTTATGGGAAGGTTCTGGAGGACTTTTCATATTCTCAGTGGTTGAACTTAGACATAGAGATAAAAATATCATCAAGACTCACAAAAATTATTAGGATGAACATTCTTCCCACAGAAGAATGGGCTCAAGCAATCCTCCGACCTCAGCCTCCTAAGTAGCTAGGACTACTGGTGCAAGCCACCACACCTTCAGTCAGTACTGAAGACTGACTTTATTTTCTCCTAGCCGTCTATGTTGATAGCCAAGAAGCTGCCTAAATTATTTATTAGAATGTATTTATTCAACAATATTTGTTCAGTACCTACTGTCAGCAAAGCTCTATTTTGTGCACTTAGATGTGTTAGTAAACAAAACAAACATCCCCACTCTCAGGGAGCCACATTCTAGTTTGGGGTGGGGGTGGGGGATAAACAACAGACTCAATAGGTCAGTGAATTATCAACATGTTAGAAAACGACAAGAAATATGGGGGAAAAGGAAAAGTAGAGCAGGATAAGAGAGGGAATTTTAGGAGTCCAGGATGGGTGAGGGGGCAAGATACCATCTTAAATCAGATGATCAGGGTCCATCTCATTGAGAGAGTGGTGAGAGCAAAGACTTGGAGTAAATGAGGGAGTTACCATGTGGATCCCTGGGAAAGAACATCTCTGGCAAGGAAACAGTGCCAGGGCCCGGAGGCAGGAGAGAGTCTGGTACGTTCGAAGAATAGCAAGGAGGCTAGCATGGCTTCAGTGGACTGAGGGAAGGAGAGGGAGGTGAGAGACAGGCCAGAGCATCTCCCCTAGAAATGCTGACTTTTGAAGCACAACCAAGAGATTGGAACGTGAGGGGAGATGGGCCTGTGTGGGAATGTGGATTCCGCCTTGTAAAACTGTGTGGTGTGGGTTTGCCTTATTGGAATGGAGGGCGTAGGCCAACTTGGAGCAGGAAGGGGAGAGCCACCCCTTCCTCATTGCCTAACCATAGGGATTCCTGTCTGATCCGGAAGCTGCTGAGCTGACTACAGGTTGAGCATCTTTGGCTTGCTCTCCAGCAGGAGAGGGCAGTGGGAACCATGCCTGTGGTCACTTGTCCTTTCTCTCCCCTGCAGCCTCTTACACCAGTAACTTGGCCTACAGCTTCTACAGTCACAAGCTCTATGCAGAAGCCTGTGCCATCTCTGAGCCACTCTGTCAGCACCTGGGCTTGGCAAAGTCAGGCACTTATCCTGAGGTGCCTCCTGAGAAGGTACGAGGGAAGGAGAAGGGCGGGGAAGGAAGGTTATGTGGTAGTGGAGTAGCAGGAAAGGGCTTAGCCAGGACCTTGCCTTGGAGTAGGGCGTTAGGAGCAGCATGTTGACACTAGTACCTGGGGCAAGATTTCCCATACCTCACCTGTATTGTTACTTACTTAATATTTTTCTTTAGATTGACTCACTTTTTACATTTAGCCTTATCCTAAGCCTATGGTTCTCAGCCTAGCTGCACATTAGAATCACCTGAGTGAACTTTATAAAAATTCTAATACCTGTCCCAAATTAATTGCATCAGGATCTCCAGTGCTGGAGCCCAGACATCTGAATATTTTAAAAGTTTGCCCACATGGTCCTTTGGGCAACCAGAGTGAGAACCAATCCATGTTCTTAAGAATACCTGTGAAAGGAGGCCGGGCGTGGTGGCTCACGCCTGTAATCCTAGCACTCTGGGAGGCCGAGGCGGGCGGATCGTTCTGAGCTCAGGAGTTCGAGACCAGCCTGAGCAAGAGCGAGACCCCGTCTCTACCAAAAATAGAAATGGAAAGAAATTAATTGGACAGCTAAAATATATACAGAAAAAAATTAGCCGGGCATGGTGGCGCATGCCTGTAGTCCCAGCTACTCGGGAGGCTGAGACAGTAGGATTGCTTGAGCCCAGGAGTTTGAGGTTGCTGTGAGCTAGGCTGAGGCCACGGCACTCGCCCCAGGCAAGCATAGTGAGACTCTGTCTCAAAAAAAAAAAAAAAAGAATACCTGTGAAAGGATTGGTTGGCTGGATTGGCAAGCAAGGTGGGTTGTAGAGGGCCTTAGGTTTCATCTTGAGTGAGGTGGTGAGCCTCTAAAGGATGTGAGTGGAGGTGTGACATCAGGTGGGTGCTTTGAAGTTCTCTGGCATCACTGTGATGAACGTAGTGCAAGAGACAAGACTGGGTAATCAGGATGCTGCAGTAGCCTAGGCAGGGAAGGGTGAGCTGAACTGAAGAAGCTGCACGAGGGATGGAGAGAAGTGGATGGTGCGAGAGGTCAAGGATTAACCTGGTAAGTGACTGGTTGGGAGGGAGGGAGAGTGAGAGAAGGGAGTCAAGCATGGCCCCCGCCTTTCTGACTCTGGAGAAGGCAGTGCCATGTGCTGAGAGAAGGATTGCAGGAGGAGGAGCAGGTTTTCAAGGATGTGGATGATGAATATGGTGGTGGGGTGGATGGAGCCTTTGAGGTTGAGAGCCTCCAGGGTATTTAGTTCTTAGTTGTCGCCTGCGTTGGGGTGGAGGTATGGCAGGAGGGCCACCTGCCAATCCCCCCCTGCCCCCTGCCCCGTGCGGTGTATGTACTTGTGCAGGCACATACCCTCCCACCATACATACTCATTGGTTCCTCTCTCCCGTTTGTTCCCTTTCTCTGGTCAGTTGCACAGGTGCTTCCGGCTACACGTAGAGAGTTTGAAGAAACTGGGTAAACAGGCTCAGGGCTGCAAGATGGTGACTTTGTGGCTGGCAGCACTGCAGCCCCATAGCCCTGAACACATGACTGAGCCAGTCACTTTCTGGGTTCGGGTCAAAATGGATGCGGCCAGGGCTGGAGACAAGGAGCTACAGCTAAAGTGAGTTGGTGGGGAGGGGACAATCACATTTGCCCCATGGATAGGGTGGCCTTTTGTACTCATGATCATGTCCTTCCATCCTTATGTTTGAAAAAGGCAGTGATTCTTTCATTCATTAGTTATTCATTGAGTGCCTACTATATGCCAGCCACTGTGCGAGGTACGGGGGGTATAGTGGTGACAGGCAATGCTCTTACTTTCGTGGAGCTTATATTCTACTTGGGGAGATATAAAAAATAAGTACATTTCATATATGTTCTATGAAGACAATTAAACAGAGTGATTTGCTAGAAGAGGGAGCAATCTTAGATGGGCATTTAGGGAAGCCCTTTTTGAAGAAGTAATATATGAGATGAGACCAGAGGATGTGGAGGAATCCACCCTTTAAAGATCCTGGGGAAGTGACCAGCCTGGGTTACGCAGTGAGATCCTGTCTCTACAAAAAATTTAAAAATTAGCCAGGCATAGTGGCGTGCACCTGTAGTCCTAGCTACTCGAAAGGTGGAGGCAGGAGGGTCGCTTGAGCCCGGAAGTTTGAGGCTGCTGTGAGCTGTGATTATGCTGCTGCATCCAGTGTGGGTGATAGAGCAAGACTGTCTTTTAAAAAAATAAAAATAGATTTTGGGGAAGAGAATTCCTTACAGAGGGAATAATATAATAGAATAGTAAATACAAAGGCTCCAAGGTAGGAATTAGCTTGGGAATATGTTGAGAAAGTCAGCACGCTGGAAGGTAGTGGAATGGGGGATGTAGGGTAGGGAAACACATGGAATAAGAGGGTCAAGGTGGCAGAGGTTGGGTCACACAGGGCCTTATAGGCCATGGAAGGGATTTGGATATGGTTCCTAGTGGCAGCCCACTGCAGTGTATTAAACAAAAGAATGGTACAATCTGATTTAAACTTTTAAAGCCATAATGGGAAACCTACTGAACTCTCAGCAAGTCAAGGCTGAGGCTCCTTGGTATGGGGCAGAGGCTTTGTGCCTCATGGGCTGTGCCCTGGTGCTGAGCCTGCCCTCTGTCAGGACTCTACGAGACAGCCTGAGTGGCTGGGACCCGGAGACCCTGGCCGTCCTGCTGAGGGAGGAGCTGCAAGCCTATAAGGCGGTGCGGGCTGACACTGGACAGGAACGCTTCAACATCATCTGTGACCTGCTGGAGCTGAGCCCCGAGGAGACACCAGCCGGGGCATGGGCACGAGCTACCCACTTGGTTGAACTTGCTCAGGTGCTCTGCTACCACGACTTTGCCCAGCAGACTGACTGGTGAGGAGGGATAGCTGGGGAGGCCACTCTTGCTCCTTGCCCTACGTCCTCTCACTCTTTTCAGAGCCAGTTTCCCTCTCTACATCCCTGAGTGCCCCCTTCATTTTGTGGCCATGGGACCTCATTCAAAGGGTGAGGCCAGCTGTTCTGCAGCAGGCCCCTCCCAGGGCGCTGTGGCAGGTGCTCATAGTAGGCCCAGATTACAGCTCCTCTCCCTACAGCTCAGCCTTGGATGCTATCCAGGAAGCTCTGCAGCTTCTGGAGTCTGTGAGGCCCGAAGCCCAGGCCAGGGATCAGCTTCTGGACGATAAAGCACAGGCCTTGCTATGGCTCTACATCTGTACCCTGGAAGCCAAAATGCAGGAAGTGAGTGTGTCTGCTGTGGGGCTGAGCAGAACTGGGTATAGGGTGTTATTTTCCTTCGGCCACCAGGTAAGTTTGTACCCATCCTGTTTTATACCCTGATCTCCCCACCCAGGGTATTGAGCGAGATCGGAGAGCCCAAGCCCCTAGTAATCTGGAGGAATTTGAAGTCAACGACCTGAACTATGAAGACAAACTCCAGGAAGATCGTTTCCTATATAGTAACATTGCCTTCAACCTGGCTGCAGATGCTGGTGAGTGAAGTAAATATAGCATGGCATCGGTGTCTCCTCCATGGCTTCCTAAGAGTACGACAGGGACCCCGAGTGTGGCAGAGGCTGGCCTTATAGGGTGGGTGGTTGGCACAAAGGACAGATGTTATGGAGAAAGCCAAGTTCTCTTCAGATGGCCCATGCTGAGAGAACAGTCACTTTCTTCTGACTTACAGCTCAGTCCAAATGCCTGGACCAAGCCCTGGTCCTGTGGAAGGAGGTGCTTTCAAAAGAGCAGGCTCCAGCTGTGCGGTGTCTTCAGCAGACAGCAGCCTCACTGCAGATCCTAGCAGCCCTCTATCAGCTGCTGGCAAAGGTAATGGGGCAGGGAATTGATGTGGACCCATAAGGGCTGAATCAGAAACTGAGCTCCTTTGCCTTCTTTGGCCTGTGAACCTGCTGAGGAGCATATAACCCAGTGACTAAGAGCATAGGGTTGGCCAGGCGTGGCGGCTCACATCTGTAATCCTAGTACTCTGGGAAGCCAAGGCAGGAGGATCACTTGAACTCAGGAGTTTGAGACAAGCCTGAGCAAGAGCGAGACCCTGTCTCTACTAAAAATAGAAAAATTAACCAGGCGTTGTGGCTTGTATCTGTAGTCCCAGCTACTTGGAAGGCTGAGGCAAGAGGATTGCTTGAGCCCAGGAGTTTGAGGTTGCAGTAAGCTACAATGACGCCATTGCACTCTACCCAGGGTGACAGAGTGAGACTCTGTCTCAAAGAAATAAAAAAGCATAGGCTCTATCATCAGTCCCCTGAGTTTAAATCCAAGCTCTACTATTTATTAGCGTATGGCCTCAGGCAAGTTGCTTAACCATCTCAGTCTAAATTTCCTTATCTCTGAAATAGGGACAATAATACTACTTCATAGCGTTATCATCATTCAGTATGATGATGCATGGAAGATGTTTTGTGTAAATGGAATGCCCAGATGTTAGCTTTAATTATTATTATTAGATAATTTGAGACCTATATACTCAGAAAAATACATAGATTCCTATAGATGCAATTTTACATTCATACATGCAATCTCAGGGGGTGTCAAAGACACCCTGAAGCTCTTCCCTGGACCCCACATGAGAAAAACAAACAAACAAAAAAAACCCCAAGACGTTGCACATACTGTTACTATGAGCCATTAGACCACATCTGTCACATAAGGAGCCTGGGAAGTACCTCAGCCCTAGATTTGAGTCTTGGTTTTAGTGAACTTAGACAAGCAACTTAACTTATATGGGTCTCAGTTTCCTCTGCTGTAAAATTGGGATTAGAGTTGCCATAAAGATTAAATGAGTTGGTGCATGCAGACCTCTTGGCACAGTGCCTGATGCATAGTGAGCACTCGGTAAATCCTGGCTATGGATGGTGATTGGCATCCAGGCTTTAAAACAGAAGGGTGGTTTGTAGCCTCCCTTGCTGCTCTCATCTTGGGCTCCCTGAGGATGTCTGATGGTTGCTCTGTCCATATAACCACATTCCATCCAAACCCTGAGCTCAGACCACAGTCCAGGGTCCCAAAGGGCTGGGGAGCAAAGGGTAGAAAGGAGGCTTGAGCAGGAGTGGGCTAAACTTGCTGCTTCTGGCCGACCAGCCCCTGCAGACTCTGGAGGTCCTCCTGCTTCTGCAGATCGTCTCTGAGAGACTGGAGGATCACGTGAAGGCAGCTGGCTCCTCCTGTCACATCACCCAGCTCCTCCTGACCCTTGGCTGTCCCAGCTATGCCCAGGTAAGTGCCCAGCCACCCTAGCCTGAGGGCCACATGGGGCCGGTGGCTTTAGAGGCTCATCTTTTCTCTGAGAAGACAGGATACTGAAGGGGCAGCTTCTCTGCCTTCTCCCACCACATTTGGCTGGAGTATTGTAAAGTGTGGAGTGTTAGAGGCAGCTGTGAGAAGCAGAGGCGTCTTTCTTCTCACTGCAAAACCAGTTCATTAAGTCTTACAGATTCTGCTCCAGGCACATACTGCTAATGCCATATTTCCCACTGTTTCTGCTGCCCTAGCTGTTGCTTCATCACTCACACAGGACTATCACAGTGTCTCCTAGTTGGTCTCCTTGTCTCCAGTTTTCCCCTTTTCTACTTTGTCTTCTAACTACCACTAGTAGGCTCAGGTCTGATCTTATCTCTCTCAATTCAAAGATTTCAGTGACTTCTCTGTTATCTAAAGAATACTGTACAGACTCTGTTGCACATCTTTCATGTTCCGGTTCATGCTTTCTCTGCCACTTCCTCCCATGAACCTTATGCCAAACCATACCAGTTACTTTGTATTCCCTATGTGTGCCTCTCTGTCTTTGGTTGCATTAGTCCCTCCACCCAAAACGTACCATTCCCCCCTTTTATTTCCCTCAGCAAACCTCTGTTTTCTTTTCAAAGCCTAGCTCCATTGTTACCTCCTTCATGAAACATTTTCTACATCCTCTTCTTCAAAGGCAGAATCAATTGCTTTCCCTGGGTCCCCATGCCACTGGGTAGTATTCATGGCACTCTGTCATGATTGCATATGTATGCCTGTATCCCCACTGCCTTGCAAGATATATGACAGACGTCCTGCTTATTCTTCATTCAGCTTTGTCTTTGTAGCATGGTGGTTAACTGAAAGTGTTAAATGAACGTTTTATTTAGTGAATGAATAACTCCTATGTAGATTATAATACTTGAAATAATATTTAATTAAACATGTTGGGCATTTTGCTTGTAAATGCTGTACTCTACTTGAATTTGAAGAGTCTGGCTGCCTGTCCTCATGCCCCCTCTGATTGCTTCCTTAGTTATACCTGGAAGAGGCAGAATTCAGCCTGAAGCGTCTCGATCAGACCACTGACACATACCTGCTCCTTTCCCTGACCTGTGTTCTACTTCGAAGTCACCTCTACTGGACTCACCAGAAGGTATTTCTCACTTTCTTAATGCCTTCAGGTCCTGGGTATTAGAAAGATTTTAGGCCAGGTGCAGTGGCTCACACCTGTAATCCCAGCAATCTGGGAGGGGCAGAAGGATTGCTTGAGCTCAGGAGTTCAAGACTAGCCTGAGCAAAAGCAAGACCTTGTCTGTACAAAAAGTAGAAAAATTAGGCATGGTGATGTGCACCTATAATCCTATCCACTCAGGATATATGAGGCAGGAGGATCTCTTGAACCCAGGAGTTTGAGGTTGCAGCGAGCTACAATGACACCACTGCACTCCAGCTGGGGCAACAGAGCAAGACTCTGTCTCAAAAAAAAAGATTTTGGAATTTAGAATTTTCTGGATATTTGCCTGGAGCTAGACAGAATGATCCTGACCCTGAGAAGTAGTAATATTTCCTTGCCAATGACTTGTTCACCAATCCTCCTCCCGTATAGACAGATACTATCCTTTTCAGTCTTTTCCAGTTTCCTCAGGGATAGGAGAGAAGAAGTCTGTCCTGTGACTAAAAACTGGGACAAGAATGATCCTGGGAAGGGACAAGAGCTCTAGACTATAAACCCAGTAGGATCCAAAAGACCTGAGTTTCTCCCAAACTAGCTGTGTGACTTGGCCAAGTCCTGTACCCTCCAGGGCTCTAGTTTTTTCTCTATAGCCTTTATCATTCTTAAAAGCAGGGGATTGGGCCAGATATCCAGAAGTATCTCAAGCTCCGACAGGCTTGTCTGACTTCACTTACTGATCTCCTCTGGCCCCTTCTCTCTCTCAGGTGACTGAGGGTGTCTCTTTGTTGCTGTCTGTCCTTGGGGATCCTGCCCTCCAGAAGTCATCCAAGGCTTGGTACATGCTGCGTGTTCAGGCCCTGCAGCTGGCGGCAGTCTACCTTAGCCTCTCATCAAACAGCCTCTCAGGCTCCCTCTGGGAGCAGCTCTGTGCCCAAGGTAAAAGAACAGGGCGGATGGCCCTCCTTGGATGATGTGCATGGTTTGTCTGCCATCAGCTCTTTGCAGCCCTTGTCCCCTCTGCTGTCCAACTGTGTGGACTGGCCTACCTAGAACCTGCATACAATAGGCCTGGGATAGCAAATGGGTTTTGGTTTGCCTGCTATCACTAATTGATTAGTGACTGCCTGGAATACTAGGCTGAAAGGGATCTCAGAGAGAAGGAGTTCTGTGATTGATTAGCTCTGTCTGCCTTAGGTACAGAAGGAAGAGTGGGCAGCGTGCTTTGCTTCCGCTATCTTAGTAGTTGAAGTTCTGGCTGCATCTTCTCCCTTCTTTCTCTGCCCCACCTCCCACAGGCTGGCAGACACCTGAGATAGCACTCATGGACTCCCATAAGCTCCTTCGAAGCATCATCCTCTTGCTGATGGGCAGTGATGTACTTTCAATTCAAAAAGCAGCTGTGGAGACACAATTTCTGGACTATGGTGAGTCTGAGGAGGAAAGCAGGCCCCTGTGGCAATGGACAGGCTATATGGTGGGGTTGGCAGTTTTGTCTCCAGAGGATCTGGACTGGTGCTGAATGATGATGGTCTTATCTCTCTCCTTTGCTATAGGTGAAAACCTAGTACAAAAATGGCAGGTTCTTACAGAGGTGCTGAGCTGCTCAGAGAAGCTAGTCTGCCGCCTGGGCTACCTGGGTAGTGTGAGTGAAGCCAAGGCCTTTTGCTTGGAGGCCCTGAAACTCACTACGAAGCTGCAGATACCACGCCAGTGAGTACAGGGCCCAAGAGGATGCCGATTCTGGCACCTGAGTGCCACGCACCCTTGACCATGGATTCCCAAACCATTCCACAGATCACATGTTATGTTTACAAGGATTTGTGGAAGAATGCATTCTGTAGCCAATTAAGTGGGAAATGTTGAGTTAATCAAGGTTAGAGATTTTTATTTCGTATAGGACTTTCCATGTCCTACAGTATGCTCATATGTATTGTAAATGTCCAAAAGGGAGATCTAGTGTACAGTGTTTCCCTACGTGTATTTGCCTACAGGATCCTTTTTTTGAGGAATGCAGTTTGTCCTAATGCACAGAGATGAGTTGGGATGAGAGAGAAGTATAAAGGGTTTTCCGTAGGGAGCCTTTAAGTCAGCCTTAGGGAGTGAAGGCCTTTTGGAGGCAAGGCAAGATGGTGATGGCTCTGCTTGGGAAAGGAGCAAAGAGAAAGACTCCAGGGGAAAAAAAGATTCCTCTGATTGGTTCTCCTCCCCTCTCCCAATAAGGTGTGCCCTGTTCCTGGTGCTAAAGAGTGAGCTGGAGCTGGCCCGAAATGACATTGACCTCTGTCAGTCAGACCTGCAGCAGGTTCTGTTCTTGCTCGAGTCTTGCACAGGTGAGCAGCCATGCCCTCATGCCCGGGCAGTGGTGAAAGTCACACACATACTACAACATGTCAATACATAGAGGTTTGGTTCCCTTCTAAATCAGACATTGACTTCTGGTCCCTGGGCAATACTCTCTTGACTTCACACTATTGGTCTCCTTCCTTCAGATAACCTATCCAAGCTAACCCTCCCTGATTCTAGTTTTCAGCTGGGCCTAATATATTTTGGCTGTTTAAATTTATCTGGCTGGGCACGGTGGCTCACACCTGTAATCCTGGCACTGGGAGGCCGAGGCCATCACTTGAGGTCATGAGTTCAAGACCAGCCTGAGCAAGAGCAAACCTCGTCTCTACTAAAAACAGTGCATGCAGTCCCAGCTACTCGGAGGCTGAGGCAGGAGGATCGCTTGAGCCCAGGAGTTTGAGGTTGCACCTATATTAGGGAGTTGGGCCCTGAGGTAGCTCAGGAAGTGGTTGATACCATTTCTCCCAGTTTTTTTTTTAACATCTCCCTCACAGAGGAGCCAGTTTTGTAATTCTTCTTCTGCCCTCTCCCCAGAATTTGGTGGAGTAGCCCAGAACCCACACCCTGTGAAGAAAGTCCACCTGCAGAAGGGGAAGCAGCAGGCCCGGGTGCCCTGTCCTCCACAGCTCCTGGAAGAGGAGCTCTTTCTAAGAGGCCCTGCGCTGGAACTGGTAGCCACTGTGGCCAAGGAGCCTGGCCCCACAGCACCTTCTACAAACTCCTCCCCCATACTGAAAACCAAGCCCCAGCCCAGCCCCGGCTTCCTGTCCCATTTACCCACCTGTGACTGCTCGCTCTGTGCCAGCCCTGTCCTCTCAGCAGTCTGTCTGCGCTGGGTGTTGGTCACAGCAGGGGTGAGTCTGGCCATGGGTCATCAGGCCCAGGGTCTGGATCTGCTGCAGATTGTGCTGAAGGGTTGCCCTGCAGCCACTAAACGCCTCACCCAAGGTCTCCAAGCTTCCCTGAATCATAAAACACCCCCGTCCCCAGTCCCAAGCCTCCTGGACGAGGTCTTGGCACAGGCATATACACGGCTGGCACTGGAGGGCCTGAGCCAGCCATCAAACAAGAACCTGCAGAAGGTCCTGGAGTCAGGGCTGAAGTTTGTGGCAACACGGATACCCCACCTGGAGCCCTGGCGAGCCAGCCTGCTCCTGATTTGGGCCCTTGCAAAGCTGGCTGCCCTCAGCTGCTGCACAACCCAGCTTTTTGCAAGCTCCTGGGGCTGGCAGCCACCATTAATAAAAAGCCCTCCAGACTCAGAGCCCTCTAAGCCTCGGAGCCAAAAACGTTCTGGACAAGGGTGCAAGCAGGTTGCCTCTGCTCCCCTGCCTCTCCATAATACCTCTCAGAAAGGTCTGCAAGGTGGAGGACCACCCTGTACACCTAAGCCCCCAGGCCGGGCCAGGCAGGCCGGCCCTCATGTCCCCTTCACCGTGTTTGAGGAAATCTACCCTACAAAGCCCAAGCCTGAAGTTCCCCAAGCCCCCAGGGTACAACAGAGGGTCCAGACACGCCTCAAGGTGAGATTGGACTGTCCCCAGGTGGTATTGGTATAGGGGAGGTGGCCCTGGAGAAGAGCATTCTGCAAAGTAGGTGTCCCTGTAGGATAGCGTCCTCTCCTTAGGGCCAAGTGCAACCTTAATCTCTCCTGCTATCTGCAGGACCCCTACATCTTCCACAGCAAGACCTCGTTCTAGGTCTCCCTTTGTTTCAGATAGAAGGTGCTTTCCTTAACTCCAAGATTCCTTTTCCCTTTTCTCCTTCCTCCTTATCTTCTGTTCCCTCCTCTCCTCCTTTACACACCCAAGAGTTGCTGCCCCTGTTGGAGAGTGGTGGGTGTCATGTGAAAGTTAATTCTTAAACTTCCCAAATCCTCAGATAGTGCCTGCTGGTGCCTCCGCAGCACCACCTGCTGTCAGAAGGTGTCTTGTCACTGAAGGCCCCTTGGCCTTTCTCTCTTTCCCTCTGATCCTAGGTGAACTTTAGTGATGACAGTGACTTAGAAGACCCTGTCTCAGCTGAGGCATGGCTGGCAGAGGAGCCTAAGAGAAAGGGCCCTGCTTCTCGGGGCCGGGGCAGGGCTAGAAAGGGCCTGAGCGCGAAGACTGATGCAGTTGTTGCTCCTGGGCCCCCTGGCCTGAATGGCAGGAGCCGGAGGGCCAAGAAGGTGACATCAAGACATTGTGAGGAGCAGGGACTCCAGAGGGCCCTTTCTGGCCAGGCCAGGCTTGGCCCTGAGATCATGAGGACCGTCCCTGAGGAGGAACTGACAGAAAACCAGATGGAAATGAGCTTTGAGATCCTCAGGGGCTCTGACGGGGAAGACTCGGCATCAGGTATGCTGGCAAGGGTGAGAAGCAGAAGGTGTGTGTTTGCGAGGAGCACCCTGGGGCCAATGCACAAGAAATAACTGATGGCAAGGGAGTGCAGAAAGAAAGTTCTTTTGCTGGCTTCAAGGGACTAGATTATAGAAGGAAGAACAAAGGGGATGGCAAGGGGGAGTACTATGAAAAAGTCATGCTCTCTCCCCAGGTAGCAAGGCTCCAGCTTCAGGCCCTGATACAGCCATAGGAGAACGGGAGCTGTTGAGACGGGATTCCAGCAAGGAGGAGCTGCCCATCCTGTGCCCAGACAAGGACAGTGACAGGGACCTCGGTTCTCGGCTCCAGCTCCCCTCGGCCCCTGCAGCCATTGGTGAATATGCTGATCCCGTGATGTTTGGTCACCTGGAGCAGGCTGAGTCTCAAGGCCTATTGATCCCTGTGTCTCTCCAGTCTGTCAGTGGTTCTGGCTTTGGATTCCCATCTGGATTCAGTAGCCTTGGAACCTGGGTTTGAATCCCAGCACTCTGTCTACTAGCTGTGTGCAGTGCAAGTCACTTCACCTCTCTGAGCTTCTATTTCCTTCACTGTAAAATGGAATTTGGGGAAGATGGAGGGAGTTGATGCCTGTAAACTGCATAGCACCCCACTTGGCACATGGCCCCTCATTAATGGTAGCTGCTGTTTTCCGTGTGGGAGATGAGATAGGGACTCCTTGAAAGTTCCTATCAACTAGGAAATAAGGGGTTCATCTATAGCAAGCGTCTTGACCTTCGTCTAGGTCTTTCTACCCTGGATTCCATCTGTGACTCACTGAGCGTTGCTTTCCGGGGCATCAATCACTGTCCTCCTAGTGGGCTCTATGCCCACCTCTGCCGCTTCCTGGCCTTGTGCCTGGGCAACCGAGATCCCTGTGCCACTGCCTTCCTTGTCACCGAATCTGTCTCCATCACCTGTCGCCACCAGCTACTCACCCACCTCCACAGGCAGCTCAGGTGGGTGCCCACCATCCCCAAGGTTCCTGCTGGGGCAGACTGGAAGGAGGGTCCAGAGTGTGAAGGAGGGCACTCACCCCTACCTGTGTTGCCTGCAGCAAGATCCAGAAGCACCGAGGATCGCTTGAAATGGCAGATCAACTCCAGAGGCTGAGCCTTCAGGAGAGGCCTGGAGATGTCCCCCTGGCCCGCATCCAGCACCTCTTTTCCTTCAGGACTTCAGGATCGGGCCTCTTCCCCCAGCCTGAGAAGGAGAGTTTCCAGGAGCACCTGGCTCTGATCCCCAGTGGTATGCTCCTAGGCTTCTGGCTGGCCCTCTGTCCTCTTAGGCATCTTCTTACTAAGGAGCTGGATGAAGGAGTTTTAGAACTGATCAGATTTAGGTCATGCCTTTTCACCTATTGGCCATTTTGTTTCTCTCATCAAACTCTAAATCAGAAAGTTGATTTTTTTTTTTAACTTCAACCATGATTTATCAGCAAATTCAGTGTCTTCAGGGGTGAGTTCAGATGTCTCAGATCTTCCTGCACTAACGTGAAACATGTTAACAGATGATTTGAGCGCCTTGCTCTGTGCAAGGCCCTTTGTTAGTTGTGTTAGTTTCTGTGAGGGACACAAAGAAGTACAAGACATGGTCTCTGTCCAGACGGTGGTATTAGGGCAAGAGAGAGCACCTTGAACTCCAGTTTCCAGGGAAGACTTCTTGGAGTTGTCTTGAGCGATGGATAGGTATTGAGCACCAAAGCCAGGGAAGGGAATTCCTTGTAACAGCTGAAATGATCCAGGGTGTGTCCTGTTGTTAGGGGTGACTGTATGTGTGTTGGCCCTGGCCACCCTCCAGCCTGGAACTGTGGGCAACACCCTCCTGCTGACTCGGCTGGAAAAGGATAGTCCCCCAGTCACTGTGCAGATCCCCACTGCACAGAACAAGGTAAGATTCCTGGGTCATGGAGCAAAGTCCAGCTGGGGTGGGCTTCTGGTCAGGCTGGTTACATTTTGTGGCTGGGAGGTGGAGAGACAGTGATCCCATGCACAAGCAGAGGTCTCACAACCCCCTCTCCCGTAGCTTCCTCTCAGTTCAGCTCTGAATGAGTTTGATGCCATCCAGAAGGAACAGAAAGAGAACAGTAGCTGCACTGACAAGCGGGAATGGTGGACGGGGCGGCTAGAACTGGACCATAGGATGGAGGTGTGTGCTGCCAGGATGGGTGGGGTCAGGCCTGCTCTAGAAATGACCCTGGGGATGCCAGTGTCTTCTCTATCAGATATCCTGGGTCAGTGCTGAGCTACTTCCATTTCTAGAAGAGTAGGCCTAAATAGAAAATTATGTCACTTGGGGAAGACTTTACATAAGAGCCAAAAATTAAGGGGGCATGGCAATGGAATATTTAAGGATACACAGGAAAAAAGGGATTTTTTTTTTTTTTTTTTGAGACAGAGTCTCGCTTTGTTGCCCAGGCTAGAGTGCCGTGGCGTCAGCCTAGCTCACAGCAACCTCAAACTCCTGGGCTCAAGCGATCCTACTGCCTCAGCCTCCCGAGTAGCTGGGACTACAGGCATGTGCCACCATGCCTGGCTAATTTTTTTTTTACATATATATATTTTTTTTAGTTGTCCAGATCATTTCTTTCTATTTTTTAGTAGAGACGGGGGTCTCGCTCTTGCTCAGGCTGGTCTCGAACTCCTGACCTTGAGCGATCCACCCACCTCGGCCTCCCAGAGTGCTAGGATTACAGGCGTGAGCCACCGCGCCTGGCCAGATTTCTTTTTTTTTGAGATGGGGTCTCACTCTGTCGTCCAGGCTGGATTCTAGTTCGCTGCAGCCATGAACTCCTGGGCTCAAGTGATCCTCCCAAGTGCTGGGACTAGAGGCGTGAGCCACTGCACCCAGTCAAGGAAAAGGATTTCAGCCCAAGTATCAGTTTCCTGGCTTCAGTGCCCACCTGTTCATATTTGTCACAACATAGAGATATATAGTAATATATACTCTCCAGAGTTTTGGAAAATGGAAAAACATTCTTACATTCTTGCCTTCTATGACTGGCAGAAAAAGATGTAAGGCAAATATACACATTGGAAAACCCATTTCCTCGCCTCCAAAGTGTCAGTGCCTGTGGGGAAGAGACTCGGCTTCCTCTGACTAAAGCCACTACCGTCTGCTTTCAGGCTCTCATCACTTCCCTGGAGAAGTCTGTGATGGGCTGCTGGAGGGGGCTGCTGCTGCCATCCAGTGAGGAGCCTGGCCCTGCCCACGAGGCCTCCCGCCTCCAAGAGTTGCTGCAGGAATGTGGCTGGAAATATCCGGACCCCACTCTGCTGAAAGTGAGTTAAGAAAGCAGGCAAGGGGAAGAAACTGCACTGAATTCTCCCCACTAGCCATTGTGAGTAGAGATGGGAGTTATGGTGCTCACTGACCACCATTCCCCTGCAGGTCATGCTCAGTGGTGCCAGAACCCTCACCCCTCACGACGTTCGGGCCCTGGCCTACGGGCTGTGCCCAACCCAGCCAGAACGAGCCCAAGAGCTCCTGAATGAGGCAGTAGGACGTCTAAAGGGCCAGACAGTACTGAGCAATAAGCACCTCGTCTTGGTGCTAGACAAGGTAAAGAGCTGGGTCAGAGGGGCAGTGTCTAGTGGGTAATGGGCACCAACTCACTCCTATGCCCCTTGTGACTCCTGCGTATACCTGACTGGGGACAGTAACCTGTGAGTGCTTTTTGCCCAGGACCTGCAGAAGCTGCCATGGGAAAGCATGCCCAGCCTCCGGGCACTACCTGTCACCCGGATGCCATCCTTCCGCTTCCTACTCAGCTACTCCATCATCAAAGAGGTGGGGGTTCAGGGGGTGGTATCTAAGGATGATTGGTGTTTGGGGGAGACCTGAAGAAAAAGAGGCAGAGAGACCTGGGAAGATAGGAATGGGTCACATGTACAAAGGGGCTGAGTTTGTTGAAGCTTGGGCCTCCTGGTGGGTCCAAACCACCAATGTCTCCTTCTTAGTCTGGGGCCTCATCAGTGCTGAGCCAAGGAGTGGATCCAAGAAGTACCTTCTATGTCCTGAACCCTCACAAGAACCTGACAAGCACAGAGGAACAATTTCGAGCGAATTTTAGCAGGTCAGTGGGGGTGAGGGCAAGAAGGGGGACAGGGAAAGGTAGAGACAACATATACTGCCACATTCTGCTTTTTCTCCAGAATCAGTTGTTGCAGCCCACCTTCCATCTAATAATGTTCAGTCCACCCTCTTCGCCACAAGACACCTGCTGTGCAGTTCCCTATTCTTTTTTCTTAAGATGGGGGTCTCACTCTGACACCCAGGCTGGAGTGCAGTGGTGTGGTCACAGCTGACTGCAGCCTTAAACTGCTGGGCTCAAGTGATCTTCCCACCTCAGCCTCCCAATTAGCTGGGACTACAGGCGAGTGCCACCATACCCAGCTACACACTGATTTTTCTTATTTGTTGTAGAGACAGGGGTCTCACTTATGTTACCTAGGCTGGTCCCACACTGCTGGCCTCAAGCAATCCTCCTGCCTCGGCCTCCCTAAGTGCTGGGATTACAGGCGTGAGCCACCGTGCCTGGCTCTTATTCTACTTCTGCCTTTTCCCTGCAGTGAAGCTGGCTGGAGAGGGGTGATTGGGGAGGTGCCAAGCCCTGAACAGGTGCAGGCAGCCCTGACAGAGCATGACTTATATATGTGAGTGCTTAGGGCGGGGATGTGGGGAGAGGGGATGGTATCACCATGGGTTGTTTGGGGACTTTAGAGCCTCTGGACACACAGGCAGAGGCCTGGTACTGCTAGATCGAGGCTCATCTCACCTCCTTCTGCCTTAGCTATGCAGGGCATGGGGCTGGTGCCCGCTTCCTCGATGGGCAGGCCATCCTGCGGCTGAGCTGCCGGGCAGTGGCTCTGCTGTTTGGCTGCAGCAGTGCAGCCTTGGCTGTGCATGGAAACCTGGAGGGGGCTGGCATCGTGCTTAAGTACATCATGGCTGGCTGGTGAGTCTCAAGGGACAGGACCTATCCTAGGACATTAAGACTCTGCCCCTACCCCAGGTCCTTTCCCAGCTCTGAATCCTGAATCCTTCCTCTTGTGTCCCATCTTCCTCCTATCCTGGTTCCCTGGTATGCCTAGGCCTTTAACCCTTAGCCCAGGGGTCCCCAACCTATGGTGAGTTGTGTAATTATTTCATCATATATTGTAATGTAATAATAATAGAAATAAAGTACACAATAAACGTAATGTGCTTGAATCATCCCAAAACCATCCCCACCCTCCCTGGTCCATGGAAAAATTGTCTTCCATGAAAATGGTACCTGGTGCCAAAAAGGTTGGGGACCTACTGCTTTAACCCCCTTCTATCCTCCTCCTGGAACAAAGGGCTAACCCTAACCCCAATCCTCATTGGTTCAATCCTTTCTACTTACCCACCACCACGACTAATCGTATTTTCCTGTGCATTGTCTTACAGCCCTTACTTAGTATTTCTTCGTTCTCTTTTCCCAGCCCCTTGTTTCTGGGTAATCTCTGGGATGTGACTGACCGTGACATTGACCGCTACACGGAGGCTCTGTTGCAGGGCTGGCTTGGAGCAGGCCCAGGGGCCCCCCTTCTCTACTATGTCAGCCAGGCCCGCCAGGCTCCCCGACTCAAGTATCTCATTGGGGCTGCACCTGTAGCCTATGGCTTGCCTGTCTCTCTGCGGTAACCATTTGGAACTGTCTTATTGCTCATAGAAGCCATGTGACTGTTCTACTTCCAAAGTTAGACTTAATCCTTAGGATAAATATTTTAAAATGATTTTCCCCAGTGTTTTAAATGAAACATTTCCTTTTGATTTAATCTTAATATAATAAAGAATGCATCACTTAAACCCTGTTTTGTGTAGTGTATCTGAGAACATTTAAAGACAAGACGATGCCCCCTCCCCACTATGTGGTACTATAGGCGGTTGGAGTTCAAGTTTGAGAGGCTTAGGAAGAAAAGCAAGGCCACAGGACAAAGCTGGTCCTGGCTGGGCCTCAGCAGTCAAAACAGAAGGAGAGAGGGGCATCATTCAAAAGTGAATTGTTCCAATTTCAGTTAGCACTCCAATGCTAAGTGGAGACAGGCCCAGTGAAGGGTACTGTTAGGCCTGTTGAGAGTGTTTTGGCCAGGTACCATCCTGTCTGTCCTGTCTTCCTGCCTCAGGTATCCTGGGAGGGGCACTAGCTTTAATGCCTCAGTTACCTTGCCACCCACCTAGGTGGATGCTAGAAGCTGCTGCTCTCTTCCTGTGTACAGCTGTTACACTTCTCAGTGCCATGTATTTTAGCAGCAGATTCTGTGGGGTTCTGTACTCGTGTATGGTTTTTGTCTCTCCGACTAAATAAGCTCTTCGGAAGCACATATCTTACACCGTCGTGTACCGTTCACATCTAGCACGTGGTAAAACATTTTACTGATTAATAAATCTTGTGCTGGGGCTGGGCACAGTGGCTGACGCCTGTAATCCTAGTACTCTTGGAGGCTGAGGAAGGAGGATCGTTTGAGGTCAGGAGTTGGAGACAAGCCGGAGCAACAGTGAGACCCCGTCTCTACTAAGAGTAGAAAGAAATTAGTTGGACAACTAAAAATATATAGAAAAAATTAGCCGGGCATGGTGGCGCATGCCTGTAGTCCCAGCTACTCAGGAGGCTGAGGCAGGAGGATCGCTTGAGCCCAGGAGTTTGAGGTTGCTGTGAGCTAGGCTTATGCCACGGCACTCTAGCCTGGGCAACAGAGCGAGACTGTCTCTAAATAAATAATAAATCGTGTGCTGTAATTGGTTGGCAATGGTGCCTCCCTTTTTGTTCTCTTCACCTTCAGACTCTCTTCCGCTTCATCTGCTCAAAGCACCACTTTCGCGGTGCTACTCCCCAGACGAAAGAACACAGGTTTCCTCCGGGTATGTTAGTCTCTAGGCTGATACCACCCACGTGGACTAGCATACACTACTGTGCAATATTGTGGTTGTGTCCTGAGGACTTTAAGATTTTTAAATTCCTTTATGGCAGGAGTCCTGTTTGTTACAACTTCACAGCGCTAGGCTTAAGATATTTTACGCAAACAGTGCGCCGACGTCTCCTCCAATCAAAAGTGAGTCTCTCAGAGGCTCCAGCCCCTCATTCCCTTCCGGGAGGGAGGATCATAGAGATGTCTGGCGCAGCTAGGCCTCCTGGCGCAGCCATCGAGATGCGCAGAGGACGGCTAGAGCGTTGCTCGCCAAGCCGGCTTCCTCTTCTTTAGTCCTCCTTCCCAACATGGCGCAGTCGATTAACATCACGGAGCTGAATCTGCCGCAGCTAGAAATGCTCAAGAATCAGCTGGACCAGGTAGGGAGGGCCCCAGAGGCACCTCTTTCCCGCTACACATCCCCCTGCCCACGCATACTCCCTCACCCCGCATTCCCTCCCAGTTTGGGAGGTTTCCTTTCCCAGGCGAAACCCCTATCCGGTCCCAGGACCCGCCCCCTCTTCGGCGTGCTCTTCTCCCCTCTGTCCCCACCTTGATCCTGTTTCCCGTTCTTTGTAGGAAGTGGAGTTCTTGTCCACGTCCATTGCCCAGCTCAAGGTGGTACAGACCAAGTATGTGGAAGCCAAGGACTGTCTGAACGTGCTGAACAAGAGCAACGAGGGTATGAGGGTACCTAGGGAATGTGGTGAGCCTGTTTCTCTCGTCCCACCTCCTAATCCAGCTTTCTTTACCTGAGATGAGAAAATAACCCATTACGTATTGTGTACTGCTTCACGAGCCCATTGCATGTTGCCTACCAGATTTGAAATGTACAGGACATTTCTCCGCTCCTGTTTTCCCCGTTGCCATTCTTTTCACACTGTCTGTGGGCGCTGTGCCCTGTTGAGACTCCCTTTGACGTCTTAACGTTGGAGCTGCCAACATTCCCCAGATGTTTGTCTTCATTGCTTTCACAGGGAAAGAATTACTCGTCCCACTGACGAGTTCTGTATCCTTTCCATAGTAACTGCTACCGGCTGCCTTCTCCCTTTCTCCCTCACGCTCCCCACAAAAAAATGAGGGGGGCGTAGTTTTGATTACTACAGAGTACCCCCCCATGATTTTGAGAATACTCTAATAAGAGTAATATACACGTTTGCATACACCTCTCTTATCTGACTTCAGACCAACATCTAGTTAATGCCAAGGAGTATGTAAAGTTGAGGTGTGATATTTCCGTTTGCTATTAATATGAGATTATTTAATATGGAGGTAAAGCTGCTAGTTTATACTTTTGCTAATAACTTAGAAGACAGGCAATAGAATAGGAGAGTATGAAACAGGGAGGTTGGCTCTATTTATTAATCCTTTTTTTTGGAGACAGAGTCTTGCTGTGTTGTCTGTTGCCCGGGCTAGAGTGTGGCATCAGCCTAGCTCACAGCAACTTCAAACTCCTGGGTTCAAGCAATCCTTCTGCCTCAGCCTCCTGAGTAGCTGGGACTACAGGCTCATGCCACCACGCCCAGCTAATTTTTTCTGTTTTTAATAGAGATGGGGTCTTGCTCTTGCTCAGGTGTCTTGAACTCCCAACCTCAAGCCATCCTCCCGTCTTGGCCTCCCAGAGTGCTAGGATTATAGGTGTGAGCCACCATGCCTGGCCTGTTTATTAATCCTTGATTTCAGCTTAATTGTGGCTCATTCCTAAAGTGCTGTGATTAAGAAACCTGGATTGTGTGTACCTATTAAAGGTTTTACTTGAATGAGGAAGTTATAGCAATAGGGCACCTTTAATCTATAGTCTGAGAAGTGACAGGTTGAAAGAAACACAGGAATAACATTGTAGTAGGGAATGGTTAAAGACTAAATGTTAAATCCATCAGGAATTAGCTAGTTCATGATTGAGAGTGTTGAGGGGAGTTGAAGCTGGCTTTTCACTTGTACTACTCTGGAGCAATAGGAAAACGTTATTTCTAGGCGTTCTGGAGAGGCTAATGGGAAGAATTGCAAGAACTGCTTGGAGGGTGGAAGATGGGATTAGGACAAAACAGTGTTCCAACATATATCATTTTCTACGTAAGGAACCAACTTTCCTGTCTCTCTCCATTTGGAGTTAGAGGTATAGTTCTAAGGCCTCCAGATTATTCAGTCCTCATGCCTTGTAGCTCTTTAGGAAAAGGAGGGTCTTATAAGGCCAAGCAGCCTAGGTGACAGGGAATCATGGCTCATGCTTGCTAGTTTTTCCCTTAATCCTTGCTTCTCAGATGTATGTCCCTGGGAAGCTACATGATGTAGAACATGTGCTCATTGATGTGGGAACTGGCTACTATGTAGAGAAGGTGAGTAGGAGGAAGCATGTGGATGCCCCTCTGAACAGAGAAGGGGAATTTAGGGGAAGATCTAAAGTGCATGGGGGTGGGGGGATATCTCCATTTAGCCCCTCATTTACCTCTGATCTTACAGACGGCTGAGGATGCCAAGGACTTCTTCAAGAGGAAAATAGACTTCCTAACTAAGCAGATGGAGAAAATCCAGCCAGCTCTCCAGGAGAAGCACGCCATGAAACAGGGTAAGCTCTGCTTGAGGGACCTTTTGACCCTATCTGTCTCCATAATAACATGGATTGCAGTGTGAACCATGGGAGGGGGTCCCCTTTGCTGGATTAAAACCGTGTCTTTGTTTCTCTTTGGCGTCTTGATGTGTTATTCTCCAGAATCTGTGTATTGCATACCCATTATGTGTAGATTCCTGGGTTGGGTGTTTAAGAAATTTAGAGGAAGGAAATTCTTTATGCTTTTGTGGAGCTCCTATTTAATGGGGATGGAACAGGGGATGAGATGCATGTAAATGAACACACAGGAAGGAAACAGAACACTAACTAAATACTAGCTAGCAATTACAACCTTCGCTGCATATTAGAATCACTCAGGAAGTTTAAAAAGAAAGCCTGGGACTTCAGACCAACTAAATCAACCTGGAAGTAGGGAGAAGGGGAGTGGTCTCAGAGGTCAGTGTTTATTATTTTTATTTTTTATTTTACTTTTTTTTGGCTTTTACTCCTGGCAAGCTTTGAATGGGATCAGTGTTTTTTAAAAAGCTCCCCAGGTGATTCTGTTACAGTCAGGGTTGGGAACCACTGTTCTGAAGGCAAAAACCTTTCCACATTGTAATTTTCTGGTTATGTCTGGCTAATTTAATACCGTATTGTGTTCATTTTTATATCTCACTGGTTAGCGTATTGACCCACACTTTGTGGACTCTAAATTTGTGTTAGTGTGTGACCACCACAGTGGATCACCGTACTAAGTTTTATTAGCAATCTGCAGTTTGTCTGCCTATCCTTAAACTTCTCTTTCACTTTTCCTTAACTGTAGGTTTTCCAGTTAGCTTCTAACCAGTATTTGAGTCTTTTTCCCCCCCTCTCAACAGCTGTCATGGAAATGATGAGCCAGAAGATTCAGCAGCTCACAGCCCTGGGGGCAGCTCAGACTACTGCTAAGGCCTGAGAGTTTGTTGCACAAATGGGGCAGAGGGACCCTGCTTCAGGGGCCTGGGACTCTGTGGGCGTGGCTTCCTGGTGTCGGGGAGGGAAGGGTCTTGTAATGCCAATAAATATGCGAGCTGAGCAGAATATTGGTGTTTTCTTGCTTTAAGCAAGGGCCTGGTGATGAAGCGGGTTAGGGATAGTCGAGAGTTTGGGTCCCTCCCCAAGGCCTGATAAGCAGGAGGCGACGCAGCGCTCTTGAAGGCTCCACCCCGGAGCCGTTCGGTTAGCAGGGGAGAAATCGCGTGTTGGGCTGCGTACTGTCTCTGTAGAACTGGTTGCCATGGGAACGGTGGGCAAGCGGAAGTGCGGTCGCCTGAACGCTTCTCCTTCCGGGTTGGTGCTTCCGCCTTCCCACGAGCGGGCCGCATGGGCCGCAGCTGCTTTCGCCGCCTTTTAACGCTGCTGCTGCCGCCGCCACTCCGAACGTGGTATCTCATGCTTGGCCCAGAGTCCGTCGTGCCCCCCAAACGACCCCGCAGCAACCTTATGGCACCGCTCCGGATCGGGACGCACAACGGCACCTTCCATTGCGACGAGGCGCTGGCATGCGCATTGCTTCGCCTCCTCCCAGAATACCGGGTACGGCCACGGAAACTGGCTCTGGGACTGGATGCGGGCCTCGGGGCGGGTCGCTTTCCTTTAACAGGCTCCTTCCGGTAACTCACGCAGCTCGAGCACCCCTCTTACCCGCCCCACATCCCCTGGAAACCCGACATTAATCCCCTACCCGCGAGGCCCCTGGCAGACACTTCACCTACGGCCCCCACAGGATGCAGAGATTGTTCGGACCCGGGATCCCGAAAAACTGGCTTCGTGTGACATCGTGGTGGACGTGGGCGGCGAGTACGACCCTGAGAGACACCGATATGACCATCACCAGAGGTGAGTTCCAGATACTATTTCTTTAGCTTCCTGTGTGCTCCAGTTCAGCCATCCACAGCCGTGGTCACTGTCAGCGAAGGGCCTCATCATTGAAATCAAACTCCTGTGTCCCATTGGGACTACAGCCATCCTTCCAGCTCTGCCTGCACCTCCTCACCCATTTCCCTGGCCTTGGACTTCCCTTGGTTCCCAGTGCAGCCCTCAGGCTCCTCCTGACTCTCTTCTTTCCTTGGCTTAGGTTTTATCCCCCACCAGCACGGTCATCACCCCAACTAATAAGCCCATTTGGGATTAATCCATTCATGTGCTTCATGAATGCCTCACCTGACCACTGGGCCCACATGACTGTGGCACTTGGTGACAGTTATGATGTATGTAGTCGTCTACTTCATTTACACCCTTCCATTAAGAAATCCCTGGCCGGGCGCGGTGGCTCACACCTGTAATCCTAGCACTCTGGGAGGCCGAGGCGGGCGGATTGTTTGAGCTCAGGAGTTCGAGACCAGCCTGAGCAAGAGCGAGACCCCGTCTCTACTAAAATAGAAAGAAATTAATCGGACAACTAAAAATACATAGAAAAAATTAGCCGGGCATGGTGGCACAGGCCTGTAGTCCCAGCTACTTGGGAGGCTGAGGCAGAAGGATTGCTTGAGCCCAGAAGTGTGAGGTTTCTGTGAGCTAGGCCGACGCCACGGCACTCTAGCCCGGGCAACAGAGTGAGACTCTGTCTGCAAAAAAAGAAAGAAAGAAAAGAAATCCCTGCCTCTTCTTAAAGGAAATTGAGCTTTTCCTGCATGCATTTCCTCAGTTTCCCACCCCTAGACATTCTCAGCTCCCTTCTACCAATTCAGGAAAAGTTGTTCCCTTCTGTTGGAGGTGGTTAATCTTCTACCTTTTAGCTAATCTATTACTTTTTTCTTTGGAACTTCATGTCACAGTCCTACCACCAGTGTTTGTACTTCTCCTTCCCTACAGCTTAAAACCCTGCTCAGGCATCTTCCATGTTGAAAAGAAACAAAGGAGTGAATAAAAAACAAAACCCTCAATTGTACTACACTATTAAAAGTAATTACCTCTGAGAGATTATGTTTTAAGTCTGTGTTTTTCTCTCTCTCTCTCTCTCTCTCTCTCTCTCTCTTTTTTTTAAGTGTACAGGTTACCTTTATAAATGGTATCAGGAGGAAACTCTCATAATATTTACAGCCTAATCTCTCATCCTCAGGACTCAGCTGCTTTTCAAAAAATAGCCGACCCTGGTTCCACCTGTTTCCTTCCTTTCATTCTCCTTTGGCCCACTCCCTCCCAAACTCCCCGTGGAACTGCTCAATGAAATGGCACCAGCATCCTCAGCACCAAACCACGGAGCTGGCACAGGGTCTCACCTTAACCTCTTTATGGCACTTGGCTTTATTGACCACTCCTTTTTTCAAATTGTTTTATTTATATATACTTAAAAATTATACATTGTTTGAAACATAAGAATATAACATTTCTAGAATATCAAACATACAGTGAACACCCATGAACCAATCTCCCAGCCTAAGAACTTGAACACTGCTATTACCTTTGTGTCTATACCTGTGTGCTTCTTCCCTATCCTGTCCCCTACCTCCCCTCAGAAGTAAGCAATATCCTAAATTTTTGTGTTCATCATACCCTTGTTCTTATGTATAGTTTAGCACATCTTGTTTCCATCAACAGTATATTTAGTTTTGGTTCTTTTTGAACTCTGGCGGGTTACTATATCATTTGTCTTTATAACTTGTGAATATTTTATAAATACTCTTGTATTTACTTAATACTTAAATCACAGCTGTAGTTTCACCTTCTAACATCTATCATACCTTTTCCTATTTTCTGTCTCACTGCTCAAATTCCTGCCTTCCTTACTCACCTGGATCATTGCAGGTAATCTTTTTGCATCTGTTCTCTGTGCTGGCTGGTGCAGTGTCAAACATGCATCTGCCTGCTTAAAATCTCCCCTGTGACTCCCCCTTACCTACAGATAAAGTCTGAATTCTAAAGCAGGGCATGAGAGACCAGCCATGTCTGGCCCCTGCCTCCTGCCCTTCCAGCTTTATCTTTTGCCACTCACTCCCCACACCTGAACTGCCTTTCTTGCAGTTTCATGAAGAGACTTGTCTCTTAGCCATCATACATGTTGTTCCCTCTACTCTGAATGCTTTTTGTTCTTCATCCTTTGTGTGGTGAGCACCCACTAATTCATCTCTCAGGACTGGCGTGAAGGCTGTCCTCTGAACCCTTGCCTCATTCATCCCCTCCCTCCTTTTCTTTATTATATACCTAGCAGGAGTACTCGCTTACTTGGTTGCGGTTTGTCTGCTTCCAGCAGATGAATTTGAATACAAGGACAGGCTCTTGGTTTTTTATCCCTAATGTCTGATAAATGAGTTAACCACTGTTGAATAAACGCATCAATGGAGACTCTAGTCGAGGTCCATGTTGACCCAAGGAAAAGCAAAAGCCTTCCCAGCCAGGCTTTCTCCTCCCAACTCCGGCAATATTCCCCATCCTGCCCACCCCACTGGGGTCTGCACATGCGCATGTATGCGCACACACACTGTGGGTTAACTGGGCCAGCTCCTTCACCTCAGCCCTGCCTCCCTCTGCTCCTCAGGTCTTTCACAGAGACCATGAGCTCCCTGTCCCCTGGGAAGCCGTGGCAGACCAAGCTGAGCAGTGCGGGACTCATCTATCTGCACTTCGGGCACAAGCTGCTGGCCCAGTTGCTGGGCACTAGTGAAGAGGACAGTATGGTGGGCACCCTCTATGATAAGGTGGGGACCTGAGGACAGAGATGTCCCACACATGTCTCTACCAGGCCAGCTGGGTGTGGCACTCATGCCACTCTCAGAACTGAGCATCAGATCAGGGTTCCTGGCCTTCAGTGGGGCCCAACACTCATCTTCTCCCTCAGTCCGGCTCAGAAGGTCTCTTCCCTGCCTATGTCCTGGGGTAGTTGTGAGTAGTGATAACATAATATGTGGGGAAGAGCTTTGAAAATCATAAAAGCAGCATTTCCTAATCTTTTTCTTGACATATATAAACAATGATTGTTTAGTACTTTTAGGTAAACAGAGGGGAGGCTGCTTATGTTTGGAAGCATCTGGCTGAGAGTTTCTGCTGCCCCGAAGGTTGAGGGGAGCATATCTTAGGGACCACGGTAATTCACTGGTGGCACATGAGTTGGGAAGCTCGGTTAGGAAGAGTTTTATTATGAAAATATCTTCAGGTTCCACCAGGGTCCTCTGCAAGTAGCTTCTTGCTGCTGGGGAAAGAACAGACTAATAGCCCTGGCATGCATATCAGATCAAAAGACACCTACTTAACCCTTCTCCTGTGCCTTGCACAAGTCACACCTGATTAGTCAGCTGTATTTCTTGCTTGTAGGCTATTGAGTTCAGGTCTGTTTTAGCTTATCCATCTAATGCCTCCATGACTAAAATTTTTGGAAGGTTTTGGAGGTTTTAGACTGCCTGGGTCAATTTTCCCTTCCACTGCTGAAGGGTTTCTAAGCAATTGACTAAATTAAACCCATGTTTTGACCGAGCATAAGGTTGGCATCCAGACCCACCTTTTTCAGCTCTCCCTGAGTAGCACTTTTCCACGTGCACATACCACAGGTGTATTCCTATGGAGGCCTATTTTATAGGGCAGTTTTGCATAAAACACATGCCATATTTCTGCTCTGAGAGTCTTGAGGCATTATCTTCCCACTTCTTCAGGCTCAGGAGATGCAGCAACTGCTCATACTAAGTGGCACATTACAGGCTTCCCTGGAACCCATAACCCCACGTCTAGCTCTTGATGTCTAGTCCAGCACTTGACTTTTGTGCTTGACCAGACTCTCCTGTCCCTCCTTAATGTCACTATTCTGAATAGCCTACCCACCCCACTCAGCCATCAGGATCCACTGCCATAGAGCCCCGCTAGGAACTGGAGACCTTCCTTGTTCAAAAGTCAGTAGCCCCCACATGTTGGCCTTGGCTTTGTGCACTAGAGTGAGCAGTGGATTAGAAATCAAGTGATTTGAATTCCAGTCCCAGCACTATTAGTTCTCTAACCTTGAACAAGCCACTGAACTCCCAATTTTTCCTTTCCTCAACTTATTAATGTTGAGATCCTCACAGGGCTATCGTGAAGATTAAATGAAAGAGTGTGTACGAAAATACTTTGAAAGCTATGAGACTTTACACAAATGGTAGGTAGCCTCAAGAGCATTTCCCCTGCCTTAGATGTACGAGAACTTTGTGGAGGAGGTGGATGCAGTGGACAATGGGATCTCTCAGTGGGAGGAGGGAGAGCCTCGATACGCACTGACCACTACCTTGAGTGCCCGGGTTGCTCGACTTAATCCTACCTGGAACCAGCCTGATCAAGACACCGAGGTAAGGAGGGCCCCTGGGAAAGAGACCCTGAGACACGTAAGAACCTCGGGAGTGTTTGTTCCTCCTAAGCCCTAGCAAATTCAAAGTTTGGGCCAGCACCATAGTTCTGATTCCTGCCATTCCCAGGCAGGGTTCAAGCGTGCAATGGATCTGGTTAAAGAGGAGTTTCTGCAGAGACTGGATTTCTACCAACACAGCTGGCTGCCAGCCCGGGCCTTGGTGGAAGAGGCCCTGGCCCAGCGATTTCAGGTACAGGCCTAGGAGGAAGCATTATGGCTTGGGCATCAGTGACTGCTGACAGGCTGCTGGGCAGCATGGGCTCCTGCTTCTACCCTAAACCTTCTAGCTATGCTCCACTCCCTTTTCAGGTAGACCCCAGTGGGGAGATAGTGGAACTGGCAAAAGGAGGATGTCCCTGGAAGGAGCATCTCTACGACTTGGAATCTGGGCTGTGTCCCCCGGTTGCCATCACCTTTGTTATCTACACTGACCAGGCTGGACAGTGGCGGGTACAGTGTGTGCCCAAAGAGCCCCACTCATTCCAAAGCCGGTGAGGCCCCAAGGAGAAGGCTGTTAACCTTGACCTCTACTCTGTTCCCCTTTCCCTTGGCTCCTCAGGCCTCCATTTGCTCCCACCAACTCCCTCTTTCTGCTCATTTGTAGGCTGCCTCTGCCAGAGCCCTGGCGAGGTCTTCGGGACAAGGCCCTGGACCAGGTCAGTGGGATTCCTGGCTGCATCTTTGTCCATGCCAGCGGCTTCATTGGTGGGCACCACACACGAGAGGGTGCCTTGAACATGGCCCGTGCCACCTTGGCCCAGCGCCCAAGCCTCCCACAAACCCCCTAGTCCAGTAAAATTTCTTCCATCTCATACTAACCCAGTCTTTGACCCATTATTGCCCTATACCAGGGGTCCCCAACCTATGGTTAGTTGTATAATTATTTCGGTATATATTACAATGTAATCAGAATGGAAATAAAGTACACAATAAATGTAATGTGTTTGAATCATCCCGAAACCACCCCCCTGCAATCCGTGGAAAACTTGTCTTCCATGAAAATGGTCCTTGGCTGGGCTCAGTGGCTCATGCCTATAATCCTAGCACTCTGGGAGGCTGAGGCAGGAGGATCCCTTGAGGAGTTCGAGACTAGCCTCCACAGCACTTTCCGAGGCAACAGAGTGAGACTCTGTCTCAAAAAAACAAAAAGGTCTCTGGTGCCAAAGAGGTTGGGGACCACTGCCCTACACCATTCTGAGAACTTGCTCAAACTTGGGAATAGTGTATAACTCAATGCTAGGTATTACCTTTCTTCACACTAACTTCTCAGCTTTGCTTTCCAAATCATTGAAAACCATCCATGTCCTTAGGGTTATATAACTTGACCAAATTCACAGAAGTAGCTAAAAAGTGACAGAGTAGGACCTTAGCCCAAAGTCTGTGCTGCCCCCCCCACCCCCAACTATACCCCAGTACAACTCCCTGGAAAAGATGGAGTATGGTAGTTGAGTGGAAAACAAGACATTTTTTATTATTGGGTATGGGGATGAGAGGAATGGGGCCGAGCAGGTGGGGGCCCTGGGAGAGAGTCCCAGGGGGCAGAGATTAGGGATGTTTCAGTAAAGAGGGGCAGGTCATGAGTAGAGCTTCCACCCCCAGCTGGGGGCTCTTGAGCCCGGCCAAGCACTGGGCTAAAACGTGGAAACTGAGCATTAACAAAATACAGAGGGATGTGGGTAATTCGGCCTGTGGACCAGCACTACAGAGAGGGGAAAGAAAAGTATCAGAGCCTGGGCCCAAAGAAGGCCACTTGGCAGAACCACACAGAAGCCCAGGCCCTCAGCTTCCCCACCCCACCCCCCAAAATTCAGCAGCCTGGCACACTCACCACACTGAGCAGGGCCCCTTTGTTGAAGGAAGGATGGAAAGTGATGAGCTGGGCCTGGGCTCCTGGCTCCCCCTGGATAATGCCACTAGGAGAAGAAAAGGTGAGCAGGCAATTGGAGGCAGAAGGGAGGTAAGGGTAGTAGAATGTGGGTTTGGTACGGGAAGGATGGTGATGAGCCCAGACCTTCTAGGGTCGTGCCCCGCACTTACCAAGGAAGAAGCTCAAACACAGGGCTATTTCGAGTGCGGAAAAGGAGAATGACTGGTTTACCATCCTGTACCCTTGCATTTCCTGTAAGAAACAGCGCCAGGGATAGGAAAATATTTGGAAGGCAGAGTTCCAGGCAGGGGCAGAGAACTACAGGCCAGGGCATGCACCTGATTAATGGGGATGATAGCTGTGGCCTGAACAAAGCCCTTCATCCTTGCCTCTTACCTTTCATGAGCACAGCCAGACGTTCCCCACTGGGGTCCCAGACCATGGAGTGGACCTCTCCCCCAAGTCTATGGGTGAAGACAGGAGGTTAGGATAGGAGAGCTCAGTGTGGTCCCTCCCACCTTCCATTCACTGCTGCTGCCTCAACCACTCAGCTCACCTCTCCTCACCATCTGGTGTCGGTATTGTTGTCTCAGACAGATCTGCCACAATTGTTGCTGTCTTTGCACCTCCAACACACCCCTTCCCCTCACCTGTGGATAAGAGCAGATATTCTTATGTGCAGGAAATGGGCCTCTCACTAGTCCCTGACCAGCTCATCACAGGCACCAACACTCCTGAAGTCCCCTAAATGTCTATACTTACCCCTCAGAGTAGCATCTTACAGAAGGTTGCTGCCCCCCTCTGACCACCTCAGATAGTCTGTATCCTAAAGCGTCAGCCTAACTCACCACAACGTTCTGGGAATGACAAGGAGTAAATCAGTGGCTCCCCCAAAACAGTGAACAGCAGTCGGTTTCCATCTGGGCTCCAGCAGCCAGTCTGAGGTCAGGGAGCAAAAGGCAGAAGAAGGGAAGTCTACAGGGGAATGTAGGAAGGAAAGAAGTAGAGGTGGCCAGGCTTGAGGGATCAGGGGCCCCTTGGACTCATCTCCCCAGCTTCTGTGAATCACAGTTCCCTCTTACCTGACAGCGCCCTGACAAAGTAGGCCATCTCTCACAAGTCCACATCTGGGTCTCCCAGACTCTGAGCCAGAGAGAAGCAAATGACAGCTTAGGGCCTCTTCATTCCAAAACTTGGACCTACCTCCCTCTGGCAGAGGTTCCAGGAGCCAAGTGCCTTTCTCTAGGGCCTTGGACTCCCTCTACCCTTCTCCCACTCACCGAAAGACAGCTGAAGGAGTGGTAGCCAGAACTTTGCTGCCATCTGGGGACCAGAGCAGGTTGGTAACCCCACCTCCTCGAAACCAGGGAAGGGGAACACAGGTCTCGGTTGAGACATCCCATACCTAGGAGAGTTCCGGGCAGGAGAGTGAGACAGAAAATTCAAGCACCCTATCATCTCACCATGGGCTGCCGTCTTTAGCATATAAAAAACCAAAGGAGAGAAAGCAGGAACAGGACTGTTGAGCATAAAGGTACATCGGTTCTGTTTTGAAAAGTCTGAAAGAGGCAGGCTGCCGTGATCCTAGCACTCTGGGAGGCCAAGGTGGGACGATCACTTGAGCTCAGGACTTTGAGACCAGCTTGAGCAAGAGCGAGACCCCGTCTACACCAAAAATAGAAAAATTAGCTGGGCATGATGGTGCATGTCTGCAGTCCCAGCTACTGGGGAGGCTGAGGCAGGAGGATTGCTTGAGCCCAGGAGTTTGAGGTTGCAGAGAGCTATGATTGCACCACTGTACTCTAGCCAGGGCGACAGAGCAAGACTTTGTCTCAAAAAACTAAATAAATAAATAAAGTC
>NW_012135081.1:4072619-4073410 GCF_000956105.1 Propithecus coquereli
TGGGCAACAGAGTGAGACTCTGTCTCAACAAAAGAAAAAAAAAAAGATGCCGCATGTGGACTGACCTTTGCCACTAGGCTGGGAACCACCTGAGGGCACCTCCTGTGTCTTCTTCAGCTTTGTATTTCCAGAGCCATGACCATGGCCTAACAGGTACAGGCTACTACCTGAATTAATGCCACCCTCTCCCCTTTCCACCTAACTATAATATAACCACCTTTAGGTCCAAGGAGGTCTTAGATCACTGATATACAACTTATTCTTTCCAACTTTACAATAAATCACAGCTATCATTGCAGGTCAGTTTACAAAGATCCATCTTATTCTTTTCAGTGGCTCCACTGTGTTCTTCTGAATAGATGAACTATAATTTATTCACTCATGCCTCTACAAACGGACATTTGAGTTGTTTGTAATTTATTACAAATAATGCTGTAGAAAACATTTCCTATATCTATACCTTTTCTATTCATGTTATTGAATAGAACTTCAAAGTGGAAAAGGCTTATATCTTTTAAAAAACAAATATGTCAACGAATTATTTTCTGAAAAGTTTATACCACAACATACTCTCTCACCAATTGCATATAAGAGTACCTGTTTTTCTTGTCTTGCCAGTATTGGATATAATCAAACTTCTTAATTTTAATTTCTTCCACATCTTCTTCTAGTCCTTTTACTTATTTACTTTTACATAACAGTGAACAGCAGTCGGTTTCCATCTGGGCTCCAGCAGCCAGTCTGAGGTCAGGGAGCAAAAGGCAGAAGAAGGGAGGTCTACAGGGGAATGT
>NW_012135081.1:4076150-4076802 GCF_000956105.1 Propithecus coquereli
ACGGGGTCTCGCTCTTGCTCAGGCTGGTCTCGAACTCCTGAGCTCAAATGATCCGCCCACCTCGGCCTCCCAGAGTGCTAGGATTACAGGCGTGAACCACCGCGCCCGGCCAAGGACTAACTTTATTATTTTCTAAATGGATAGCCAGTTATTCCGAACATCATTTAAGAAAAGAAAAAAAACTCAAGCCAGGTGCAATGACTCAAGCCTATTATCTGAGCTACTTGGGAAGCCAAGGTGGAAGGATCATTTGAGGCCAGGAGTTTGAGACCAGGCTGGGAAACACAGTGAGATCTTCTTCTCTAAAAAAAAAATGAAAAAAATTAGCCAGGTCTCATGGGGCATACCTGTAGCCCCAGCTACTTGGGAGGATCACTTGAGCCCAGGAGTTTGAGGCTGCAGTGAACTATGATTGTGCCACTGCACTCCAGCCTGGGTGACAGAGTGAGACCCCCTCTCTAAAAAAAATAATAATAATAATAAAATGAAAAATAAATTTTTAAGAAAACAGAATCAAATTATAACCCCTTTTTCTTTCTTTTTTTTTTTACTTGTCAAATTCCTATTTTATTAACAAAAACTCAGTAAAAAAAAAAAAACAAGGCACAGTATAGGTAATAAAAGCAGAATACAACATTGATAATATAGTATG
>NW_012135081.1:4077442-4110499 GCF_000956105.1 Propithecus coquereli
CTTGAGTGATCCACCTGCCTCAGCCTCCCAGAGTGCTAGAATTACAGGTGTGAGCCACTGCGCCCGGCCTCCACATTTATTCTTTCATAAAAACTCTAAATATCATTTTGTCCAATCCACAATAACAAAAACCTAGCAGAATTCTGATTAGAAGTACATTAAATTTCACATCTTTTTTTTGAGACAGAGTCTCTCTCTGTTGCCCAGGCTAGAGTGCCGTGGCATCAGCCTAGCTCAAAGCAACTTCAAACTCCTGAGCCCAAGCGATCCTCCTGCTTCAGCCTCCCGAGTAGCTGGGACTACAGGCGTGCACCACCATGCCCGCCTAATTTTTTCTATTTTTAGTAAAGATGGGGTCTCACTCTTGCTCAGGCTGGTCTCGAACTCCTGAGCTCAAGCGATCCTCCCGCCTCGGCCTCCCAGAGTGCTAGGACTACAGGCGTGAGCCACTGCACCCAACTGACAGATTTTTTTTAATATTTTTGGACTCTAACAATATTTTATTTAGGGTTTTTAAATCTATGTTCATATATCTTCTTGTACTACCTATAGTCAGGTTTAGGTTACATTAGCTTTATAAAAATGAATCAGGATGGTTCCTGCAACAGAAAGAGGGACATTAACAGAAAAACTGGTGAAATCTAAATTAAGTCTGGAGTTTAGTTAGTAACAATGTACAAAGTCAGTTTCTTTCTTTTGACAAATATTACACAGTAATATAAGATGCTAACAATGGAGAAAATGGTAAAGGATATACTGAAACTCTACTATCTTTGCAACTTTTCTACAAATTTAAAATTCTGCCAAAATAAAGTTTATTAAAAGGAAAAAATAATCAGAAGGCTTTCCAAACTTTTGAATGAGCTGAAATAGTTCATGTAATATAGAGATTATTATTATTAGGTCAAAGATCTATTCTTTGACAATTAGATTGAACTCTATAAAACCATCTCAGCCTAACATCTTTTTTAGTGGTAGAGCTCTCCATTTCCAATTTCTACTATAATCCACTTTGGTAACTTATATTTTGCTAGAAAATCAAATTATTTCCTTTAGATTTTCATTGGATCTGCTGGTTTCGCTTTAAAAAAAACAGATTTTCAAATTTGCTGACCTAAATGTGTTACTTAACATTCTTTTATAATTCTTCTATTTTCTTCCATATCTGTGGTTATTATTCCTTTCCAATTCTGAAAATAGTGTACTTTGGTTTTCTCTTTTTCCATAATTAGACTGCCCAAAAGATTTTCTTCTCTATTCATAATTTTTCTTTTTTTTTTTGAGACAGAGTCTCACTCTATCATCCAGGCTAGAGTGCAGTGGCCTCATCATAGCTTATTACAACCTTGAACTCCTAAGTTCATGCAATCCTCCCACCTCAGCCTCCTGAGTAGCTGGGACTACAGGTGCACACCACCATGCCCAGCTAATTTTTCTATTTTTTGTAGAGACAGTCTCACTATGTTGCTCAGGCTGATCTTGAACTCCTGGCCGCAAGTTATCCTCCTGCCTTGGCTTCCCAAAGTGCTAGGATTACAGGCATGAGCCAACACACCTGGCCTTTATTCATAATTTAAAGAACAAGTTTTTGGTTTTATTTTTAGTTAGTTCTCATGGGGTTCTTTTTCCAATTTCATTGGTTTCTGATCTTTTATGTACTCATTCCCTTCACCCTTCCTTTAGACTCTATTTGATAGTCCTGAAAAAGACAGTCTTTCCACCCCATGATCCATAGGTACATTCTCCCCACAATACCAAAAGCCCCAAGTTCTATCCCTTTCTCTAGATTAGAGCATTCTGAGCAACCCACCTTGACCTTAGATTAGCTTCTCCCATAGCCTTGGGAAATGTTGTGAGGACAAAGAACTTCTACTTCCAGACATTCTCGCCACCCACTAACGCTGGCATAGCTACAACCCTCAGGCCAAGGTAAGACAGGCTGCCAGGACTCACCGGGTAGACAAGGAGGTAGGGTCCAGGGTCCAGATGAGAATGCAGCTCTGGCAGGCCACAGCCAAAACAGAGGCACTGAGGGGCTTCCAGGCCAGAGCCGACACATTTCGCTGCAGCCGGTGTTTCAAGGAGGGTACTATAGTGCTGAAGTGAAAGGATCTGAGTCAAAGCAGGGACACTAAAGCTCAGGGGACCACAGAGCAGTTAAGGATGGAAAGCCACAGAGAAGAAAGCTGACCCATCCAGGGCTCAGGGGTATTATGGGACTGAAGGAGAGGATAAAGGTTAGGTCCAGAAAGAGGACATATCCAGTTATGGAGCTTCCCTGACCCCAGTTCTGGAAGAAGCCCTGTGAACTGCAAGACTCTCTTGGGACCAAGGCTAGAGAGGGTAGGGGAGATTGACAAGTCAGAGCCCACCTGGTACACCCACACACACCTGTTGGCATTATACACTCGGATTGAGTCATCTAGCAGGGCTACCGCAAACTTGTTGGTGTGGGGGTGCCACACAAAGACACGCAAGCAGCAGCTGGACCTAAGGCAAAGTGAGCATGAAACTTCAGAACCTGCACCTACCCATACCCCAGCCCAGAGGCTCAGATTCCTTCCCCACAAGAAAATAGTTGTTTTCTACTTTTTCTTGTATTCCTTTTGGGGGTGGGGTGGGGCAGGAGGAATAAATATGGTGAGCAGTCAGGAAAGGAATAGGAGTTTCTGTTTTAACATCTCTTTCCTCAGAAGTTGTTTCAAGGTTGGGCCTTCCTTCCCACAAAACCCCAGAGCTTATGCACTCACCAATTTGTGACTTGGGCAAATTCAGCAATCAGATCTTCACTCCTGAGCTGTAAGAACAAAGCGGATAGAGGACACACTTGGACAAAAGGAGCTCGTTCCCTCAATGTTCCTACAGAGGAACTGAACCACTCCCACCCTATGCAGTCAACACACCCAACCCTGACCTGAAGAGGTAAGTGGGGCAGGCATAGGGGAGTAGGCCAAACTTACAGACAGATGGGGGAACAGGGACCCATGGAGGGAGGAGGCCCATCGACAGAGTGCCAGGGCCCAGCTGGATGCCGTCTTCACCCACTCAAACACTGTGGGGTAGAGGAAGCAGCTCTGATTAAACCATTCACGGGGCTCTTACTGGGCAAGGACAAGCTTAAAGGACAAGCATTCCCCAAGTCCTTCTTCCCAGCTAGACACCCCACACTGAGTTATTTGGGTAGGTAGAAGGGGAGAAGACAAGATGACAGGAAAAACAGCACTAAAGGGAAAGAGGCTGGGCCAAATAGGTGTTGAGGTGAGTTCAAGGAGAACATGGAGGAGAGATACCAACCACTAGAGAAAGCGGGAAGGGAAAATATTTACCTTCCTCCTCTGAGTTTGCAATTTCATTCAGCACCCCAAAAAGGCCCATATCACACCTGATAAGGACAGGAAGCTGTGAGTCAGATTACTCTTAATAACTCAGTCACTGTAAGTTTCATTCATTCATTCAATATACATGTATTAAAAATGTAGGCATTCACATTTAATAAGTGCCAACTATGTACCAGGCGCTCTATATATTGCCCTTTCATTTACTTATCTCACTAATCTTCTGAATGGCATTCTGCCCATTTACAGATAAGCCAACTAAGGCTCACAAATCTTCTGGGGCTTTGTGAGCAGGTCAAGGAGTCAGGACTTGCTCTAAGACAATAAATAAAAAGCCATGGGAGGGTTTTAAGCAAAGGAATAAGCTGATCACATGAGTATTTTAGAAAGATCAATCTGGGCTGGGTATGCTGGCTCACACCTATAATCCCAGGACTTTGGGAGGCCAAGGCCAGAGAACAGCTTGAGGCCAGGAGTTTGAGACCAGCCTGAGCAAGAGCGAGACCCCGTCTCTACTAAAAATAGAAAGAAATTAGTTGAGAGGTTACTTTAGGAATCTAGAAAATGGTGAATGTGACCTGAACCAGCGGCGTTGGAGAAAAGGAGACAGATTTGAGAGACTTAGGAACCAGCAAGAACAAGGTTTGAGGACTAATTAGACATTGGTAAGGAAAAGAGTAATATCAAAGGAAAACATCTAGGTGATAATTTTTTCCTTAATTTTTTTTGTAGTACCTATGTTGAACTAATCTAGGTTGTACTAAACTAATATGCTTACAATGTGCCAGGCCCTGCGCTAGGTACTTCATATGATCTAATTAGGCCATTATCACAACCATACAAAACAGGTATTGTTATCACTGCATTTTTAGATGAGAGAATAGAGGTGTGAAGAGGTTAATTAATATGAACAAGGTGACCTAAGTAGAAAGTAGCAAAGTCAGGATTCAACTGTCTGTCTACCCCAGGGCCTACACTAAAACCACTTGCTCCTGAATGAAAAATATGGTCATTCCTTGAAAAGAAAAACCCAGGGGAAAAGCAGGTTTGCAAAGGGAAATGAAGAGATTAGATTTGAACATGCTGAAAGCATGAAGTCAGTGGAATATCCAACCAGGAGTATTTGTCAAACAAGTGAACACCCAGGTCTGGTGCATCAATAGGAAATACAACCCCAGGAACACCAACATTCAAGGTATATCAGGAAGAGGAGCCACCATAAAGGCTGAGAAGCAGCAGCTGGAGAGGCAGGAGGCAAGAAAGAGTCCGGGAATAAATGCCTTTTCAGACAATGAACTGATGTTCAACTTCACTCTCACACAGAGACATGCTAATGAAACTGTACTGCAATACTAAATATCAAAGTTTGATAGCACATGTGTTGGGGAAAAGGCACTCTCATACACTTCTGTTGGGGCCATATATATGTACAATTTCAACAGAGGACTATTTTGGCAACAGCTCCCAAAATTACAGACGAATATACCTTTTGAACCCAGCAACTGACTTCTTAAGAATTCATCTTACAGATGATAATGGCAATAATAAAAATAATAGTAGCTAACCGTTGAAGGGATTCATACGTGCCAGGCATTGTTCTCTAAGTGCTTTACATCTATTAACTCATTTAATCATCACTACAACCTGGCAAGATAGGCTCCATATTACAGATGAGGAAACTGAGAGGCAGAGTGATTAAGTAATTTGCTCAAGGTCACACAGCTAAAAAGTGGCACAGCCAAAAAATGAACCCTGGTCGTGTGGTTCCACTCCTACAGGTGCAAAAGTGAACGACTTATGGCCGGGCGCGGTGGCTCACGCCTGTAATCCTAGCTCTCTGGGAGGCCGAGGTGGGTGGATTGTCTGAGCTCAGGAGTTCGAGACCAGCCTGAGCAAGAGCAAGACCCTGCCTCTACTAAAATTAGAAAGAAATTAATCAGCCAACTAAAAATATACAGAAAAAATTAGCCGGGCATGGTGGCGCATGCCTGTAGTCCCAGCTACTTGGGAGGCTGAGGCAGTAGGATCACTTGAGCCCAGGAGTTTGAGGTTGCTGTGAGCTAGGCTGACGCCACGGCACTCACTCTAGGGCAACACAGTGAGACTCTGTCTCAAGAAAAAAAAAAAAAAGTGAATGACTTATGTATGAGATTATTCAATGCCACCTTATATCTAACTTTGCTGAGCTTCAAGTAAAAGCTCAAACAGAAGTGGTAAGGATATGATGAGGTGGGGGCAGGGAGCAAGTTCACATGCTCAAGCCAGAAGGCAAGGCAAGAAAGATGAAATGGAACTACCGTTGCACAACCTTGAGTTCCACATAAGGACTGATAATTTGATAGGCTTTATGGTATACAACTGATGAAGACAGAGCCTGAAAAAAAAACCAGCCTTTTGAAGAGCAGCCCAAGGCAGAAGGGTGGTGACCTCATTTTCTCCAGGATCTGCAGACCATGGCCCAGGAAATCCTTTGCCATGCCTCACCAAATGTTGATGCACCTCTTCCACACTTGCTCCCGGTGATGGATGAAGGCAGTCCTTGTGCCATGGTCCAGCCTCCCAGGGGTCTTTAGAGGATCCTTGGCCAGGTGTAGGACAGGAAGATTGATCCACTACAACAAAGATGTGAGGGGTGTGATAGTGAGTCAGTCTCTTCCCCAGATCCTTACTGAACTCTTGCCATCTCCAACCCATGACTGGGTTAAGCATAAGAGACTCCAGAGGCCTGTTTCCCTTTTCCACAAAGTAGCGCTTGTGAGTATGGGAAACAAGTCTTATCTCCCTTATCTGTAAAACCAGAACAATATCTCACAGGCTTGCTGTGATTATTAAAGAGTAAAACATTTCCAGGGCCGGGCGCGGTGGCTCACGCCTGTAATCCTAGCACTCTGGGAGGCCGAGGCGGGCGGATAGCTTGAGCTCAGGAGTTCGAGATCAGCCTGAGCAAGAGCAAGACCCCGTCTCTACTAAAAATAGGAAGAAATTAATCGGACAACTAAAACTATATAGAAAAAAAAATATTAGCCGGGCATGGTGGCACATGCCTGTAGTCCCAGCTACTCGGGAGGCTGAGACAGAAGGATTGCTTGAGCCCAGGAGTTTGAGGTTGCTGTGAGCTAGGCTGATGCCACGGCACTCTAGCCCAGGCAAAAGAGTGAGAGTCTCAAAAAAAAAAAAAAACATTTCTAGAAAGCACCCGACTCAGAGTCGCCTTACACAGCAAACGCTCAATTTCCTTCCCAGGAAAACCACGAAAAAAGGTTCCGAATCGTGCCTTCCCAGTTCTCCGATACTGTTCGCAACTTTTTAATAGTTCTCCTGCAGCCTCACACTGCCTGGATTCGCCCTCCCTTCTCTCCATCCTCTAGGCCCGCCCGAGAGCTCCTCAGCATCCCTTATACTCCAATTCCAGCCGTAAAATAGGTTCCAGCCCTGCTATTCTGCTCCGGCCACGCCGTTTTCAGTCCGTCAGACTCTGCGACCCCGCCCCCACCACGCAGCCTCCTTTGCCAGTTCTCCCCTCCCCCGCCTCCGATGCCCGCAGGCTCCCCTCCCTCCTCGCCCCAGCCACCTGGCCCCGGAAGTCGGGAGGCGGGCTCTCATAGCTGTTGCCCGTCACCAGCTCGTTATTGTGCTCATATAGAGTGACTTGACCCCTAGGCGGTGGCGGCGGGAACAACGCCAGGGAGCACATCTTGTCGGTCCGGAGGACGTCTCGAGTCAGCAAACTGCTGGCCGGTGACAGCACATAACCCACTGCAACTCTTAGTTCCCGGGCTAGATTCGTATGCGGACGGGTAGCCGCACGAGACAAACAGCGACGCAAAGCTGAACGGAAGTGAAGCGAAGAATAACGAGGAAGAAGGACGCGTACGGAGTCCCGGGACAGACTTTCTGAGCTTCCTCGCGCGCCTCCTGGCGGCCGGAGGTGGAACAGCGCGGACACGTCCGCTGGACCAACCTTCGGTTAAGGGCTGACCGGAGAGGGTTGTGTGTGTTTTGTTTTGTTTTGTTTTGTTTTTTCTGTGACACTACGGTTTTTCCCGGCTCTGAATTCCCCAACACCTTCTCCCACTCACTCTCTCAGCTCTCCGAAAGGCCAAAATAAGCCACATTCAGGGAAGTACCTAATTAAACCCTCCCAGTCCTGTGAATAGTCGAGAGGAAAATACAGGCTCTGTCACAGGCAGCTGGCTGGAAAGCTGAGGAAAAGCCTCCAGGAGTAAAAAAGGCAGAGGGGAGACCTCGGGAGGGACAGGACTGCACCCGCAGGAATCCTGGGCCTACAGGGTTAAGTGTCCTGGAAGGGGAGGTGGGGACAGTTAGAAAGCAGTAACATTTCCTGAGCACTTGTTACAATAAGCACTTATGTAATCTTTTCAACAACCTCATGAGCTGGGTACTGTTATATCACCATGAGGAAAGTGAGGCACAGAGAGGTTGGACCTAGATATACTCACAACAGTCATTCTGACTTAGGAATTAAAGTGAGATTGATCTTATTCTAACTCCAAATTATGGAACTAGAATTGGAGTCTAAGGTAGAATGAGGGCCCCTTTTTCTTGCAGATGCATGACTTTGAAAAAGCCATTGAATTCTATGAGCCTCTGTTTCTTCACTTGTAAAGTGTCCTAATTATTTCACATTTTCCATATAAAATAATGGAAGTAAAACTATTTAATAAATTGTTAAGTGCTAAACAACTGTCAGAGGTTATTAGCCATAACTCTGCTATCAGCTAGGTGGCCTTGGTCATTGGTTTGTTCATTTAACAAATTTTTTCTTTTTTTTAGAGATAGAGTCTAGCTCTGTCAGCCTAACTCTGTCATTTCTGTTGCAGCCTCAAACTCCTGGGCTCAAGTGATCCTCCCAAGTAACTAGGACTGCAGGCACACACTACTATGCCTGGCTAATTTTTTTTTAATTTTTTGTAGAGACAGGGGTCTCCCTATGTTACCCAGGCTGGTCAAACTCCCAGCCTCAAGGGATCCTCCCACCTTGGGCTCCCAACGTGCTGGGATTACAGGCATGAGCCTGGCCATTCACTTCTAAGCAAGAAGCAATTCAATTCGAAGCTGCATAAGGCAGTCCCCACTCCCAAGAGCTGCCAGTCTCATTGAAGAATCCAGGGGGCATTCTAGTTCTAGCATTCTTGGATTCTGTGTCTGCCCCTCTCCTTTTTACCTGAAAAGTTTCCCGAAAGAGTTATTCCCAGGCCGGGCGCGGTGGCTCAAGCCTGTAATCCCAGCATTCTGGGAGGCCAAGGTGGGCGGTTCATTTGAGCTCAGGAGTTCGAGACCAGCCTGAGCAAGAGCGAGACCCTGTCTCTACCAAAAATAGAAAGAAATTAATTGGACAGCTAAAAATATATATAGAAAAAATTAGCCAGCCGGGCATGGTGGCACATGCCTGTAGTCCCAGCTACTCGGGAGGCCGACGCAGGAGGATCGCTTGAGCCCAGGAGTCTGAGGTTGCTGTGAGCTAGGCTGACGCCACGGCACTCACTCTAGCCCAGGCAACACAGTGAGACTCTGCCTCAAAAAAAAAAAAAAGAGTTATTCCCAGGTCAGAAAACAAAGGGCTCCAGAAGGTCTCCTGAAAAAGCCCCTCACCTGAGAAGGTAGGTAGATCTGCTCCAATCTAGTACTTCTCAAATGTTCAGGGACATAGGAATCACCTGAGGATCTTGTTAAAAATGAAGATTCTGGGGTGGAACTCAGAGGCCATATTTCCCAGAAGCCATATTTCCAAAGAACTCCCCCCCCCAGTTGATACGGCACAGATCACATTTTAAGTAGCAAGGCTCAAAACTAACCCTTTCTCATAGCATAGTTTAATTTGGTAGATTAGTTCAGTGTCACCTGGGAAGTTGCAGAAAGCTTAAAGAGCATAAAGCATGAACTGGGGATAGTTTGGGGCACCTGGCTGAGGAAGTTCTCCCTGAGTAAAGGAGCCAGGCAGGTTTAAAGAGGAGGGAGGCAGTGACTGACAGATTAATGGACAGCACTGAGGACCCAATGTCAAAGTGTTTTTGAATTTTGGTCATAACAATAGCCAGCCCCATATAACCTCCAAGAAATCACTCCTGCCTGCAACTTCCACCACCCTTCGATGAAGCCTCGATTTTTACTAACAGGTTATGTTATAATTATAGGGTAGGTGCTTGCCTCTTACCCTGTAATATGAACTGGAGAGAAGGAACAGTGCTATTCTGCCCCTTGCCCCCGCCCTGGCCTGGCACAAGTACTGCCCCTCTCCCCCATACTGCTTTAGTTAACGTTTGTTGAATGGTTTTCACAATTTGCAGGGTCTGGGGAGGCTCAAGTCCAGGCCTCAAGGGCTCCCCCAACAACTTCACCAGGGGGCGCGGCGGCCTGGACACACAACGACTGTGACCCACCGCACAGAGGGCTCTGGGCAAAACACTGAGCCGGGCGGGGCGCGGTGGCTCACGCCTGTAATCCTAGCTCTCTGGGAGGCCGAGGAGGGCGGATTGTTTGAGCTCAGGAGTTCGAGACCAGCCTGAGCAAGAGTGAGACCCGTCTCTACTAAAAAGAGAAAGAAATTAATCGGACAACTAAAAATATGTAGAAAAAATTAGCCAGGCATGGTGGCGCATGTCTGTAGTCCCAGCTACTCGGGAGGCTGGGGCAGTAGGATCGCTTGAGCTCAGGAGTGTGAGGTTGCTGTGAGCTAGGATGACGCCACGGCACTCACTCTAGCCCGGGCAACAGAGTGAGACTCTGTCTCAAAAAAAAAACAAAACAAAACACTGAGCCGGCAGTCTACGCAGGACGGCTCCCTGCGATCTGGGCGGGAACCCGGGCAGCGCACAGGTCGCTGCCTCAGACTTCTAAAAGCACCCCGCCCGCCCGCTGCCGCCTTAGGAGTCATCGCCTGAGCCTAGGTGCTTGGAGCTCGGCCCGCCCCCCTTTCCAGGGACTGCCGCCTGCCGAAGCCCGGCGCCCCGGCCCGGGGCCGGTAACCAGGCGCACATGGCCCGCCCGGCCCTGTTTGTCCTGGCAGCGCGCCGCCGCTATTTGAAGCGGTTTTTATCTCCCAGAAACCAGAAAAACCCCAAGCGGAGTCTAGAGAAGATGAAAGAGGCCGAGGGGCTGGAGAGGGGAGGACCGCGAGGCTGCGGCGGGCGGGAGCTGGCACCGGACAGGCGGGGACCCGGAGGCTAGAGGGCCAGACCCTGGGGGGTCCCGAGCTGCATCCTAGCGGGGTAGGGGCGAGATCCTGGGGGTCCACTCCGGGCCGCCTTCTTGCTCAGATCAGCTCCAGGCCCCACCATACGCCCCTCATCCGCCCCAGCCTCCTCCCCTGTCTCTCTTCCGCCACAGCCCCCAGCCCACTAAAGAAGTCCTGGGAACTCGGATTTCTTCAAAGCGCCTTTGAAGCAGCGCGCCCAGCCAGAGGGCAGGATATTTCGCACCTGGGCGGGGGCGGGAGTAGCGGCTGGATGGGGAGGGGGCTCCTAACCGAGTCCGGCCTGCTCGCTGCCCGGGATTCCCCTCCCACCCGTTTCAGCGCCTCCAGCGCCTCTTCCAACCCGGCGAGGTGGCCCGTCCGACGTAGGGCGCTGCCAGCAATCGGGCCCAGACCCGGGGTGCGGCTTGTGCGCCCCCTCAGCCCAGCGGGGGAGCCCTGGGGAGCGGGGGCCGCACAAAGCCCTATTGTGGCTTGGGGATGGCCGCCACAGAGTGGCTTTTGTTCCTCCGCTAACTCCGTGGCGGGCACGACTGATTGCAGGCCCGGGGCAGGGGGCGGGTTACGTGCCAGGCGGGGTCCGCCCGCCGGGAGCCGCAGCACGGCCCGGCTGGGGCCACCGCTGTAGTCGGCTCTGCAACAGCGGTGTCCGCGCTGGGGCCCGGTCCCTGCCCCTGCCCTGACCAAGAATGGTTGGTGCAAAGTCTGAGAAGGGGCCAGGGGAAAAACCACTGCGTCTTCCGAGCTCTCGAGAAAGCACTGGACAGTCCAAAACTGAACTCTGCCTGAGGGCTTGGCCAGGGGGAGCATGGCCAACAAAATATTTTACCACGAGCATAATATGCAAACGTGCACAATAGAATATTCGTCCATGGAGAGTCCTCACTTTGCTAAGGAAAAATCCTGTGGCCCACCCTTCGCCCTTCCTCTTTCCCTTTTGTCACCAGAACAAATTTTCAAATCAAACTTTTATTTATTAAATTAAAAAAAAAGACTCCACAAGGGCATGATCCCTTCCCTTCCACAACGTTACCCTCTCCCCAAGCTCCAGCGGCTTTAACCCTTTAACTTGGGGCCTTGAGGGAGCAGGGGACAGAAAAGGAGGATCCAAAGTCACAGGAAAGGCATTCAAAGGCACTAAGCGGCATTAAAAGTCACTGAAGGTGGAGTTGGGAGCATCGGAAGTCCCAGGTTGGGGGCCTATGGATGCACCTCCAAATCAGCGTGGGGTGTCCTCCTAGCTCTATAAATTCTTCTTTCTCATGGCTTCTAGGCACCAGGCCTAGTACAGTGCCTTGCACAGAGTAGGCACTCAATAAATATTTGATTTATTTGAATCTGATCCCAGAGAAAGTCTTCCAGACCCATTCTTCGGGAGGGGCATCTTCAAACCAGTGTCCTCCTGTTAGGTGGGCTTCCCCAAAGAGCATGTCTAAGATGGCAGCTGTAAGCTCTCCATAACCATGGCAACAGGGTATTAGCCTGATGAGGTCATGGTGTCTGAAGGAAGGGGCAGTGGAAGAACCTGCTCTGGGGTCAGGGGAGCTGGTGTACATTCCAGTCCTTCTCCCCTCCATAGGACTTGAGGTTTCACAGCTTCTGGCTTGGGCTGGGCATATTAGGGATCCCCTAATTGAGAGATACCCCATCAACTCTTTAACAGAGATCTGGTTAACTAACCCAATTTGTAGAAACTCTATTAAAAGAGAAACACCATTAACTGAGACCCTGATAATAGAAAGTCTGTTAACAAGATCTCCACTAATACTTTGTCTATACAGAGATGCATTAGGCTAGAATTTCCTTAGCAGAAATGGATCCCCTTCCCTCCCCAGCTCACTCTACCTGACCTGTCATCATAACTTAGATAAATAGAATTATTATTATTATTACTATTCATTACTCCTGGTACATAGGGGTTAAATATACAGGCCTGGGGGCAGCCTCCCTGACCCTGGGGTCACCCCATCTTTGGGATCAGATCCCCACTGGTCTGCCCCCTTCTTGGCACCCTGCTTCTGGCCAGGTCATTAACCCCAATCCCCCTCTAACTCTGGTCTCTAATGAAGAGGCCACCAGGGGGCAATAAATTATCATCATCATCATCACTGTGTTTATATAAAGGAAAAAAGCTCTGGAGAATGGAAAGCAGTGGAGTAAGAATTGGGAAGACTGGAACCTGGAAGCTGAGGGATAGCAGTAAATAAGCCTGGGAAGGAGAAAGGGCATATGGTAAACAAGGAGTTAGTGAGATGTAGAAATAGTGTTGGGAACCCAAATGGAAGGAAGGCAAATTGGTGTGGCAAAAGCCAGGCAGAGACAAGCTGTGAGCAGGGGCCAGGAAAGAGCTTAGGAAGCCAGAGTACAGGAATCAGGACTGGTTGACGCCTGAGATGACAGTTTGCAGATAGCCAAGCCCATGGTGAAGGGCAGAGGTGAGCTGAGGAGGCATACAAGGAGATATCCAGGCCCAGAATGGCCAGGGGAGAGATGGAGAGCGCCCCAAAGGACAGCATGCATGGAGGAGAGGGAGTGAGGGGCAAGCAGTGGTCCACAGAGCCAAGAGAGGATAGCAAGGCAGCCCTGGGGCTGGAGACCCTCCACCTAGCTCAGATCTCCAGCAGGTTGCTCTGCTCAGGGCTGCCTCCAGGGGCTTTCTCTGGGGGTGCCGGTGAGGCTGAAGGACGGGGCGTCTGACTGGCCTCCTCTTCCCCTGCGCTGCGGCCCTCCCCCAGCTCCTTGGGGCCACTGGGTGGGGGGCCAGGGCCTGGCTCTCCGTGGGTGCGCTGGTGTTTGCTCAGGTGATCGCTCCGGGTAAAGCGCTTCGAGCAGAGCAGGCAGGTGAACTTCTTCTCCCGGGTGTGAGTGCGCACGTGGCGCTCCAACTCGTCGGAACGAGTGAACCTCTTGCCGCAGAAGAGCCAGTTGCAGACGAAGGGCCTCTCACCCGTGTGCCATCGCAAGTGGGCCTTCAAGTGTGAGGCCTTGCCGTACACCTTGCCGCAACCAGGGATGTGGCAGCTGTGAATGGGCTTCTTCCGCAGCCCAGCTGCTGCTGCCCCCAGTCGCTCCAGCTCCTGGCAATTGGGGCAGTCGCAGGAGGAGCGCCCTGCCCCACTGCCCCCATATCCACCACCGCCCCCGGTGCCTGTGCCCCGTGGGGGTTTGGCTCCACCGCTCCCCTCCAGCTGCCCACTATTGCCCACTGCCTTGGGTTTATAGACATCTTGGGGCAGAACATGCTGGGGCCCTGGTTGCAGGAGGTGGGGAGCTGGGTAGGGAGCTGGATTAAGCGGAGCAAAGTCGGATGGGTAGGTAGGCAGCTGGGGGTTCAGTGGAGGCTGCGCAGGGCCTGTGGGCAGTGTCCCTTGCAGCCCATCACCCTGGCCCTGCCCACCACCTAGCCAGTTGCCTCCAGGGTGCATGTCCCACCAAGGAGTAGGAGCATTGCCTGGGCCTGGTGAAATGCCTGCATGGATGCCCGCCTTGTACCAGGAGCCGTAGGGGTGTGCCATGTCCAGAGAAGTATAAACACTGGGCAGGCAGTCAGAAGAGCTGTGCCCCTTGGGCACTAGTAGCCCAGGGTCCTGGGTGCCCGTGGGTCCAGGGAATGAGTGGGAAAAAGGAGGGTAGTCATTGGCATAGCCTGAGGTGGGTGCTGGAGGACTGCCTGCAGGTGAGAGGAGGCCATTGGTACTTGAAAAGGGGGCTGGGTAGGCATCCCCCATGGTTTTGGGGGCTGAAAGGTCACTGCCCACAGAGTATGGCTTCTTTGTGCCTGCTTTGCCCAGTGTTGTTGAGTCCCGAAGAGGGCTGGAGCCACCGAATTTGCTGCACGCTGCTGTCAGCATGGCCAGGGGACTGGAGCCATAGTGGACTTCCTCCTGTGGAGAGAGGGAAGCACTGCTTAGGGAGAGAGGAGGAGAGGTATAGAATGAAGGGCAATATTCTAGGACTGAGACCTAGAGACATCAAGAACAGAACAGAGCGGTCAGGGAAGAGTTGAAGAGGATGGATGGGGAATTAGAGGTAAAAGAGGTGGGCCAGTGGGGACTGGGCATCAGGGCAGAGCTATGGTGGAATCATGGAAGGGGAGCAGAGGCCCAGATACTCCAACTTGTTGTGGAGTTCCTGGGGTGTGCAAAGGGCCTCCAAGGAACATGAGGCTCTTTTTAAATGGTTGAAGAGCTAGAGACAGAGGCAGCAATGGGGTGAGGTGAGAATTAGAGATCCTGACCCCTGGAAGTGGGTTTGTAGCAAACAGAGGCCATGGTCAGGGACTTGGAGAGGAAAGATGAGGTTCAAAGAGCAGCACAGGGAGAAGACAAAGTACTTGGGACAGTATTTGCCCCCATTCCAGATTTTCCTGGCTTCACCCCATATTCTGCTTCCTGTCTTTGCTTCAGCTCCTGACTAAGGCAGTGGCCTGGTCTCCCTGAGGTCAAGTCCTCACATCCCTGGTGAGGAATCGCTTGGCAGGGACTCTGGGGCTTGGGAGCAAGAGGAAGCGACGTGGAGACACTGAGACATTGAGAGGGAACAGGGCTGCCGCCAAGCCAGAACTGTGGCTGAGGCAAGAATGTCTTTCAAGCGGGCAGTGGGCATCTCCTGCTTTGTGGTGCCAACTCGCACCCCTTTGGGAGGGCTGGAAGAGCCCAAAGTCCTCATGCCCCTCCAAGGCAGGGAATTAGGGTGGCTAAGATACTGGCTACAGCCACACCCCTCCATGCCTTAGTGTCCCCACCATGTAGCCACATAGCTGGTCTCTCTTCACTCTTCTAGCACAGTGAGTGAAGGAAGACATAGGGATATAGGGTATGGGGGGTATGTTAGAAATGCAAAGGTGTCTCCTTAAGCCCACTATGCTGCTGCTACCAGGCCAACCACCCTCAAGATCTCCACCCCTCAGGAGCTCATGGTATCCCTCTCTGGGTCAGGCTCAGGACCTCCAAAGAAAAGATGCCCTCCAGCATCCTTGGCTGGCATTGACATGCATTCATTACTGAGAATCCCACCAAAAAAAAGATCCCCTCAAAAGCTGACTCTGTCTAGTTCTCTGACTTGGGGTCCTCAAAAGCTGATATGCCTGCTATCTTCCCAGTACAGCTGGGAAAACAACCCAAGAATCCAGGGTTCTCAGACCTGCCTGGTAGCTCCTAGCACGTGGTGTGTGTGTGTGTGATACCAATCCTAGAGGTAGATCTGGGGCCTTAAGGTTGAGGCAAGGAGTATGTGCAGTCACCACTCCTGCACTGCACCCCAAGTGCAAATCTGCTGCTCCTCCTGCCCAGTTACCTCTGTGTAAGGTCCTGTTGACCCCTGGGCTCCCAAATTGGAGCCACTAAAAGCTTTCTCCAAACTGGCCACAGTAAACACCCAGGCTTTCTCCTAGTCGGGGTTTCTATGGAGCCTCAATCTTCCAAGCAGAGGGTGGTCTAAGGCAGGATAGCTGATGGGGCACAAAGGAGAGGTAGAAACATGGAGTTTGAAGGAGAGGCAGACGCCCAGAGACATGGGGCACAAAGGACCTGCGTGGCATGAGGAACTGACCAGGATAGCCACATAGGAACCAGGAAAGGAGGACCAGAGAGGGAAAACTGGCATTAAGAGGCAGAAATGGGCAGGGACCCAAAAGAGCAGAAAGGTGAAAAGACAAAAGGGAGGGAGAGAGAGGAAAGCAGAATAAACAAAGAAGGAGAGGTGATGGAAAAAGACCGGGCTAGGAGAACAAAGGAAAACAGAGAGGAAAGGAGGGAAGGGAGAGGAAGAGGAAGAAGGCAGACTTCCTACCTAAGACAAAACCACCGTGGTGCTGGGCCCCAGAAAACCCCCAGACCAGGCCACTCCTCCCTTCTCCTCCCCCCTGACCGCCCCCTCCCCCTCTGCCCAGCCGGCTCCGATGGTTTCCCTGCGGTCGGTTTATTTTTAAAAACGCCGACGCCGTCCCCCGCCCGGCCCTCACACTGTGGCCACAGGGGCCTCAGCCAAGCCCAGGGACCCCACCCAGCTGTGGGGAGAGAAGGAGGGGTGAAAGAAGGCAGCCAGCCCCAGGCCAACAGGAGACCCCAGCCCTGGGGAGTGGAGGCCCACAGGGCCCCTGAGGGCAGAGAAGGAGAAGCCAGGCACCAGACCCACTCAAACCCAGTTCTGGAGGCCAAGAGCTGGGCACATGGCTAAGTTTCACCACAGCCTCAGTTTCCTCCTCTTGCTGATTGCCCTGTCCTGAAAACTGGGATGGCAGGCCCTGGTTAAGGGTTCTGAGTATGTGCCCCCATCCCTGATCAAATGTATTACCTTTCCAGGGCCCAGGAGTCCCACCTTCCAGTTGTTTCCCTTCCCACCACCACCTCTACCCACTGTCCTTAAAAAAAAAAAAAAAAAAAAAAGAAAAAAGACACAGGCTTAAAGTATTAAAGGGGAGTCTTTGGAGAAAGAACAATATAGGAGCTGACCCAGCTCTCCCACCCAGACGCAGAGCAGGGGAAGGGGATCTCTTTCCAGGGAGCTCACAATGCAATGCCTAGCCTGACCTCCCAGTGAGATGCTCCCCATATATCTGAGGGCTCACTCGCCTTAGGTTCTGAGCAACCAAGGGCCCAGTTTCCAGTTCTCAACTTTCCCAGCCTTCTCCCATCTCTTAGTTCTCCCAGCTTCCCACTACTCCATTCCCACCTCGTCCCCACCATTCCTCCATCCTGCCTGTCCCCCTGCACCTCACTTGGCCCAGGTGAGCCTCCCCTCAAACAGCAGCAGCTTTCCTCTCTGAACCCCAAGTTCTTCCCACTTCCAGAGGACTCAGCCATACCAGGCAAAGGGTTTCCTTGGGAGGTGGAGAGGAAGTTGAGGGCCCAGTTACCCCGAAACTAGGTAAAGAGATGGAGGGACTGGAGGAACTGGAGTGCCTTTGTGTTGAGGGCATCTCCAGTTCTCAGGCAGTGAGGGGGCTATGAAAGCCTTGCTTCCACGACACACTCCTCTTGCCATGCGCTACCCCAATCTCATGTCTTTCTAGCAGGCCTCTGGGCCAGCTCCTCCCCAGGCACCAGCGCCACGCTGGCAATGCTGGCATGATGCCCACGCCCACTGACACTGCCCCTGCCCTGGGTGGACCCAGGATTTCCATGCATCTTGTTCCTCCAGCTTCCTCAAGACCACAGTGTTCCAAGGATGGCTCAAAATAGTCTCCTGGGGAGATGACAGGATGACAGTCTGCCCCCACTGCAGCGGGGAGGTAGAGTACAACACCTGGAGACCCCTGGCTGGATGCAGAGTATGACAAGAAGCACGGAGTCCATCCCATTGGCTCGCATGCCATCCCTCAAACTCAGCCACAGACTGACTACCTGAGGATCCTACTCATACAGCATTCCTCACTCGGACTAACAGCTCTCAGATGGCCCAGTCACACACACGCATCTGTGCTCTCCCAAAGCTGGCTGCTTGCAGGCACGCTCAACTGCACCCTAACACTTGTAGGCCAATGAACACAAGTGTTAGAGGACTCCTGCTCTGTCTCACACACACCTCTCCTACAGGTTGAATGAGTTGGCTTTCTGTTTGGCCATCACCCCAAGACCATGAACAGAGGCAGAGGCTTTTGAGGGACCCAAGAATAGGGAAGAGTCAAGGCTACTGAAAAGGGTTGACCTTCAGGGAGGACTCTCTGACCCCAAATTCCTGTGGAGAGACCCAGAAAGCAGGACAGAGCTGGTAACAGAGAAACAGAGCCCCAGAAGCAGGGAGAACTCAGGCTCTGAGTGCCTATGAGTCCTCCTTTTCCAACTATGTGCTGTGGGTCCCCCAGAAGCCCTGGTAGAGTCAGCGATTTCTCCAGACCCCAAATCCTGACCCCCATGGGATCCTAGTTCCCTTCATCCCCAGTGCCAGAGGCAAGGGATACTGGGGTCCCAGCCTGGAGGGGAAGTGGCCCAGTCCGCCCTGGAGCCTCCCACTCCCAAAATAGAGCTGAGTTTGTCTTTGGCTGAAAGCTAAATATTTGTGATCTGGGCAGGCGGCCTCAGACCCTGTCCCTCCTCCTTGGTTCTCTCTCAGGCCTGGGCTCGGTTCCCCTGGTCAGCCCCCCCACACGCACATGCCCTCCTCCTTTCTCCGTAGCCTACCTCGTCTCCTACACACACAAACCAGGCAAGAGCTGCTGAGGCTAGGAGTCCCAGGAGAGAGACGGGACCCCCAAAGAACTGTACCCAATTGCTACTCCATGCCCATGTGGCTAGTCCTCTCTGCCTCTGTCTCTGCTGCCAATTTATCTGCTTCCCAGCCCTCTCCTCCACTCCTCCTCCTCCTTTCTCCATCCCTTTCCACTCCTCACAGTCAATGTGCTTAGCTGACCCCTGGGGTCCAGCCTCCTTCTGACCTAGTCCCTTCTCCCTATCCTTGCACTGCCCTCTGACCCCTCCCCTATTCTCCCCTTCCTTTGCTCCTGCCCTCTGCCTCTACTTCTCGGACCCCCACTCTTCTCTCTTCATCAGAAGGACCTCTGAAAGTGACAAGCACCACAGCTACTGTCTATGTGAGTTGGGTGGGGGGCTAGGAATTAGGATTATGAAGATTGTGGCTGGTTTCCTAAGGGGAGGAGGGGGCCATTACCTCGAGCAGGGAGGACGCCATCCTGAGGCTGGGGAACGGGTCCCAAGGAGCCAGGCAGATGGAGAGAGCCGAGCCGGAGAGAGAGAGAGGGGAGAGGGAGGGAGAAGGGGAGAATGGGAGAGAAGAGATCTAAAGTTAGAAGGGACTGGGGGGTGGGGGGTGGGGGGGCTGCTCTCTGTCTGTAGGGATCCACCCTCTAATTACAGCTTTCCCAGCGGAGAAGGCTCCGGATCCAATGAGGAGGGCGAGAGAGGGAGGCAGAGGGTCCAAATTTCCTGCTCCATTTGCTGAGCTTCCCAAAGAAGGGATCTGGGAGGGAGAGGAGAAAAAGGGGTGCCCAGGGAAGGGGTGGGAAGCAGGAAGGGGAGATAGGAACATGGGCAAGTTGTCAGGGCTTCCATGGGAGCTGCTGAGGGGAAAGGTTAAAGGGATGGTGGACCCAGGTGTCCTAGACACCACAGCAATCCCATAGGCGTCTGTGGGCACCCCTCCCAGAGCTCCCCAGTATCATGTACCTGGGGGAACCTGGGGCTGGCTGTCCCGGGTCTCTCCTCTCTGGAGGTCTGGCAGGGAGAGTGCAGGCAACGGGTGGCCTGAGGGTGCTGGGAGGGATCCACTCCTCTCCCAGGCCAGCTCTGCTCCTCTTGCCACTCAGGCTCTGATCCTACAATCCTACTCTGACTCCAGAATCCTTGCTGCTGCTCTGGCGCTGCTGCTTCTGCCACTGCTGCTGCTGAGGCTGCTGCCGCCGCTGCTGCTGAGGGAAGGAACAGGAGGGAAAAGGAACAAACCCCAAACCACTAATTAGAGATCCGGGGGGGGATGGGGGGCTGGGGACGACACTCACACAGAGAGACTGGAACACACTGACATACACATTCATGGACAAATACAGGGATGATGCATGCACACGCACACACACACAGCACTACTCACACGGGTGCAGCCACTGTCATGAATGAACAGAGACAAACACACACAAATGAACATGGTAACACACTGGCAGCATACACACCACACACACACCCCTAGCTGACCATGGAGATGCTTGCTTCTCCAATCACCCACCCACTTCCAGATCGGGAGAGCAGTGCGTGCGTGTGTGTGTGTGTGTGTGTGTGTGTGTGTGTGTGTGTGTGTGTGTTGTGTGGGGAGGGAGGGAGGGTGTGCTCTGGGATGGAGGCTTCTGCTGCCTAAACTTTTAGAGTCACTGAGGTAGATTCCAGAGCAAGGCCTGGAGAAAGGGGTGGAGAATGGGGGAGGGCTTGACATAGGCTTGGGGGTCCCTCAGTCTTCCTTCCAACGCCTCAGTTTCACTGCTTGGAAGTGATACCTAGTCCACTTCACTTTGTGGGGCAGAACACGGATCTTCCAATGTTCAGAAAAATTAAGGCAGGTAGGAGTGAGGGTAGGGGTTGAAAGGTCAACTTCATGGATAGATCAACTCATCCATGTCTACACCTAGCTCCTTTGGATTAACCCCCCCAAAAAGAAATGCCCTAGCCTCCATCATTCCTTGCCAGTTATCATCCCATGGCCCCTCTTGGCCACGAGATTCATCTCCATCCTTTGATAGATAGTTCTTCTCATGAGTGATCATACTTTCCGGTGAGCTCCTGGTTCCCTTTCTCATTGCCATGCATCAATTCCTTCTGCAGCAGAAAGAATTGAAGTTAGAGCTGAATAAGGACTTCCCAACTTTGACTTCCCATCACAATGGGAAAGAAGAGAAAGAATGTCAACCAGGTTGGGAGAGGGAAGCCCAAAAAGTCAATTAACTGAAACCTGGGCCCCAGGGTAAGCTGATGGGAGAGAGAGGCCTAAGCTACCAAGTGGCCCACAGAGGGGCCCAGCCTTCAGGGGTTATTTTGCAAGTTATTCCCCAGCACCTACCTCTCCCCTCCCAGCTCTGCCCATCAGAGGAATAAAGCCCTGTCCTTTCCACCCTCCTGACTCCCAAACACAGGCCCCTCACTTTCTCTTCCTGAGTGCCCACCTCATTGCTCGTTTTGCTCTCCCAGCCCTCCAGTGAAAAGATTGGGAGCTGAAAGGGCAGGAGTAGGTCCAGGGAGGATTACATAGCAGTTTAACCAGCAGGCAGGAGCAAATGTCAAGGTAGGACCCAGGAGTCCCAGATTCCAGCCCTTGATTTGATTTCCCCCAAGGAACCCTGTGAGCCCAACTTTTGGGGAACAGATCAGGGAACCAAGTGGCTGGTAGACAAAGGGAAAGAACCAACACAGAATGACCAGGAGATGCACAGAGCAGATGGAACAGCCCAGAAGAATCAGAAGAGACTTTATAGGTTTAAGAAAGAGACAAGGAAGAAGAAAATACAAGACCAGAGGTGTGGCTTTAAAAAAAAAACAAACAAAAAACCAAAGAGAGCAGGAAAAAATTGAAAAAGTAAAGAAACTGGCCCAGAGGAACAAAGATGGGGAGACAATGGCTTTGAAGGACAGGGAAAATAGCCTGAGGCATGGCCAGGTCTGGAGGAGGTGCAGGGTTAATCGGCCAGGCAGGTGGGGGGCGGGGATGGAGTATAAATAGCACATAATTGTGTCCGATGATTACACGGGCCACCCCACCCGTCTGCCCAAAAGGAAGTGCCCGTGGTGGGGTGTCCCTGTGACCTCGTAGTCTCCCCCTGGTGCGGAGGAGTCTGAGCCTGAGGTGCCACATGGATTACTGAGGCCCCCAACTCAGAAGCTGCAAGGAAGGAGGGGAGGCTTTACAAAAATTTCTGTATTGCCCAGCAGAAAAGCCCAAGATGAATTAGATCAGGCAGGAAACTGAGGCAGAGGAGAAAAGTCTAGACTCTAGGAAAGAACAGGTGAGGAGGGGGTTGGGGCTCAAACTAAATTGGGGAAAAAAGGGAAAATTGACCGAAAAGGAAAAATAGGAAGGATGAAAAAATGAAAGGAGGGACAGGATTGGGGTGAGGAATTGAGGGGAAGGGTCAACCTTCTTTACTCCCCTTGTGGGCTTTAATTCCTAATCCTACCTGGGCAGGGGCAAAAGTACTCGGGTCCAAAGAGTCCTAGGGAAGGAAAAAGGACAAACAGCATCCTAAAAGGTTTTGTGGGCCAGCCCCCCAATTCCCCCAGGTATCAGCCCCAGTAGGATGGCCCCCAGACACAGAGCCCCACCCCCCACCAGAGGTCTGTACCAAAGACAGGCAGAGGGGCTGCCCTCAGGACCCTGGGTTCTGCCTTCTTCCCCACCCTTTTTAAAGATAGTCCTGCAGCCCAGCTGAGGCCCTGGCATTCCCAAGTCCAGCTCCTCAGCCCCTTCCCAGTGCCCTCATGGGTTGGGGGCAGCAACTGGAAGCCTGACCAAGGATCTACCTCCACCCTCGCAGGCCTCCCTCAGCCCAGCCTCCGAGGGGGTGGGGCAGCCCAGGCAGAGGCGCCATGTGGCAGGGGCGGGTAGAGGCTGTGGCTCTGGTCCTTCCAGTATAAACCCCCTAGGCATCTGGTTTCTATCCACCACCCCCCACCCTGGGGGCCCCTCAGCCTCCACCCATGGCCACCCAGACACTGAGCTCCTAGAGATGGATGCCCCTGAAGCAAGGGGTGGGATGGTGCCTTTCTGATCTCCCAATGCCAGGACCGAGCTGAACCACAGGGACTCCTCCCTTCCCTCCCTCCCTTGGGAGAATCAGGGTGGGCTTTCTAGGTTGGACGGGGTTAAATCTGGAACCTGTCTCAGTTCTCTCTAGTGATTTTGGATCTTTTTGGAAAGATCAGTGGGGGTGAAAAAAGGGTAAAAACCGGGGAGAATGGGAGACCTCTACCCCCTACTTCTGAGGGAGGATACTTCCTTCCACACACTGCCCTCTACACACGCTTCTAGGCTGGGCTCTCTCAGAGTCCTAATTCAAAGGGACTCCTAATCCTTCATTGTTGCCGTTATAGAAGGTTTGACTATCGACTATTGACTATCGCAGAGAGAATCACCAGTGAGTAGCAAGTAAAGCCCCTGAAATACAGAGACTGACACATACTCTAATATATACCTGATGTGTGATACACATTCAGATACACACACTTGCACACAAGCTGGATAACATAATTCATACACATGTATGTACTGTGCAGGCACCCACATTGACACACACTGATATATACATACACTATACAGATAAGGCTAACCCCAAGACACCCTAACCCCCAATCATATAAAGGCACACACCAGGCCGGGTGCGGTGGCTCATGCCTGTAATCCTAGCACTTTGGGAGGCCGAGGCGGGAGGATCGTTTGAGCTCAGGCGTTCGAGACCAGCCTGAGCAAGAGCAAGACCTCCGTCTCTACTAAAAATAGAAAGAAATTAGCTGGACAACTAAAAATATATAGAAAAAATTAGCCGGGCATGGTGGCCCATGCCAGTAGTCCCAGCTACTTACTTGGGAGGCTGAGGCAGAAGGATTGCTTGAGCACAGGAGTTGGAGCTTGCTGTGAGCTAGGCTAACGCCACGGCACTCTAGCCCGAGCAACACAGTAAGACACTGTCTTAAAAAAAAAAAAAAAGGCACACACCAGTATGTATACATGCATACAGACTCATAGTGACCTACAATACTCCCCACATAGATTCACACAGACTCACATCAATACACATATCTACAGCAAATGTCATATACATACACACAAGGCTATCATCACAACTTTACAGCTCTGGAGATTCCCAAGGTTTCCTAGAGGGCACCTAGGAACCCCTCTCCCTATAAGAATCTTGGAATAAGGGTCAAATGGCGGCCACTGCCAGTCCTATAAATTGCTATCTCCAACTCTTACTAGCGTAGGAACCTCCAGTGTACATTTGGGTACCTTTGATTCTTTACTCTCCATACCCACCAGAGTTCAAACCCAGATGGCCCCAGCAAACTCCCTGGCCCTGGGGAACCCTGGCATCCCCACCCCCACCCAGGCCCCCACTGCTCTGCAGGCTGCTGACTCATCTCTCCCTCTGTGGAGCTCCCCAACCACAGGGGCCTGGAAGAGAAGCTTGGAAAGTTGCGCTCATGTCCCGGGCCCCTGGTCTGGCCACTACCCGCCCCACCCCCCGCCCCATGCACCCAGGCCCATCCCTCGTCTCCTGTGGATACTCCAGTGACAAAGAACATAGAGGGGACAGGAAAGAAGAAGCCACCCAAAGAGAGGGAAACAGAAAGACAAGAGGAGATATGGACAAACAGATGGTAGGGATACAGATAAGAGACACTGAGGGACAGCTGCTAATCTGGTAGGGTCCTCCAAGAGCAATGGGGATGGTGACAAGGGAAACTTGCTGCTTGGGTTGAGGAAACATCCTACTCGTGGCCTTAGGATTTGGAGACTGCCCAGTGCCTTGACCCAGCATTCTGAGCCTAGGCTCAGGGTGCTTGGGGAAAAGGATACAATTCTAGGAGGTGAAGCTGAGGATGCAGTTAGGGAAGAAGGAAAGCTTTCAAGTGGCTGGCAACCTTTGAACAGGACAGCCTGGAAAAGGAGCTTCCCACCCCAAAAAATATGTATGCACACTTATGGGTACAGGCATACCTCAACCTCACTCCCTCTCTGCCAGGTCTCCCCATCCCCATCCCCTCTTCTAGCACTAGGGCTACAAGGCAGGACTCCTGGTACTAGCCCTGGCTCCCCTCTTCTCTACAGCAGTTCTAGGGGAGGCAGATTAGAATCACAAAGAGAAATGCTATGGAAGGAGGAGGAAGGATCCAGGATGGCAGGGGCCCAAGAGGAAAATGGAAGGAAGAAGACTGAGGTCTGATCCTGGACTAAGGTAACCTGCCCTCGGTGGGTGTCTCACATGGGTCAACATTGAATTAAGACTCTGGTCATCTCTAGAGAATGACCCTTTGTAAAAAAGATACCTTGGAATCTGATCCATAAAATATACAAGTGTCTTTAACAAGGAAAACTTGGGGTGATGGTGTCCTGATCACATATTCTATCCTAGAAATGGGGCTGAACGCCCCAGGGAATGGTCTTTCAAAATTTTAAATATACACCTCTTCTGCTTTTTCTGAACTGCTCTCATTCTTCTTGGGAGACAGATTTTTGAGATGTGGAATGAACCTATAGAACATTCTTCCACTCAACAAAAGCTCAGAGAGTGCCTACTTTGTGCCAAGCACAAAGGGCTAGGCTTGGGCATGCAACCAAGAACAAGACAGACCCAGTCCTTTGCCTCACACACTAACCAGCAACTCATATAAAAGAGTGGGAGATATCTTGCTAGAGTAAGCACTGTATATTATAGGAGACAAAAGAGTGAATCTAAGTGTTGGGGGAATCAAGGAAAGTTTCCTGGAAGAAGAAATGATTAAAGAAACTGAAGGATGAATAGGAGTTAGCCAGGTTAAGAGAGGAAGAGTGTTTTAGGCAGGGGAAAGAGATATGCAAAGGCCCAAAGGTATGTGGGATTAACAACACTTTCGAGATGCTGAAAATTGAGTGTGACTGGAGTACGGAGAGTAGAGAGGTTGATGCAGAAGATCTAATCAGCTATGCAAGGGGTCTGGACTTGATCCTAAGGGCAATACCTGGGAATCTTTGAATATTAGAAAGACAAGGCTGGCTGCAGCAAAGAGAATTAAATAGGGGCTTAGAGCCAGGCAGTTTTTGGGTAAATCAGCCATTTACTACGATGCAAGCTTGAGCAGGCTATTTAACCTCTGATGCCAAAGATTTCTGTAGAAAGGGGAAACATAATACGACAACCTCCCAGGGTTGTTATAAGGATTAGAAATAACACGTGTGGAATTCTTAGCACAGTGTCTGGCACTTAGTAGTTGCTCCATAAATGGTGCCTATTAGTATTGCCGCAGTTTGGAGGAAGCATAATCCGAGGCAAGGAGTCTGTTGCAGCAGTCCAGGGAAGAGGTGGGAAGATGTGGTTCACAGCAGAGGGGATGAGAAGCAAACGAAGGGAAACTGAAGGATGATGTTTAGGAGGTGGGGTAGAGAGGACTTGGCGCCTGATAGGATGTGAGGGGGAGCAGCCACAGATGACTTCCTTTGATGTGTGTGTTTGTGTGTGCACTTGCACACAGAACACGCAGGCATTTTAGAGGTATCTGTTCAGTTCTGAGGATGGCCCTTGACAGTCACTGGATCTGATCAAGAGTGAAGGGCCAGTGTAGTGACTGAGAAACTGGCCCCCAGACCCTCAGACCATCAGGAGGACCCCCCCATCCTTCCTGAACTATTTCCCTTCTCCTTTTTCACCCATTTCTGCCTCCACGCCCTAGATCTCCCGTCCCCCCCTACAATGGAACCCCCTGTAAGTTCTGCACCTGCCTAGGCCACCCTTCCCCATCCTCCTTTTTCCCACTGCCTGGGTTAATATGAGTCCCTGGGACTCAGCCACCACCACCACCACCACCTCCTCCCCAAGCACCCTCAATCGGACGCCCCCCTTTGGATTTCAAGGCAGTCTGCTTACAGCGTGGAGGTTCGAGTCAAAGTGCACGCTTAAAGCTAAGGCAGGATTGGGGGTCTCAGCGCCCAGCTACAGCTGTTGCAGAGATAGGAGCCCTCGGTCAGTCGGACAGGTCGTGAGGTGTGGGGACGCTGGGCGGTCTCTGGTGGCCTAGGCTGTACTCAGGGCCGCTGGGGATCTCGCCTGCCTGAGGTGCCTCAGGGTCTCTGTGCGGGCCAGGGGCGGGCCGGCCTGGGGGCGGGGCGCGGGCGGGGCCGGCCGGGCCAGGCGCCCGGGCAGGAGGCAGCTGCATATCTGCGGTCCCGACCACAATTGCTGGGAGTCGCGTCCCGGAGACTGGCGGCGCTGACTCTGCCCGCTGCGGCCGCCGCGCCGATTAGAGCCCGAGAGGGAGCGCCAGCCCGGGGAAGGGGGGAGGCGGCGGGGGAGCTCCGGGTGCCCCTTTCGCCTCCGCCCCAGCCAGCGCCCCCAGCTGCCCTGCCCAGCCCTTTCTCAACGGCCTGAACCTAGGAGAGGAGTCCTGCCTCCCCAGCCCAGGCTTCTCGAGACTGGATCTCAGGCTTCCTGCTCTGGATCCTGCAGTGCCCGAGGTCCCGACGATGCTAACATCGGTTGACCCCAGGCCGCCAGCTCTCATGCCCTTTCTCTCCTCTATCACTCCACACAAAGAGGAGTCTGAATCTCAGGGCTCCCCCATTCTCATATCCTCAGTTCCCCCAAAGCACTCTCCAGGTAGGAGCAGTTCCAAGCGAAGAACGCGTCAGAGACGCGAAGGACCAGGCTTCCCGGGGCCAGAGCACCCCCTGCTGGCTGGCGCGAAGCCCCTGCCCCTCCCCCTCCAGCTGTGACCTCCAGCTGCGGTGGTTGGGAAGAGCTGGCCTCTTTGATCTAGGAGCGTGGCCACCCCCTCCAGGCGCCCCATTAACCTCCATTATCCCAATTAGGCAGCCCTCCCAGTCCTGGATCCAAGCTTCAAAGCCCCCTCAGTGGGGAGAAGAGGGAGCTGAATCCTATGCCCCCTCCCCCCACCAAGCCACACCACTTTCAGACAAGACCCAGGTGTCCTGGTCCCCAGCTTGTGCACATGATAGCAGGGCCAGAAGAGGGACCCTCAGAGGCCTCCCAGATCCCAATCCTTAAACTTCACTGAGAAGAGAACCAGATAGGGAAGGGAAGCTGGCTCTCAATTTTTCTGCATTAAATGATTTAGGTAGCAGCATCTAGGTTCCCATCAACTTATCTAACATTACCCTGTGGAGAGGGGAGCCAAGAGCCACCCCCCCTTTCCTAATCCTATCTCAACACTCCCTTCCTCCCTCCCTCCTTAAACAATTTCCGCTGGGGGAGCCAGAGCAGGGCCCAGCACAGTGGCCGCTTCCTGGAACATTTTCCTGTATCTGAAACCACGGCTCCCTCCCCGGGGACCAGCTGATCAAGGCCAGATGGGAGCAGGGATGGAGGGGGAGGAGAGGGAGTCAGCCTCTCACCATCACCCCCTCCCAATACATATGCACACCACAGGAGCCCCTGCCCTGACACACAAAGGCTGACACGGGCACATACCACATGCCACAGTCACACACTCCTGGGCATTCATGGCAACACAGGAACCACAGGGGCCGGGTCTTAGAAGGAGACATACAAAGTCAACATACTCATAGATGATTACACTTGCTCTCCACCCAGCCCCTTACTCCTCTAAAGTGTCCTTGGGCCCTGGGTATTCCTTGCCAAATAAAGAGACCTTAGGAATCCAAGAATATTGGGGTAGGGCAGCAGGAAAGCCATCGTTAGCAGAGGGGACAGACTGAGACATCTAATGTGCCCTACCAGACAACACCTACCACCCCATTTCACTTCTGGATGGCTATCAGGCCTGACCCCTCTCTCCAGGATCCCGGGAAGTGGGACAGAGGAAGTCTGGGGTGCTTCCCCTTAGGTGCTACCCTCAAAGCACTTTCTAGTTGCTTCCAAATTCTTGGGGAAGAAGCGTATGGTGTCCAGTGGACTCACTCATGGTAGCCAAGAAACAAAGACAGGGCAAGAACGTGAAGCTGCAGGGAGCTCTGGGAACCCAGGGGAGGAAGAAGAACACCAGAGTAACTCCTGGGGGCAGAGAGGGAGCCTGGGAGCCTGGGGACTTGTGGCCTCACCAATGATATCCTACACCCCACCACCACCACCGATGCTTCTCTTGGTCTCTTCTATCTCAACCCTGGTGATTGAGAAGAAGAGGGTGGGGATTGTGCCCCCAGGGCAGCCCATTCTTTAACCTTATCCTCTTCTGCCCACCACCTTTCTAGTCCAGGGGCCTCATTTTTACAGCCCATGTTTGTCTTTTGCTGGGAAGGGCACAGATTTCTGCAAGGATACGGTATCAGAAAGAGCTATGGAAAAGCTGAGGATAGAGATATATAGTCTTCTCTTTCCTGGAACAATTCACTGGTTTAGGGGAAATATTCAAAATTGGAAAATTCTAGAAAATCTGAGATATAAGGTTACCATAGAGGGATGAGGGACTATATAATCATAAGAAGAACCAAAGCTAATAAGGTTGGTTCATTGTGATCTTTCCTCAGTTTTGTGGCCCGGTTAGAAGGCATATCCTTCTTTCTCAAGCTCATTTGGAGAGGCAATACCTCAAGCCATCTTTACTCACCTTTTTAATGGTTTACTTCTCCAACTATTCAAAAGTCCTTTATTTGGTATAACTGTCATCTTCCAACTTCCTTTTAGCCTAATTTTTTGCTCTAGCTCCAGTATAAAAGCCTATTAACCAATTTCAGTAGCATTTATTGAGCGGCCCCTTAGGTGAAACACTACAGAGAAAATGCTACATACAACTCTCAGTCCTTGCTCTTTGGGAGCTTAGCAGCGTGGTTAGGGAACAGAAATACGTGAAAAAACTAGGGATGATATTTGAAGGCATAGATGACCCACTTTATGTCTTACTGCCTCTATTTCCTCATTCAAAAATGAAGGAATTCAAACAAGGCGTGTAATCACGCCTGTAATCTTAGTACTTTGAGAGGCCGAAGTGGGAGGATTGCTTGAGCCCAGGAGTTTGAGACCAGCCTGAGCAAGAGTGAGAGAGGCCATCTCTACAAAAAATAGAAAAATTAGCCGGGCCTGGTGGTGGTGTGCACCTGTAGTCCCAGCTACTCGGGAGGCTGAGGCAGGAGGATTGCTTGAACCCAGGAGTTTGAGGTCACAGTGTGTGATGATAATGCCACTGCACTCTAGCCTGGGTGACAGAGTAGGACCCTGTTAAAAAAAGAAAAAAAAGGAATTTAGCTACATCTAATTGAGAACCACTGACTTCGATGATCTCTAAGGCCACTATCTGATTTACCTCATAAATACTAGAATGGGTCTGTAATAATGGACTTAATAAAGAGCACATTAGTATGTTTAACAAAAATCACATCATCAATTCAACAGATGCTAAGAAGACATTTGACAAAATTCAATGGCTACTCTTTTTTTATTTTTTGAGACAGGGTCTTGCTTTGTTGCCCAGGCTAGAGTGCAGTGGTGTCATCATAGCTCACTAAAGCCTCTAACTCCTGGGCTCAAAGGATCCTCCTGCCCCAGCCCCTGGCTAATTTTTCTATTTTTTATGGAGATGGGGTCTCACCATGTTGCCGAGGCTGATCTTAAACTCCTGGCCTCAAATGATCCTCTCACCTCAGCCTACCAATGTGCTAGGATTACAGGCATGAGCCACTGTGCCCGGCCTTCAAGATGGCTATTCTTAATAAAACCCACTTGAAAAGACAGGATGCAACAAATGGTACAGGTTGCCATTTTGGGATCCTTCATTTGAGCTGAAATATGTTTTTTTGGGGGGAGGTGCTCTAATTTGCAAAGAGAAAAAGTACAGATGCAGAGAGGTACACACATGGGCATCACACATTCAACAAGTCTATGACAGGGTAGAGATAGGCTCCCAAGGGTCCTGACAACAGGCCAGCCAGCCCGTCATTCCAGCTACAAATCAAAAAACAAACATTGACTGTGATCTCCTTTTATGTCTTAGGTACTTACTGTGGGATCCCAAGAAAGACCAAGATATAAAATACAACAGCCCTGTTCTTCAAGCAGCCCCTTGGCTAAATAGGGAGTTGCAGGCTTATGTCAGAAAGATTCTTTTTTCCAAAGCAGACTCCATGGTGTACTATCCAGTAGTACCCAGCAGTACCTAGCAGTGTTTAGCACAAAAGGCAGCAAGGCAGGGGCACTAAAGCCAACAGAAATTTTGAGAAACATAATTTAAAATTTCATATTTTTCAAAATAAAAATTTTAAAGTAGCCATTATGAGAAAAATCAGAATTTTGTAATATATCCTTACTTGTACTTATTTTACTTTTAATATTGTTTCTGTCTTGAAGCCCTTATTGTAGAGGTGAACACCAAAATCTTTTCAGAGTTTAGGATCTTTAAGTGAATTAACTCTATTCAGTTCAGCTCAGTGTGTTGGAATAGCAGGAATGTGAAAATATGCTGCAAATGACAAGGGATTCTGGAGAAGGAGAACCCTCAGGGGCACAGGCACTGACTGTGCAAAAGAGCTTTCAACCTTTGCTAGACCAGACCTTCCCTGGATCCCCCACTGTGGAGAAAGGAGAATGAGCAACGCTGCTCAGTACCAGCAGGTGGCAGAAATGAGCTGATCAGCGGCATCACCTATCACCGCTCTCTGGCGCTTGGGACTTGGGGCATCTTTTTTGCAGGGGGCAGTAGCAGAGTTGTCAGTGCCCAGGCAAGGACTGGGGTGGGAAAAAGTCTCAAGATTATGGTACTGATTCTGCCCCTTTCCGCGTCTCCACTCAGAGAGGGCAAGCACTTGTCAAAGGTTCAAAGGTATCCTGACTCCTAGGCCAGAGTTCAGCAAGTGCCGGCCTATTTCCTGCCCGACCTGCTTGCCCTCTCCCTTTCACAGACATTTCCTGAGCATCTATTATGTGCCAGGTATGTGCTAGAAGTATACAATATGGTATTTAACAAGAAATCCGCAATCTAGTGGAAGAAAGCCTAGTAAGCAATGATGCTTGTATGATACTGGGAGGCAGTTTGAGTAGTGGTTAAGCACATTGCCTTGGAAGTCAGTCAGATTAGGGTGTGAATTCAAGTTCCACCACTTGCAAGTTGTGCAATCTACCTGAGCCTCAGTCTCCTTGTCTATAAAATGGGGTAAACGACCTTCATAGAAGACCAACAAGATGATATATAAAATTCACTGCCTAAAGATAAATAAGTAAAAGTCATTGCCTGCCACATGACAGTTATTATAAATGCTGAATGCTGGGGGAACAGCACCCAGCTCAGTCTTGAGAAGACTTCCCCAAAAAGATAATTATTGCGTAGAACTGTGAAGGATGAGCAGGAGATATGTACCGGGTAGGGGAGGAGGTGGAGGCTGGGGAAAGTGGGTGAGGAAGAAGTAAGCCAGACAAATTCGGGAGGACATGAATGCATACCCCCTGCTTTACCAGCAACAGGGACAAGGACAAGCCTAGCTCCCAGATTTGAGGCTGGCATGATCTAGATTCTCTCCACAAATCAATATGCATTTAGTGAGCACCTGCTATGAGCTTCTTGTGAGAGTTATGAAAGATAATGAAGATAAATGAAAAAATAAAGGCCTAATCTTTGTTCTCAGAAACCTACAGAAATTGGGAAGAAGAAGTGAAATGAGGAGTCATTGAAGGATGTGGAGCAGGAAGGTGAAATGGCCAGATTTTTATTTTAGAATCATCACCATGTGAAAGTGGTGAAAACTATAAGAGAATGTGTATGAGAATATTCATGGTAGCTTTGTGGTTATCAGGAAGCTAGTTCTGCATCTCTAAGGGAACACTATGCAAAAGTTAAAAGCAATAAACTAGATATATCATAGCAACATGGATAAATCTTAAAGAGTGTTGTGTGAAAAAAGTAAAAAATTAAACCCATAGCACAACTAAATTCTTTGTGCAAATTAAACACATCCATAAAAAAAGTATACATATATATCCAAGAACAAATAGACACATTAGACTGATGCTAATGGGGGAAGAAGAGAGGGGCTTAGGAGTGAAGAGGAAAAAATAAAATAAAAGGGAGGAGCCTTGTATGAACTCAAATGATAATAGTGTCTTATGAACTGAAGAATTTAATTAACCTAACTCTTTGCACCTAGATTAAAAAGAACAAAAAAGAGTCCATAATCCAGACTATCATTCCTCCATTTAAAATTCTTCCAAAATTTTCCATAATCTAGGAGATAAAGTCCAGGTCTCGGCTGGGCACGGTGGCTCAGGCCTGTAATCCTAGCACTCTGGGAGGCCAAGGTGGGTGGATTGTTTGAGCTCAGGAGTTCAAAACCAGCCTGACAAGAGCGAGACCCCGTCTCTACTAAAAATAGAAAGAAATTAGCTGGACAACTAAAAATATATAGAAAAAATTAGCCGGGCATGGT